>NW_027526361.1:57710079-57777658 GCF_048455015.1 Haemaphysalis longicornis | reverse complement strand
ATTGGAAAGGTGCAGGTTGGGGGGAATCAGCGGGGATTGGTCACACCCGCCTGCCGTTTGTCGTACCGTTCCAGGCTCTCCGCAAAATATGACGGTTAAAAAGAACGATACGAGATGATGGCGCTTGCGCCGCTGCCACGTTACGTCCCTATTCCTTCATTCTTCTGGCGATTTTGTATTTTATGGGCTATATAAGAACTCACAGTTGGATTTGGTCTATAGTGAAAACCAGTGCAAAACCACTGCCACAACAGGTCACTAATAATTTGTGGGTGCCTGTTTTCTAGTGGCTGACCCACCCGTGGATGGCCTTTGACCTACCCATGGTAGGCCACTCTTGGGTTCCTCTTAAAAACCTGTGGTGACCCATTGGTGGGTCACCCACTAGTGACATGTGACCCATAAATGACCAGCGACCCCCTAATGGCCTACAGGTGACCAACCTGTGACCCACCAATGACTCAATCCCGGATTTGTACCTGGATGATCCAGGGGGTGAACAAATGATGAGTCCACACATGGAAAGGTCACTGGTGAATCACGTTGGGCCCCTAGTATCCCCCAAAGGTAACCCGCCAAGAGTAACTTACCAGCAGTTAACCGACGCACCAATAATACAGCAGTAACTGCTGAAATTCCTCTTCTGGCTTGTTGTGGCGCCATACAGACAGACAGACAGACAGACAGACAGACAGACAGACAGACAGACAGACAGACAGACAGACAGACAGAAGTGAGAGACTGTTGGTGAAAGAGATACGGTCAGATGGCCGGAGAATGCGAGCATGGAGTGAGAAGTAGGTGGAGTGAGAGAGGACGGGGTATTAGGTGGGAAGCGGATATAGAAGTGAAGTGTAACCTGGGGAGGATAGGAAGTCATGGGAAGGGAGCGAGAGGGGAAAGGCAGAGGGAAGCAGAAAAAGGTGAACTGGGGTGTGCGAGGGGCAGTAGGGAGGTGAATGCGAGGGGAGGTAAAGAGGGCGGGGGTTGGTAGGTAGAGCTGAGAGGGTGTTGCGTGGCAGGAGCGGCCGAAACACTATTGTCTTTGGACGTCTTTCGCAGTGAAGCACGCAGATATGCCGTCTTTGAGGACTTCAGGGTGTTTTATTTAACGGCATAGAAGGGCTCAGAAACCCCGCGACAGGAGATGCAGTGAGTATTAATTGCCCATGAATGATGATTATTACGTGCGTGAAGTCATGCCCAAGGACAGGCTGGGCTTAACAAGCACAATGTCTCATAATGTATCACCATTAGGGACAAAAAGGGCGCATCGCGGAAAAAGTAGGCTGCTATGAAGACATTCTGAGACTAAATTAGGGAATAAAAGTGGAAAAGCATTTAATGTAAAGGAAGGACAGCCAGGGTGGAACGGAAAGAGAGGCCGAGTGAGGTAAAACAATAGACAGGTGGTGGCGGGGTATGTGATCACTCTTTTGTAGTAGGTGGACTGTTCTCTAGCGAGGTAAAACGTGCTGCGGGGATGTCATTATCAGTGTGCATACCGGCATCACGACGATCCTGCTTGTAGTGGCGGACTGGGGTGTTTGAATACAGCGTAACAGTACATAGTGTGAGAAAGAGTGGAAGGAGCGGTAGGTTTTAGGTCCGTCTACCGAACGAGTAACGGCGTATAGCAAATTTCTATCCCATTACAAGGGCCAATTTGCAATCGTTGACCCCTTGACAATCGTCACGTGCCCGTCACTCCTGGTGTCACCCAGTGTGGAAAACATTTGCCCAACACTTGTAGCAGCCGGGTTGCCCGGGGGAACGGTGGGTGAAGAGGAAGGAGGAAGGAATGTTTGGGTGGATGATGATGGTGATGATGATGATGATGAAACACTTTATTGTCGTCTCTGTTCAGAACATCCCGCACCAAGGAATGGTTTGAGCCAACAGAATACGTAAAGCCTCATGGCGCCGCCGGGAGAGGTCTCCAATGTTCTAAAATGAGCATCCAACAAATAACGAAGACGGTGATAATATTCTTTTTTTTAACGCCGTGTTTTGCGCGCCCATGCAGCAATATAATTGCGCTGAACATGAAACTGCGGGTTTGACTTCGAAGTTGCACTACTGCAGGAGGCCAAATAAGAAAATGTATACCCGTGTGTAAGAGATCATTTGCACGTTGAAGATAGTAGGCGGTTTAAATCAATCTGTAGCTCTAAACTAGGGCACGCATCGTACATAGCCCACGTACTCGGTTGGACAGCATAAAGCTCGTTGGTACCCCAAGGAGCAAATAAAGCACGACCAAAGGGCAATCAGCGCACTGGCGAGCATGTAAGTTTGCTAGCCTCGAAGTAGGCATATTGGGCTCCGCTTAACGGACTTCGTTGACCAAAGAAGGCTGACGCGTCGACGAGGTGCGGCTGACGCACGAATCGGTGCTAGCGCGGGATCCACAATGAGACGAGAGGCCGTAATAAGGCGTCATTTGTCTACTGTCCTAAAACCAATAAGGCGGACTCTCCCGGCGGAACTAATTAAGCCGAAGGCAGCAACACGCACGCCGCTGTCTAGGAACTCGCCAGGCAAATAGGTTCTGGTCCTCGCCGCGCTGTCTGGAGCCGCGTAACGGCAGTCTTGAGCGTGAGGGAGTAGGTTCGTGTGGGCTCCAACGCCGGAGACAACGCCGAAAGAAAAGACAGCTAGTGCAAATCGAAACATGCTTAGCAGGGAAGGAGAAGGAGGGGGGTGGGGGAGAAATAACCAAAGCCACAAAGAAAGGTAGAAGCAAGTGAAGGCAGAGCTAGTGCCACAAAGAAGCGGGGTTTCCCTCGCTCCTTGACTCAGGCCAGTCTAAGTGCACACGGTCCTCCTCTGTAACGGCGGCCAGCGCCGAAGTAGGTCAACCGTCTCCAACACGGGCTCACTGCGCCGGGCAAATTGCAAAGGCAAGTGGGAGATGATGTAAAGAAGAAGACGGGGCCCGCACAGTTTGCGGTGGGAGTCGGCAATAATCCGCGCACGAATACGCCGGGGTGGGGGGATGCGAACGAACCGTTGCAAGGTGCATGCAACATCGACTGCGTAGCCCGCGCGCCGTGTCGCTCGCGAGACTCATCGCATAGCACAGCAGTGGAAGATAGCGGTAGACGACGGAGACGGGGGCAGGCCACAGCAGACAAGGCGAGACACCACCAAGCTTCTTCTGGTTAACAGAAACTTAAGCCGTCGTGTACCGGCAGCAAACATTTAGTTGCCTTCATTGGCCAGGATGTAAACAAAAAAGAAAGAACAAGCGGTACGACCGAGGTGGGTGACCCTGACGAGAAGTATGCTGAATGTCCCCGGGACAATGTGCACGCTTTTTTTTACCTTGGAGGTGTTTGACCACCTCTAGCGGCATCGTGTGCTGAGGTAATCGCCGTCACATCGAACTCAGTGCGTTCGCTCCGCGTGTCGTCTCGCGACGAGCTGTGGGGAGACAGTGTATCACTCAGTGCAAGATGCGAGACGATCGACAGGGGATGTAAATGTCAGTGGATCGTTCGCGGCAGTAAACAAGTGTACACCGCGGGGACGCGGAATTCAGAGTGTGTACGTTTAATTCAGCATGCAGACATCGTGTGCGGACGGGCGTTACAGCAAAGGAAATACGTTCTGGTAGCAGCTTCGCCCAACTTGATGTACGTCTGTGGTCCGGCATAATTTTCACGGATTAACGCTGTAGCGAGGGGCTGGTCGCCAAAGCTTTATTGGTGCAAGAACCGAGATAGGCGGAGGAATCCGGAAAACAGAGATAACACGGTGTGATAAAAGAAAGTAACGATGTTAAAAAACCGGTGTAAAATTTACTGCTTATTAAGTCACGATGTTAAAGAAGTGGTGTAAATTTTACCGCTTATTGAGGCCGTCGCTGCGTTATATGAATTACAACCGCTGGTATACCGACTGAGGGTGCACATACCGTATCGATTACTACCGGTACTCATTACGTGCCCCATAATCGAACACCCCGGTGTGTCGGACAGTGGACGGTACCAAAACCCGCGCACCGTCATCAAGCAAAAAAAAAGAAAAGAAAAGAAACGCGTTGCGGCCAGAAATCGAACCCATGGGGACGCGCGTTGACAGAGAAGTGATCTATCCACCTCCATGTGCAGAAACCACTTAGGACATGGCTATCTGGGTAACTTAAACATGAACTAATGGGGACCAAGAGGACAAAATTGCCTGAGGAACTCAAGCCGTGCTTACGTGCTTTGAATGGAAAAGCAGTATCGCATCCCCTGGTGGTACACCGCTACCGCTACACCGGGTATTGTCCTGCTGGTTCTATCAGTAGTTTCTCAGAGCAGAGTTTTGAGTGGTCTGGTAACTAACGGAGACGAATGAAGGAAAACGAAGGAAGGGACACACGCACAATGCAGCGCTAAAGAAGTCTTTCATAAGTATCGCCACGGGAAACCGTACTGCCTTCGCACTCAACGCGTGTAAGCAGACTTGAGTGCCCCGGCAAACTTTATCATCGCCGGACTTTTTTCTTCATTTCAGGGGATGTATTCAAATAAAAAGCGTTACCTCCTTACACAGTCCACAATGTTCTCCAGTGTGGACGCCTATCATCTCACTTTTCTGCCCCTCTCAACTGCCGGCGAAGCAGGGCAGCGTCCCATCGTCCGTCGGTCGTTAATCACTTCCGGATGAGCGGCCAGTCGGGGTACAGGGGCGTCACCATGCGACCGCCCAGCACTCCAAGGTGAAGTGCACTACCAAGGACTTCGCACCAAGCCCAGACTGTACGGGCAAGACGCCCGCGATCCTATTCTCTCTGTGGCGCTGCTTGCACCTCCGGCCCCCTCCCCCTCTCTTTTGTCCCCCGCCTGTAGAGATAAAGGCGGCGCCATCTTCAAAGGAAACGAAGGAGGGGGAGAAGTAGGGTCTTCAATCGCACTCTCAATCACCATGAACCGCGACACGCGCTCTCTGTTTCCACAGTTCTCTGCAGCACTGGGAAAGTTGCTGCTCCGTCGAGAACGGGCAAATCCTCGCGCTTCGTCCACGATGCGCATCCCAAAAAGCAAAGGAAAAGGTCTGAAACACTTTGATTTAACGTTCCAGCTTGCAACGAGCGCCGCAAACACAGCGTATATAGCGACTGACGCCCGACCAGCTGCATCTCTTACGCCATCCCCTTCGCCAGTGCTGCGGCGTAGTATTGCTACGGTGTCGAACCGGAGTAGCGGCTGCACGCACCGTACGCTTCAAAAGAGAAGAATGCCCCGATCCCGCACAGCGCCTTTGAAAATAACCTTCGCCATAGCGCGCGCGCGCCAGGCGGAGGTTTTGCTGGGGGAAATAAGCACACGCAAAAAACAAAACAAAAAAAACAAAAAAAACTTTTCCCTTACCCATTCCAAAGCTCGCGGGTCGATGACAAGTGAATAAGCAATCCAGCTGGTTGTTCATTCTGCGTCGTTCTAGCGAGACTCGACTTAACTCCCTTCCTCCTTGCACCCCTTTTCGGCGAAGAGCTGCGTCGAGGTGTTCCCCCGACGGGGCGGGTTGTACTTCCTCGTTCCACCGTCGCGCCCCAAGGTCGAGCAGAAGTGAGAAGAGAGGCCTGGGAGCTCTCCTCCTGCCCGAGTTGTTGCTCGATGCGTTACGACGTGCGCATGCATCTATCTGATCGGCCGGGTACGAGCAGTAAACATCTGCGGAGACGTACGCTCTAATGACAGCACAGGACATGCACGAAGCGTGTGCAACGCTATGTATAACAATTGCAGATAACGATCGCAATGGGGAAATAAAACGCATTGCTGAAAAAAAAAAAAAGAAAGCGTGCCCTCGTTCTGTCCCAACACATGGGTGAGTTAATATTTCACAAAGATCTCGCCCCAGGCGGCGATGGAGCTTTCGAGTTCTTTTTACAGTGCGCAATATGTGATTGGAGAGAGAGAAATAATTATTTTTTGGAGAGTTTAGATCCAACCCAAACAGGAGCTGGCTACCCCAGGCATTGGAGCATACAAAAGGTACAATATATGTGATTGGAAAGTGTCCAGCACGGAACGCATTTCTGAATTGCCGCGGCCCAGGGAGTCTTAAAAAGGAGTACTGACACGAAATTTTTGTTCCGTTTTACGAGCCCACTAATCACAGAATCGCACATTAGACTGTCGAACGCAGCATAAATAATTGCTTACAGCTCCGTTTATTCGTGTCAGTTTCGGTTTCGGTGAACCAAACACCGAATCAGCCGCCATGACAGGAATGCGCATTTGACGTCACTGTTCTCGTCGCATCAGTTGTGGCAGTAAGGAATTGTTTGCTTGTATAAGTAGCACCTTGTCTCCACTCCTTTATAATATACGTAGAAGGGTACCTTGTTGCCTAGAATCGTGATCAGTACCGTGGAAGTCGGTGCCTGCGCCAAGTGTGGAAGACAAAATCCAGAGCCGGACCACGCATGCTCCCCCAAATGCTCACTCTGTCAGGGCGAGCACTTGACAGCGAGCAAAGACTGCCCGCGACGTTTCAAGGAGCCCTACTACCTTCGCCGGAAGAATTGGGAGAAGGATGCCTGTGCCCAAAGCCCACCCTCTGGCAGCCGCGAAAGATCGCGCAGCAGAGGGTCCTCTCAAGGCAGGCGCTCCTCCAGGTCACGGTCGCGCTCCAAGTCCTGGGCCCCCGCCGGCAGGAGCCAGTCAAAGCAGCGGGCGCCGACCACCTCGAGCAACCAAGAAACGCCGACTCTGCAGGTGAGCTGGTCTCAGATTCTCTCTACCACTGCTCATTCCCCCAAAACCACCTGCAATGAATGCACTAACCTACAAAAAGAAGTCACCTGTCTTAAAAGCGAAATTGCATCGCTCAAAGCAGCCATATCGCAAATGACGCAGTCCAACACCTCAGCCCAGCACACACAAGCAGCGGTAGAGAAAAAACGTAAAATCTCCGACGTGAGCAAAACAACCACTCCGAATCATGCTCCCACTCCTACACAAATTGATGACGTCAGAACAGAATGCAAGGAAGGCATCGAGAAACATGCTCAAACTGTTAATGAGCAACTTGGTGCTCTCATTGCGCAGACTAGCTCACTCGCACAGATCATGGCACAGTGCCAGCAAACAAATACGCTCATACTGAACCGCCTTGACCACTTGGAAAGTCAATCAACGCCGTCCCTCAGCCGGTCATCTCGGAAAGAAAAGCCGTACCAACGACTAACCACGACAGACACGGCAGACAAGGACCTCTCTACGTCCCTCCATGGGTAGGCAGGATGCAGGAACGTCCAAAGAACTCATAATCTGGTAATGGAATTGCAGGAGTATAAAAAACAAGATTGGCCTACTCCAGCAGTACATTGAATCAGTGTCCACTGCACCCGACGTCATTGCGCTTCAAGAAACCAACGCACACGCTAGGCTTCCAGGATATATCACACATGAAGACTCAAAGTGGTTTAATTCTTGCACACTAATCAAGAAATCCATCACTGCTATACACCACGCCATAACACAAGCAGAACAAACTGGCATCCGGATTCACCGAGCTCATCCCCAGGAAGGTACGCAAGGGGAAAAGCCTGTTTGTCCTCAATGTCTACTGCTGTTTGTCCTCATTGTCCTTGTGGATTTCAACGCGGCCCACCCCATATGGGGATACAGTGAAATCTCGATATAACGAACTTCAGGGGACCGTGGAAAATTGCTCGTTATTCTGAAAGGTCGTTATATGAAAATCACAAAATTTAAGAAAACAAATAGTATTTCAATGCATAAAACGACCTACGTGTACAGCAGTGCATCCTTGGAGTCATTTTTCACAAAAAAAATGCACTAGTGATCATGAAACAATGCACGTTTATTTAAAGTGCTTGGCGATTTTCATCTAGCGCGAGTAGCACAAACTTCCTAGCACGAAAGACTCAAACTCTTACACATTCCTGGGGAGTGAATCAGTGGCCGTGCGGTTTTTCCCCGGACATGTGCGGAGTTTTTGTATGCTGTCCACCACATCCGCAGTCGTCGCGTGCTCGTCGTAGTCTTCGAGTGCTGCTGCGGTACCCTCAGAGGCATCGTTGTTCATGCCATCCTCGCTGCCATCTTCACTTCTTCATCCTGAACGCTCACGGTCTGGGCAATGTCCTCTGTTGTCAGCTACGCTGATGTTCGTGAAGATCCAGCAAGCCACGTGAGCAGCGGCGGAACGTAGAAAAAGTTGGGGTGAGCGCGAATAGCGCGGCCGCGGCTTTCGGGACGGAGAAGGCTACCCATGCTTCATTTTTTCTCTTCTCACCTTTTTTCTCCCTCTTGCATCGGCTGCCGCATTCCGCGGAGCAAGTTGCAAGACGTCCTCTTCTTCGCTGCGCTTTGCCGTGTCGTCTACTAGCACACTGCCCCGGTTGCCGCGATTGTTTAACGGACTTCTAAGAGTCTCCGGCCTTGAAAATATGAGTTCGTAGTACTGAGGTGTTGTTAACATGGCACGGAACTAAATAAAACGATCGTTATTTTGAAACGTTCGCTATTCTGAAGTACGTTGTAGTGAAATAATTTTACATTAAAACTATAAGCAGTCGGCGTGGGATTTCTTAAATGCTCGTTAATCTGAAAAGTTCGTTAATGTGGTGTTCGTTGTACCGAGGTTTGACTGTACCGATATGCGAACAAGAGAGGCAATGAGCTCCTCCGCTGCGTGGGTGAAGAGGGTTTGGTGCTTCTTACGGACTGCAGTACGCCGACGCGAATGGGCAACAGCGTAACTCACGACACGTGCCCGGATTTGACTTTTACTAAAAACGTCAACCACGCCACATGGGTGAACCTGGAGGAGAATCTAAGTAGTGACCACTCAGTCGTTTCAACGACCCTTTACGGGGAAGAATATCGAGCACCCCTACGCGAAGTTCGAATAACGAACTGGGACAAGTTCCGCGAGCGCAGGGCTGAGCTGCCTAGCTCCAAGATAGAGGACATCAACACATGGACGCAAGCGGTATACGAGCTGATGTAAAAGCCACAACGCAACAGCTACATACCACTACACAGGTTCCGCATATAGACACCCAACTACTCCACTTATGGGAAGCTCGCCGGTCGCTCATCCGCAGATAGAAGAGGCAAAAGCGCAATCGCAAACTCAAATTGCGAATTGCAGCCGTGACTCAGGACGCGGCCAAATACGCTGCTGAACTTTGCAAGAATAATTGGCTCACGATCTGCGACAGCCTCGGTGGTACTCTCACCACATCTAAGACGTGGCGACTACTCAGATATTTGATTGACCCTTCAAAAAGTAAAGGCTAAACTACCAAGACAATGAAAAACATTTTGCACACTTTCCCAGGCACCAAGGACGACCTCCTCAAAAAGCTTCAGCAAAGATACCTGCCTCTATCTCCGCCATACTCAGCTCCAGACTACTCGGGCGATCCAAACCTCCACCTGGATAGGCCCATTGACGAATCGGAGGTACGGGCAGCGCTAGCCAAGATACGGAGAAATACCACACCCGGCCAAGACCGTATCACAAACAAGATACTGACTAACCTTGACCATGACTCCGCCACATCCCTCACACAATTCATGAATGGCTGTTGGGAAAAGGGAGTCATACCGCCGGAATGGAAGACGGCTGAGGTTCATTTAATACCGAAACCATGAAAGGAGCCAAGCGTCGAGAATCTCCGCCGAATTTCATTAACGTCCTGCATAGGAAAGCTACTCGAGCACGTCATCCTCGCTCGCCTACAACAATACCTAGAAGATACTTGCCAAATTCCTACATCCATGTACGGATTCAGACCAAGTCTCAGTGCCCAAGATATTCTTCTTCAGCTAAAAGAGGAAATCATGATGCAGACCAATAATCACATGCCCAAAGCAATTCTCGCCCTCGATTTAAAAGGGGCGTTTGACAATGTAAATCATCAAATGATTCTGAACAATCTCAATAACCTCCACTGCGGAGCCAAGATATACAATTACATCAGGGATTTTCTTACAAACCGGCAAGCAGTCCTGAAGGTCGGTGACGCACAATCACCTCCCATTCAAGTTGGAGGTCGAGGCACGCCACAGGGCGCAGTTCTTTCCCCACTGCTATTTAACATCGCCCTCATCGGCCTTCCGAAACTATTAGATGCTATCCCTGACCTTCGACACGGCCTGTATGCCGATGATATAACGTTATGGACGGGCGCAGGGTCGGTAGGTGAAATGCAAGATCGTCTTCAGCAGGCTGCTGACATCGTGCAAGCGTATGCAGCCAAGTGTTGTTTATGCTGCTCTCCACAGAAATCTGAGCTTCTCCTTGTCCGGAAGCGCCAAAGTCGAAAACATCAAGACCCAGGCATCCAAATTACCCTTGAAGGAGCTACGATCATGCCATCCCCACAAATAAAGATACTGGGGATGACCTTTCAAGAGGACTGCTCCAACTCCATACTTCTTCGGCACCTAACTCAAACAACAGGACAAATTGTTCACATGCTCCGCCGAATCACCACGAAGACTAGAGGTATGAAGGAAGCAGACACACTACGGCTTGTCCAAGCTTTCATCATCTCTCGCATCAATTACGCCATCCCGTATGCGATCCTCTCCAAAAGTGACGTAACCAAACTTGATACACTCATTCGGAAAGCATACAAACAAGCACTTTGTCTTCCCGTCAGCACGGCAACGGATAGACTTCTCAAACTGGGAGTACACAACACTGTGGAGGAGCTCATAGAGGCTCATTTGGTAAACCAGCACCACCGTCTATAGCGACCACAAGAACAGGACGCCAACTGCTTGGTCGCCTTGGATACAATACCCCAGAAGAACAAGGCAGTTCTTCCATGGACATACCCACAACCATAAGGCAAAACATCTACGTGGCTCCTATTCCACGGAATATGCACCTTCAATTTCACCAAGGAAGACGTGCGGCGAGAGCACAGGCATTAGATATAGTCCATGGATCAAACCCCAAAACTGTGTACACGGACGCTGCCGACTACGCTCGCATGGATACGATGACAGCTGTCGTCACCACATGCACCGAGCATGTCGCCAGTGTCACACTTACTGGAATCAACACTACCCAAGCAGAAGAAGCAGCCATCGCTCTTGCCATTGCCCACACCTCAGCCGATACAATCATCACTGATTCTCAAGCAGCATGCCGAAGCTACCTACGCGAAAGACTATCAAGACCAGCTGCAAGAATCCTTCTCCAGCGACCCCCTCAACGCAAGATCAGTCTGGTTTGGGCGCCTGCCCACTCGTCCCTTCGCGGCAATGTCATGGCCCACACGACAGCCCGAGAATTAGCCTACCGGGCACCGCGAGACGAATGGCTTCAAGCGACTCATCCCCTAGTAACATACCAAGGCATCACACAGCACTACAAGCTGAGTAGGCAAGAGTATCCTCCTGCCCACCCGTCACTCACCAAGGAACAGGAGCATAAACTCAGGCTTTTGCAGACAAACACGTTCCCACACCTATCTAAACTTCACGCCATCAACCCCACCCTCTGCAGCGCCACATACTCACACTGCGGTGAGATCTGTACCCTCTACCACATGGTCTGGGCCTGCCAGAAAAACCCAAATGTTCGCCCAATTCCCAACCCTTCTTATGAGCAGTGGGAGAGAGAACTGGCCAGCTCCAGCAGCGACACTCAGCTTCGGCTGGTGGAACGTGCGGAGTAGGCAGCAAGCTCCAACGGGATCCTGAAATGAGGAATCCGACCACGTGCTCCCCCCCCCCCCCCCCCCTTTTTTTTTTCGCAAAATAAAGTTTACTCTCTCTCTCTCTCTCTCGTCGCATCACAGCTGATGCCGGTCTGGGTTCTGGGTGCGCGCGCGCGCCAGTGCGGCCCGACTGGCCGTAGCCGCACGTGACGTGAGTCCCAAAAACTGTGACGAAATGCACAAGGCGGAAAAGCGCGCGCCAACAGCACCGCGGCCTACCGCAGCCGCCTCGATACGTCACGCCGGCCGTTTGGGTCGACGCCTGACGCCGGCCGTTTGGGTTGAAGTGCAGATGACGACGTGAGCTTGCTCAATGGCACGGATAAGCTTTTCGTGCGCGCAGGGATTAAATTTTATTTAAAATGTGTTATACTCAACGGTTAAGGTCTAAACTTCTGAGGGGGTATCTCTATATACAAAGGAAGCTTTTTACAGTTATCTGAGCTTTGAAGGTTCGTGTCAGTACTCCTTTAAGTCCCGTGTCCTCTGAATTGAAGCTACGAGGAAGAAAATAAAGAATAAAAAAATATGTGGACAAAACTCGCTGCACACATGCTTGCAAATGCTATTGAGAGACTGCAAATGGCATCGATGCGAAGGACGTCGACAGACGTTACTGCCGTTGCCAGGTGATCTCTCTATTCCTTAATTCGTCTGTAGATTTCGCATTTCGCATACTATCCAAACATTCAGGCTGAGTTTAAACTTCTTGCCCTAGTGGGTAGCAGTGTACACGGCACAAAGCATGCTTAATGGTAGATCCACACTGAACAGTGAAGTCTTTTGAGAACAGGAAATGCCCCAGCCAGCCACCGGAAGGAAAGAAGCGCAAGCTACTATTGAAACGCTCGTCGGGCCGATTTATGCGACGAGAGGGGCCGCGTGACATCGCAGATAGACCGCGATACTTCGTGACGCCGGTGACGTGAATGTCACCGAGGAAACACGAAGTGACAGAGTGGATCCATTCTCGTCTTGTCTTGGCTTGTTTGCGTTCTTGTTTGCTTCGCTAATGTTGCTACTGAATCTGTGCATGCTGTCGCCAACCCGCACGAACCAATCACTGCAGTGCTAGCGGATCCGGAAGTAACGAACCAGTGCCTCGTTGTCGGCGTTGTTTTGTTGGTTTATTATTTTTGGGTGCGTGCAAAGGTTCCCTCGAGGGAAGTACTGTACGTGATGTGCTGTTTTGCGTTGGCAGCCATGTAGAACGTCAAAATCTTGGCGCAAAAAATACATTGTTGCAACTAGGTCGCATTAAAATAACGCTAGCGCATTTGCTTGTGTTCAACGCTTTATAAAAACAATGCAGACATTTGACAACATATATCCTTTCCACGTTTTTTTGTCTGTTAGCTGCGCCCCCTTCAAGAAGATGGAGAAACTTAAGAAGAATAAACCTTGCTTGCTCACAATACAACAAGCTTACACGAGAAATTTGGCCGTGTACATATTTATTCAAATAAAAATTGGCGAGGCAGAATTCGAAAGGAAATAGTCTAGAAAGCACTCCATTTGTAATTTTCGGTGTCCACAATTTTAATATTTCAAATTTTGGGCAAAATATGGTTTTCAGACTTTAGCGTTTAAAATAACGCCCACCCCGAATTCAAAACAGCGCTAATAGATGGTACGAATCGCCGCACAAAATCATATCCCACAATCCTTTCGTTAGCTAAAGAAAACATATCAAATCAAATTCAAAAAATCAATTCAGGCAATGCTAGCTTACGAAGACAAGCCAGTATGGCGATCAGTTTCCCCGTATTGTCTTGAAATGCATACTGCTTCTGACTTCTACCGTTACTTTCATTTTTAATGGAAACAAGCCTTGGTATTATACTTCTTGTTTTGCTTAGACGTTTGAAGCGTATTACCATTATTTTATTTTACCCTACTATTTTGTAATATTTTCTGTTTTTATTGCCATCCCTGAACTTTCGCCTCGGTGAGTTTTTTTTCCCTCTTGTTCCTGCCATGATATCGTGTATAAGGGTCACTCTTGCTAGTATACCATACAGATTTATTCTTTGCTCAATCGTGTTAATTCTGTAACGGTCTTTGCATTTTGTATTTTTCGACTGTACCCCTCCAAAAATTCTGCAGTTTTGCCTTTTGCTGTAAAACAGGGAATAAATCTGATGATGACGACGACGACGATGATGATGATGATAATAAACGTTCTTCCTTTAGAACGTAGTCGCCTCACCACTGTACGTGATTCTATGTCTGTGCTGGAGAATGCGTGCGAGCGTATACTATCTGCAACATTCCGCTTCCTGAACAGTATTACAGAACTGGCACTTCCCTAAAGCACCTGGCGCCATCTACTCGCCCGCTTTCAACACTCTTTTCACCAGCTACTAAAGAGGACTTCCCGTTCCTACCTTAGTGGCTGTGAGGTTACGGTCTCTGATTCCAACTGTAACGTCCTGGGTTTGGGCCCACGCAATTGTAAATAATTTTTGGTTTGTTTTAGAAACATTTCAGATCTGTTGTACACATTTGACGGTTCTGCGTGTTTTGGCTTGCTTAAAGTGCAACATGCCGATTATCACCGCATCTAACTGATGCTTTTCACCGCGCAGGAAGGATCGGTTTTGTGCTATTAAGAAAATGCAGTGGCGCGTATTATATTGACCCCACTTAGAAGGTGTTGGGGGCAGGGAAAAGCCGACAACCGTGCGACCACTTTGGACACCTTGATGCTACTACTGTGCAGTCATGTACCAAGAAAGTGCGAACACGAAAATATGGACTGGAACACTCAAAATTGTTCTGTTCGTGGAGGTCTGATAATGGCGCGCTATTGGCATATTTTGAAAGCCACATTCTCAACTTTGTCACTGTAATTAAGCCACGCGTCATTTTGACTTGCATGGAAAGAAATTTCGCTATTTGTGTTTCTAGTTCACATTTTCGTGATCGCATATTGCATTTGTCCATGACTGTACTTTTTAGGCTTAGACCGACCGGATGTGTTTCTCAAGATGGGCGGAGCCTCCAAATGGGCAAATACTGCGGAGCAGGGCGCCATGCCTGCGAAGCGGGGAGGTGTGACGTCAGAGGCGGAAAACCGGCGCGCGGCCCTTGGAGCAGAAATGCGCCGGGTGCAAAAGGACAATGCCGCATGGCTTGTCGTCATTTGCACGTCGTGGACAAATTGAAAGCGGTGAATTACCCGTGAGCTTCTCATGGCGGCTGTCATCGCCAATGGCCAATCACCTTGAGTGCTAATGGGAGAGCTGTGGGTTGGTATGATGAAGTATAGCAGCCAAACGGGTATTTGGCTGCTGCTGCCATCGTCATTAACGAATCCCCAAGAGCCCATATTCTGGCCCCCACCATGTACTCCTCGCAGTTCTGCTTTTGTGAGGCTCCGGGCACCTTCAACCATATTATGTGGGGCTGTGATAAGAACCCCAAGATACCCCCCCCCCCCCCCCGCACACACACATGCACTGGGAGAAAGCACTTCCAGCTCGGACCCTGACGACCAGCTTTTTGGCTGGTCGTCAGGTGAAGACCAGCTGGTGACGAGAGCCCAAGAAGCCGGACTGTCTCAAGAGGTCCTGCAGGAATAAGGACTCTTCCCCAAGGTGAGCTGCTTCATAAGGACGTTTATTTCTCCACCACCACCTGAATGGGTATGCTCTTAGGCCTATTTCAGCCTTAACGTTAGGTGACCCTCACGTTGAGCCTCGTGCCAAGCAGAGAGAGAGAAAGAGAAAGCGTCGAACCGCCGTTTGCCGAAGCCAGACCTCAAAGTGCAACGTTAGGCCTAACGTTGGGTCGTCACTTACCCAATGTGGACATCAGTCCACCGCATATCCTGTTTGTAGCAACATAGACCACTTCGCAAACACGTAACCCCTCCCGCTCACAGATCAAAGAAAATTTTGTTAAAAGAATTTTGGCTACACGCGGTAAATGGTAATTGTGATGCCAGGTTTCTGGCTGCATAAAGCCAAAAAGAATTTTGATGAAAGATCCTTACGGCGGATATCTGTGAACACCGCTTTTTTCGCCTACTCAGCCAAGTAGTGCGTAAGGAATGCTTACGCACTAAAAACAAGCGGAATTGTCTCAGCAGAACACGAAGACGAGTCATAGGCAAATCAAGATGTCTCAACGCCTCACCTTGTCTGTTTTTGTGTAATTCACCCTGTTCTACGTTTTCGTGTCAGGCAGCGCACCTCTGCACATCAAGATGTTAAAACAGCAACTATAGCCCACTCCCAAACCTTGCTGAATCCAAAAACGGATCCTTGCTTACGCACGTACAACGGATCTGCAACAGATCGTGCTTGAATTGTTTTCTCCTGCTCGTGCATGAGCGGCGTATTAGAATGCGCAGAACTCGTCTAATAACCTTGTGCTTTAAGGAGTTCGGACCAAACCTTCATCCGCACTTTTCGTGTAACGGCGGTGTTTCTCTTCGGGAGTCGGGAGACGATGAGCTCTACACGCGGAGAGGTGGACACGTGCTTTGTCAGCTATGGGATTCCCCTAACAGTACTTCTAAAAATCCCGGGCCATCTCCACTAACGTGAAACCTGGTGAGGGGCGAAGCATGCAGTGTATAAGTATTCTTAAGGCCTTGGCGTTTTTGCCAACGGAGATGAAACCGTTGGGGGTAGAGATATACAGCTTTGCTGTAAAGGTCTCATGTCTTTGAAGCACGAAGCTCTATAGCGCGAGGTGTAAACAAGTTTCCCGGTGTTTAAGTACCGTGATTACATGATACGACGATTGCGACGGTGAGAGGAGATGCCAACAGCCCCAACCCGTAAGGAATTTCGCCGCTAAAACAGTTCATTCTCCTGTGGACGGATGGAACGAATACGTAGCGGAAATCTAGTCGGTGTCGGCGCAAGCACGGCTCTACGCTTGAGGTACCTGGAGGGAGAGCACTGGGGAGAGCACTGTGCTCAGCGAAGCTTTTCACCAAGGACACTAGCGCGAACCTCTCGCTGCCGTCCGAAACGGCGACTGAGACCGCGCAGTTGCTACCTTGTGAAGCAACGCTACCCGGAACGGCGGCTGAGCGCTGCCCGCGTCTCGAGGGCCGGCGATTGTTTGTGTCACGGTCACCATGGCGTTCCTGTCGTTGTAGCAGTCGTCGTTATTTCTCCTCTGCTGTTGCTTTCAGCTGCGAAGGCTCAGTGAAAGTGCGAGTCTCCGTACCGCAAGGCGAGGACGAATAATGCTGGAAAGAAAGAGATTGTCTGCAACGGACGGCATGGACACACGTTCCTCGCGTATACCGATTAACACCCGACGAGCAATTAACCGTTTTTACCGCGTGCACACACCAGATAAAACTAGAGTGATGCTTAAGAAACGTTCCGCGAAGCGTAACTTTGACAAAGAACGACTGATGCACGCACGCGGCTGTCTTACTGTGCAACCGTGATCGAAATAAAGCGTGTACAAACCAAATGCGGAGTTACAACTGAACGTTCAATTGTAAGTCGTAGATTTAAACGATAAAAGCAAAATCGTGTTTCTTGTATTGCGCTGCCATCTCACCTGCGCGCTCTCGCGCGGAGAAACCGAGTTGCGCGCTTGCGATTCTCGCGGCGTTTGTTTGCTGAACGGCAACAAGGCTCCGATCCAAGGAGACGGGGAGGGGGGCGAGGAAGAAATCGCTTCCTGTTCCGGGAATGGCGGCCCATACGGCTTCTTCCGCATTGGCGGCATAACCGGCATTGAGTGGCCATTGAGCCATTCCTATTCTATCTCGGCTCTCTCTTTTTTGCTCCCCCCACGCCGCGACGACTTCGCGCCGTCTGCGCGCCTCGCTTTGACGCGCGCCCCTTCAATGCGAATGGCTTGGCGGGAACGTGTTGGCAACCATTGGTGCTCCCGTGCATTATTTGTTTGTGCAGGGTTCCCCTCGCGAGACACTGTTTGTTGCCGACTCTTGTAAATAACGGGGAATCGGTTCCCCCGCTGACTGTCCGTGGCCTTGGCGAGTGGCGTACATCGCCTGCTGCAAGGGGTGTGCCTTTGATGGAGAATCGAAAGCTAGCATCCAGTTGTTGGCCACGATTTAACCCGGCTGGCGCGGTGGTGAAAGGAACAGATTCCCCCGGTGTGTCTGCTGCCCGCCTCGTCCGATTCGAGGTCGAACGAGCGGGCATGCAGTGCCGATGTGTTTCGGATCGGCAACTGCTCTTTTCTTCTTTCTCGAAACGTATCATTTTACCAGTTCCCCGAGCTCACCGAACAGTTTATAGCGAAGGTTACCTACACAGGACGTGGCCTTGTGACTCGAGGTTTGCTCCCATCAAACGGAAGAGAAAAGTCTGGTGCAACTTCGCACAAGGATAAAAAAAGAAAACTGTACTCCGAAACGCTATCATTTCATCCGCTGGTTTCTTGAGTACGATTTCGCGCGAGCACAATCAGCCAGATGGAATGCCCCAAATAAGAAATCTGGAAACTCTACGAAGCGAGATTTTAGACATATCTGTAGTCCTTCTTGGGATGTTTCGCGAAAATTTAAGGTTTACATAAAATTATAGCGAGTTGTTCACCTATAATTCGGTATGCAGCTAGCACCTGACGTGCCGCTGGTTGGCACGCAGTTTACGTGTTCTCTTGCTAAAAAATATCTCAGTGGCTGCGCTTGGTAAAGCATGAATGAACTTGAATAAGCGTGTTTATCCGTGCGTGCGTGATTAGTTAATTAGCTATTAGAAAAATCGGACGTTGCTGCTGTATTTGAGCACCTTGAATTACGCGTCATTACTAAATGTCTTCATAAGTTGTTTACAGCTAGTTTTGGAAGGCGTGCTTAGAAAACAGGAATGGGAACTTTCTGTATACGAGCTATGGAAGATATATTCCAAGTCCTCTGGCGACGCCGCCTTTCTGAAGATGTCCTGAAAAAAAATCACAAATTATAGCGAAAGCTGAGTAGTACATAACTCGACAATAATAATGAGAAAATTGGAAACGATGTGAAGTGGTACTTTGACGTTGTGAAAAGGCCCCTTAATGTTGGTGCTGAAACACTAAAACAGTGGCTCTCAAATAGGGGTCCGCGAAGGCATTTATGGTGTCCACAAAGCCCCCTTTCCCCGTCATTCTTTTCTCCTTTTTCCCAGCACTTGCTAACAATGCAAAAAGGTAACTTTGCTGCATGACATGAACGTTTAGTTTTTCCGTGCAGCACAAGTTTTAACATCGACTTTCACACACGCCAGCTGGCGGAAAAGGCTGGCCACAGAAAAGGTAGCATATAGGTGTTTGGGAGACCTTTAGATGCGAGAGCAAAATATTTAAAGGGGCACTGACACAAAATTTTGAAGGCGAGATAACTTCGGAGATAGATTGGTGGGAACACATATACATCATCTGCAAAATATCAGCGGTGAATACAGCCTAGAACATATTTAAAATCAATTTTGAAGTGTGCGAAACGCAACCGAGCGGCCAGCAGAGGACCACGCGCAAGTGTAAATAAACAACATCCAAACACGTCACGAGTTTGTGTTTGCCGCTTCCGCACTGCCGGCTCGCCGCTCCAATCGGAGGGCCGGAGGGCGGAGCTTCTGCTCTCGAGAACGAACGACCCGATCGTTGGCGGCGGAGGCGCCGTGATTTCGTCAGCTCATCGGGCAGCTGACCGCGACCAAAGTTCTACAGCGATTCCAGGCACTCTGTTTCTATTACTGTTTATTACCATTGGATGCGGAAACGCGCCGGAGGCACGAAAAGCCCACTGAGCAAGCCGCACGGTCGCTGTGCAGGCGGCGGCCACGGCCGCGAAGTGGCCCACGCCGGCGCAGGTAGCTCGAGTGATAGCTTGTTACCGCTGCACGAAATTGTCCCCAAGTCCCGACCATGGTCGCTTACATGAGAAAGGAGTTAATGACGCGATGGCGGGTTGCATTAAAAATTGTCATCTGCACCGCTTACGAGAGCGGCACTCGAATATCCGCCGCAGTGCTAAGCCGAACACATCTGTAGGCGGACCTGTAGGCAGACCGGCCGGCTGCTCCCAGCGCGCGTCTTGCCACCCACCGTCTCGAGCGTCGCGCGTCGTCCGTTAGCCGCGGTAGCATTTGCACTCGCAACGCCTGCGTCACATCCACGGTCGCTTTTTAATTAGGCGCCTCACGAGATCAGTACGGGGGGGCATTCGCAGTAACTGCCGTCGATGCGGATTCGACAGTGCTACGGCGGCTCTGCTCTGTAACTGTGATATCCCTCCGACGGTCACGTGGTCAGCTTTGTTCACACAAAATCCACAAAATCCATCGTTTCGCGGCACTCGCTGAAACCGAAACTGCGACTGGCCGCATTGAAAATGCCTCTAATTAAACAACCGTCGCACGCTGAAGCAAATGAGGTTTCTACAGGTTATAAGTAGGTCACTAGCTACTTATCGCAACAAAAAAAACAAGATGCAAAATTTTTGTGTCAGTGCCCCTTTAACATTACGACACGCATAAGCATAAATCTCAAGCGAGAATGTGGGCATTGACAGGTGTGTGGGCGACGTAATCTGCAAGTGTAGATTTTCGACATTATGACGTCGACAGCAATCAACCTGGTTCGTCATGGGGTCCCCAGTCACTTTTTAGAGCCCCAAAAGGGGTTCCCGGCACACTCATCGCTGAGAAGCACTGCCCTAGAGATGTACCCGGGCGCAAATATCTTGAAATCGCATTCCACTGAAGCGCTAATCTGGACACACAAATTAGGCAACAAACTGGCATCGGCTGGGGTTCGTTACCGAAGCGCAGATAACTATTTTGCAGGGGTCACTCATATGGACGGCATACAAGAAAGTAGATTCCTAATCTTCACACGAATTATAACTTGTATTAAGGAGCCCCTGACGGAGCGGCAATGAAAGGAAAGGTACCAGGTGTAGTTGTATTAGGTAAGGGACGCGCGGCAGAGACATTACATTTGGAATGATGTTGAGCTCAGACTGCGAACGCCGAATAAAATGCTCCACTGTTGGATGACACCCAGTGCGCTGCAGCCAACACGGGACAGAAAGGGATGCAGAGTTAGCAAGTAGAAGTACCAAAGAGCCAGCCGTCAGTAAAGAAACTTTGTGGCAAATAATTTACTCGGTTGACTCCATATGATGTTGCCACGTACATATAACTCCTCCCCCCCTGCCTTTATCCTTTCCTCTTGCCCTTTTTGTGGTCACATGGTCTCCTGGAGATAGGGACCACTCAATCACCAGTCTCAGGTTAAAGTTTTTCAACAACAAGAACAGGGTGGGGGCAAGCGGAAGTCATTGAAGATACAGTGATCTTTGCATCCACTCGATAAAATCTGAAAAAATGCAGCCATGAATGAATGAATGAATTAATTTTTTGTTAAAATGGAAAGGAAAGACGACCAGCAGGCTTAGTTTGTCTCACCAAAGGGTGGACACCAGAACGCCTGCTGGTGTGGGGATGTGGGGAATGGGGAACACAGGTAGACAGAAAAGGAATGAGAGAGAGAAGGGAGGATACATATATACATATATACAAGACTAGTAAGTACATATATGCACAATAAACATAAGACTAAAGACTCACCACTGTATATATCGTACGTTTTTACGTTTCTTCCCCTTCTGTTACGGAGCTTTGAAAACAACCCATCATAGCTGATGAAGATGGTGCGCAGTACGTAGTTAATTAGTTTCTCTCGCTGAAAAGTACAGCGACACAACAAAAGCCACCACGACACGAACTTCAGGACACGTGCAGCCGCGCGCAGATGGACGGCGGAGCGTTGGCCTCGAAAACGTGAAGTCGTCCGGGTGGGCGCCAGCCTTGATGAACTTCGCCGGAGCGCCGCGACTCGGCGACGCCCATTGATCCCTTCCCATAGCTGTTCGAACAGCCGCAGTCCATCGAGATCGAGGAGTCGCCTCTTGTGTACAGGAAAACGTGCCCGGTGGGGCGCGGATAAAGCGCCGCAGAACGCTGTCGGCTCCGATCCGTTACAAACACCGGGACCGCTCGGCGCGGGGGTCTCTTCAACCCTGCCGATGAAAGAACTCGGGGCTGTGAATAAGAATTGTAACATCTCGGCGGGCATCTCCGAAGGTCACAGGCTCGCAGATTTAGAGGCGGCGGTAACCGCGCCGTATTTGCCGAGAGACGGCACCAAAGAGCCGGCCGTCAACAAAGGCGATAAACATGGGCCGCGCACGAGCGAAATGCTGCATTGGATCACCTCCGTTCACGCTCAAGCTACCTTTCCCCTGCGACCTTCTCTACCTTTTTTTTTCCCCGTTCATTCCGTTCGGAATCCCGCGTCGTTTCCCCGAAATCGACGAGTGTCGGGAGGGAAGGGGCGGGTGGGTTTAAAGGAGGGCGTCGCGTCAGAGAACGGGGAAGTTGTTGCCTCTCAACGCACAACACGCGCATCTGCGACCTTGATGAAGCAGAAGCTGAGAATTACTTCCCCATTCCGCTCTTGAGAAGCGCGCTGCCTTCTTCGCCCTTGCGTGGCGAGGTGTATAGCCGCAGCCTCCTTGTTTCCCACTTCGCGCCGTTCTATACCGCCGAGGACGCGCCGCGGCTGTGGGGAACCGCTCTGTCACGCCGGATGTCTCAAGGAGTGCTTCGGAGAAGACGCGCTACTTCCTCATTCCTCCACCAGCATACAACTCTCTCGTCGTCTTCTTTCTGCGCGGGAAGCATTTTACGTGAACACAAAGGATGGCTTTGCAGTTGGCGACTTTCGCTTTCGCCTTTGCCGGTTAATCGTGCCCCTTGAGAGTCGCGGAATCTTGAAGGTAAAGACTTTTCCGAGATGTCGACCTTCACTACTTTGAAAGTGTTCGGAAAGAAAAATATACTAAATTATAAATGCCCCGTTACAAAGAAATTTTTTCGTTGTTGACTAATATACATGCGCACGGGTGTCGTGCGTGAAGGCCGAGTTCTCCGAAGCTGAAACAAACGGAAAAGTATTTTAAATACCTTTTTAGGCATTTCTATGTGGATTGGGCGGGAGAAACATGTGTCTGTCAGTAACGCCTGATAGGTCACACCTTCGCCGCACAAGAATATTGTCACGAATACAAAGAATGCATGGTTCGCGGCAACATGCTATTAACTAAATGCCCTGGGCGTTCGTATTTACCCTAAAAATCACTTCGCAGCAATACATTCGAGTATAATAGTTGAGACGACTCTAACGGTGCCTGGTACACAGTACTACATAGGAATACATGGGGTCTTGTGGAGGTATGTAATGAATGGGGTATTGAATGCTCTGGGGTATTCACATCTTCATATAAAACGCCTTATACTGCCCTCTAAAGGATATATTTCCAGCATTGCACTTGTGCTATGTAGTAAAGCCTAATTAAAAGGTATTTGGTGTACTGGAGCACGTCATAGGAATACATCGGGTATTTGGGGGTATTTGATAAAAAAAAAACTATGGGCCTTTCATCCTTTAAGACGATAGCCTTTCTTACGATAACGCGAATATTTTGTTCCATCTGTATATATGACTGTCTGTCACTCGATGCAGCCGCCCGGCCGAAGCAGCCTGCAGGAAATACTGAAAGCGAAGCCGTTCCAAACTACTGAAGCTGCTTGCCCGGCTCATCTTGCACACGATATTCAGCGCTTTGGACACCTGAGGTGTATTTAAAGGAAAATGTAAGTTCATGGCCGAGAGTTCCAGAGTTAATTTGATTAAGAATGCCTGTTTGACGGGTTTTTTCGATAGCAAATGAGAAAACTATGCGTTAAGAACCGGTGTCGAACAGCGGAAAGTTTAAAGCGACCACTAAAAAAAAACATTGCTGCTGACTACCAAAGGTCCAGCAGGCATACAATAGGACGCCCTGCGGGAAGCCGTCAACTGTACGGAAACCTATCTGAAAAGATTTGGGCACCGTATGTGGGCCAAAAGATTGCACCGGACAAACCTGAAATTCTCATACTCAAGAAGCGAACAAGAGGTAGACCCCCCGCCGAGACCCCCGACCCAGAAGCGACGATTCATGGCGCTACCATCCCAAAGGTTGATACACTCCGAGTATTGGGTCTGACTTTCCAAAAAGACGGGGCAGGGGCTGCCACCCTCCAGAAACTACAAAACACTGTCACCCACTTAACCCACACAATCAGGCGAGTAACAAGCAAAAAACACGGGTTGAAAGAAGAGGGCACAATGAGAACAATCAGAGGACACAGTTCCGCTAAGCGGATAGTCCACGAGCTGCCCGTCAGCCGCATTACATGACCTGAACGACACACGGAGCAAGAAATATACAGGAAGCGAAACACCCACTACGGAGCCAATAAGCGAGTGACCGGATAATGCCACAGTGAAAACTTACGCCGACCACGAAGCTTCGCAGGTGCGGCGGCGAAGAGTATAATAGCAGCATTTGGTGGACGAGATGAGGGCGATCACGCCACGCTTCGGCTGCGCCGCGGAATGCCAATCACGGCGTCCGTGCAGTTTCTTCTTCTGCGGCAGATGCCGCTTGCTTAACGTGCGCCAAGTGCCTGTGACGTTATCTAGCCGCCCCGGGAAGTGAAGTTTTCCCCCTCTCTCTTGTTTCTTTTACTCCATAGCCAAACCTAACTTCTTTCGCTTAATTTACGTCAGGGTGTCTTCCACCCGAGGCGGTTGGCTAAGTCACAAAGCGAAGTTACTTTGCTTAACAGTTAGGGCTATCATTCCATTTTCTGTGGCTTCTTGATAAGACCCAAGTTCTCTTTTCAGGTGTTCAGAGACCCCAAGTTTCTTCCCCAAGTGTCATAACCCAGAAGTACACCGAAAATTGGTTTCCTTGCAAAAATACTGTTACGTGGCGGCACAGCAGATGACACGACCATGGTTGAAGATGAAGTGATGTATTTACAAGATGAGATGATCTATTTACAAGCGGCCATACCAGAGCCCGCGCTCGCCGCGCCCCGCACACAGCTTCTTCCTCGTCATCGTCTTTGTCGATGGACCTTGGCCTCATGGGGATTGTCCCCCACGTCTCGTGACAATGCGTTGCGGTTTTTACCACTTATTATTTTTTTTATATTGGCTTTGAAGAAGGATCTGTCATCTCTTTCTTTATTTTCTTGAGAGGGAACGCGGAATAAATAAGTAATTAACTTTTTTATGCCACTCTCTTTAGCGGCAGAGGTAGCCTGCTGCTTAATATTTCAGAATACTTGTCGGAAGCACCCCGGCGCGTAATAATTCTGCATTTGACTTATTTATCATGGTTTATATCAACAGTGACAGCTCGCGCCCAAAGTAATTCTACAAGTTCGTCGACTTGTTCAACTATGTCATTAGCCACAGCAAAGGGAACTTTCCCTGCTCGTCTGTTTAACCTTACTAAATTTTTTTTTCTCACATTTATTTATCTTCAGTCCTATAACTGAGCTTTCTGAGTAGAGTGCTTGAAGCATCTTCTGTAAGTTCCGTCTGGACTAACTCAACAAGGCGATGTCACCCGCAAATATCGTGTGGCAAAAGTATTCTCTATTTACCCTTACTTCTCCCACTCAAGCTTCCTGAATACCTCTATATATATTGTTACGTGGTGGCAGGATGAAGGTGACATGAACAATGGAAGATGTAACGATCTATTTACATGATGTACAAACAGACAGACAAAAAAGGTTTGTTTTTTGGTCCTGAGGAACTACGTTGGGGTTGTAGTTGCGGGCCGCTCCCACGTGGGGACAGCAAGGCCGTGGCTCTCCGCCCTTTCGTAGGCCCCCTGGACGGCCAGGAGTTGGACAGAGAGGTCGCCGCTTTTGAGGGCTTCCTCGAAATCATCTTGGTATTTAAACACAGCGTCGCGTATTGCAGGGCATGTACAGCTGCCGCCAAAAGTAATTGGAACACGGTCTCGTTAATTTGCACGAATTTCTTGTTCCGAAAAGTACCTGGCTGCATTGGTGTGCGTTTAAAGACGTTCTCCCTAATAGAAAAAAAAACCATCGTGTAAATCGGTAATGGCAGTCATTAAGCCAGTAAGACATTTATTTTGTGATATTCACAAATCCCTATTACAATTACTTATGACGCCACCTTTACACGGTAGCCTTAGGTGAGAGAGAGAGAGAGCGAGAGAATAAACTTTATTACGAGCATCGTAATGCAAGACCAGGCCAGGAAACGTGCTCCACCCAGCTTCATCGTCGTCGCGGATGTTGGTGCCCGACGCTACGTGCCACTTCCGTCTTCCTCATCTTCTCATACCTTGACAATTTATCCTCCTCCTCCTCCTCCTCCTCCTCCTCCTCCTCCTCCTCCTCCTCCTCCTCCTGCTCATCATCATCATCATCATCCCGCCTGGTTGTGTCCACTGCAGAACGGAGGCCTCGCCCAAAGATTTCCAGCGACGTCCATCGAGTGCAAGCTGAGCCCAACCTTTTCCCCCAACTTTTTCTAGTTCATCGCTCCATCGAGCCCTTGGCAGACGACCACTGTCGACCGGCGCGCGCGCGCGCACGCACGCACAAAGATATATATATATATATATATATATATATATATATATATATATATATATATATATATATATATATATATATATATATATATATATATATATATATATATATATATGTAGTGGGGTTTATTTAGACAGCCAAGGAACCGAGGGGATCAAGCGAAGGAGGCCGAAGAAGCTCGAGCAGCCGAAGAAGCAGAGCAGCCAGCACTGAACACGATCACGCTGCGAATGCTGTGCGCTTGATGCGTGGGGATTGTCAGTGAGGATTGTCCTGCTTCAGCTTGGATTTCGGCCTGAGCTTTAATTCCTTGACCCGGACCTCTCTTCTTCGTTACAATACATATATATCGGGAAACAATTTCTTGGATACTGGTAAGTATTCTGACGAAGGCCGGTCCCCGGTATAAACGTTAAAACCAATCCTCTTTCGACGTATTCCATTTTCTTCATTATATATATATATATATATATATATATATATATATATATATATATATATATATATATATATATATATATATATATATATATATATATATATATATATATATATATATATATATTTAATGATACTGCTGTAACCCCAAGTGGGGCCGTTACAGGGTGGATTTACTCAAGACAACCAAAGAAATAACACTAACAAAGCTTCCCAGCCCGATACCAAGACGCATTTTCATACACAAAACCAAGACCAAATTTGGACACAGATACCATTTGCACGCAGTGGCAAGCTATAGCGACAATGCAGACAAGCAACACGTGTTCAACAACGGGGTCTCATTGACCAAGCAACGTCCCCGCATACAAGCTGCGCAGCAAGTGTTCTGCAATGGAATGCGCAGGAACTACACCAAGAATAATGTGTACAGCACGTGTATAAGACAGAAGCACAAGGAAATGCAAGAACACACGAATAAAACGTTACAGCAGCTATCAATCACTTAGAAGGGAGTAATGACGAAGCAAAGACGACTCAAACTGATTAACTGTGACTGCGGCAATTGCAGCCTGTAGAAGTGCATTTCAGCCTTCCATTGTTATCTGCAGAAACGAATATTTAAAACTGCCTACCCTGGCATTAATTGCGACAAACTGGACCACATGGCTACCTCTGGCGGTGCGAGTGTTCCTGTGTTTTAAATACGGGCTAGTGTCTAAGTTTAGGGAAATATTTTTTAGCATGAAAAGAAACTTCAACCTAGCTATTATCCATCGGACTGAAAGGCGAGGTCGGTTAAGATGGGTTATCATGTCACTAACCGAATCAGTGCGTCTAAATCTCGAGAGAATAAACCTAGCTGCTCGCCTTCGTATTTTTTTCGATCTTATCATTCTGGTATTTCCTATACGGATCCCATATAATACTTGCATATTCTAGCGTACGTAGACCGCACAAGCGTCAAATATGCGGTAAGCTTTGCTTTGGTTGATGCCAGTTTTAATTATCTTCTTAAAAACCACAGCTTCTTTTCTGCAACGCTGCAAAAGTGATTAATGCGAGTTTTCCAATTAAAGTCTTCAGATAGGGTGACACCCAAGTATTTAAAATGCGTTACTCGCTGTAACTCATGCCCGTCTAATCGGTAAGAAAACGCCACCACATTTTTTACTTTTTTGTGTGTCTGTCATATACGAGGTTTTGCAATAGTTAACTTTCATTTTCCATTTATTGCACCAGTCGCCTATATTATCCAGTGCAGCGTTTAAAGCGAGCTGATCTTCACGACGAATTATTCTTGAATATACAAGGCAATCGTCTGCGAACAGGCGAAGCTTAATATTAGATGAAACTGTTTCTGGAATTTCGTTGATGTAGCACAAGAAGAGCACCGGGCCGAGCACGGAGCCTTGGGGGACACCAGAAGTAACACTTAAAGTACGGGATGTCACACCATTAATTTCAACAAATTGTGTCCTGTAAAAAGGTACGATTTAGCCACTCTATCAACTTTTTATTTACGCCGAGGCGTACCAGTTTCTCTATCAGGTGCGCGTGGGGAACCCGATCAAAGCCCTTTGACATGTCAAGGCAAACTGCATCAATTTGACCTTTTAAATGCAGAGCATTTGTATAACTCACGATGTCACCCGTGTGTCGGCGTCCGCAGCAGCCAGGCTCCCCCTACACTATAAAAAGAAAAAGAAATAACAGTTACCGGCGCCTGGTTTCGATCCCACGACCCTGCGGGCGGAACGCAAGGTACATGGTGCTCTACCCACTGCGCCACAAAACCACACAGAATCAAAGGCTACGAACGCGCCTTATATCCGTGACTCATTCAAACTACGTCGTTAGCGGCGTGCGTTGGCGACTCAGCGGCGTGCTAGCGGCGTGATAGCTTCGTGGTGTACACGTGATAGCACCAACCCCCCAAACACTAAACGTTACCGCAATACAACCACCCCAAAAGCGGGTTGGCGCGGGCTCCACTCCAGTCAACTCCTGCGCTCTCTTCTCTTGCGTACGTTACCTACTTACGTCTCTCTCTCTCTCTCTCTCTCTCTATATATATATATATATATATATATATATATATATATATATATATATATCTCACACCCAACTACCACCACCAACAACTACCACCACCACCACCACCACCAACCCTACGCCACGTAAACGACCCCAATGCTTTGCATTTACTCGTGTCCCTCGCGCGGGGGCATGCGACGGAGGATTTTTTTTATTTAGAGATTGCGCAAAATCGTGGGTGATTTCTGCTAGCTGAGTAATGGTTGATAAATTCCGTCGAAAACCATGTTGGTTAGGAACCAGAATATCCGAATCCTCAAGGTACTTGTACAGGCATTTTGACACGACATGTTCCAGTATTTTACAGCATATGCACGTAATTGAGAGTAATCTGTAATTGTCGACGCTGCATTTTGCTCCAGACTTATGTACTGGGACTACCTTGGCAGTTAACCACTCACTGGGTAATGCATTTTGCTCTAGGAATGCTTTGAAGATGACCGATAGGTACTTAGCAACCCATTCTGCGTAACGCTTCAAGAATTCACTCGGTATACAATCGGGGCCAGTAGATTTTTTGTATCCATCTCGAGAAGAACCGAGAGAATGCCTTCCTCTGATATAACAACGTCCGGCATGGTGCGTAACGCAGCTACATGTATCGTGATTCGTTTTTGGAGCTTCTGGGGCCAAGAACACAGAATGAAAGTAGTCATTGTAACTATTAGCAATTTGCGCACTGTCAGTAACAATGTTTCTATCACCATCAAGATACTGCACATTCTGTTTAGGCTCGGCAAGGTAACGCCAAAGCCGTAGGGGTAAAACTTTCATAAATTTGGAAATTGTGTTTGAATAATTGTATTCCTTCGCAGCTGTCAGCTTGGGCTTTATGTTGGCGAAAGGGACGATATCTCGCTTTGATTTCTTCCTGCATACCGCTTCTTGTGCCTAATTTTGCGTTTGAGCTGAATTATTTCCAGAGTCATCCAAGGATTGCGTTTCCTCACAGTTTTCTTTCTTTGCGGTACAAACTTATCCAAGCAGTAATGAACTATACTTTTAAATGTACACCACAATTGATTGACGCCCATTCCCACGTGAAACAAATCCAGAGGTATTTCTAAATGGTCCAAAATGCTAACATCATCAGCTTGGCTAAAATCTTTTACCGTGATTACCTTTCTTTAAACATGGCTGGGTAAAATGAACATCTTAATACAAAGCAAGACCATTTTATGAACAGAGAGGCCGTCATGAACCGTTGCATCGTATTCCTATATTTTGCTGTTCACAAATACCAAATATAATATTGAGTTTCTTGTTTGACCAATCCTGGTAGTTTCATTTACAACTTGAGTGAAGTCATTATTAAAGGCAATATCCAACAATATCTCGCTGTGCTTAACATCTACGGAATCTGAGAGCATCCTAACATATCCCGGGCAAGTTAAAATCTCCTCCCAGGATTACGCGTGCGTTTGAGCCTCACACACACACACACACACACACACACACACACACACACACACACACACACACACACACACACATATATATATATATATATATATATATATATATATATATATATATATATATATATATATACATATATATATATATATATATATATATATATATATATATATATATATATATATATATATATATATATATATATACAGTAATCCCTTGTTAAAACGAAATCACTTTACTCGAAATATCCCTTTATTCGAGGTTTATTCTGGTCCCACCCCAAACGCATGCATTTTAGGCCGCATTACTCGAAGCGCACGAAGAGCTCGACCCGCTTAGAGCGAAGTGGCGAGCGGAGTCGTCGCCGAGCGACGGCGACAAAGCGGCGAGTCAGGAGGTCAACATGGCGGGTCAACGCAAGCTGGTCTTTCCCCGGCGATTTTCTCGAGCCGGTCATGCTCTATTAGCGCCATCCGACTTTTGACAAACAGTCCAAATGCGTGGTAGGGTCACTGAATTTTGCTCCTAGACATTGGTCGATGGCGTGGACGCGATGGTGCGCGCACACTAACGCTCAAAGCGCAGAATTACCAGTGTTGTCGACAACGGGGCGCCGAAAAACTCTTTTTTTGCAAAATTGACGGCTGCACACCTCGGGAATAAAATTGCTCAGTGATCATGCAAAACCCTTGTGTACAACCGGTCAGTTTTTATGATTGCGCTGTGTACCCACAAAGAGTGGTTAATCGCTGTTTTTTGAGCTCAACAAAACAACCTCGGACGCGAGCCACGGAATTTGCGCCGCTCTCCGGCGCGAAACTCTCGTAGCGTTTTGTGACACCCCCCCGCCACTGTGGCCACTGCGTTCTCCTCCTGATTCGCTCGGCAGTCTACGAGGGGTTCAGATTCCAGTCACTGTTTGGTCAAATTTGAGAACGGGTTGCTCGGGCCCTGCAAGAACATGAAACATCCAAAGCTCATCTTTTTTGCCCATCTATAAAGTTTTGCTTCACTGAGTACATTGTGTTCTGATTCCTCCTAGTTGTGGCGCAATTAAAGTTTATCTACTTTAGCATTTCTCGTGTGGTCGCTTATATCGAAACACTGCTTATAACAAAAATTTTCCCCGTTCCGCTGACTTCGTTATAACGAGGGATTATTGTATATATATATATATATATATATATATATATATATATATATATATATATATATATATATATATATATATATATATATATATATATATATATATATATATATATATATATATATGTAACAGCGATAGTGGCCGTTAGAAGGCGCGCCAGTGTGGCCAAATGGGTGTGCGCTCAACTGAGACCGAGGCTGACTGTTTGGTGGCCTCAATCCCCCAACTGGGTCTACCTGCAAGGCTCAGTCATCGGAGCAGCCCCATTGAGAACGATCTTGCTGAGAGACCTGCGCGTGGACTCCCGAGCTAGCTTGACCTCTGGTACAACCAGCCCCCGTTACCACGCTCTAGCCGTTTGCTAATAAACCCCATTATAATATATATATATATATGTGTGTGTATATATATATATTGTAGAGAAGAGGAAGAGTATGAGCGGACGCCCTCAGAGCAAGCGCGAATAGCTCTGACATAACGCAGCCCCTTTCCGCCCATGCGGATGCATGCGGGTATGCGGGGCATCGGTGTAAAAAGAAGCAGAGTAACGTTTTGCGTGTGGGCTCGCGCAGCCCTGCTCTCGGTCCTTGCGTGTGCACGTCTCGGCCGTGAATAAACCCCTCTCTAACCGGCTACCGAGGCGTCGGCTATCTTCTTTACAATATATATATATATATATATATATATATATATATATATATATATATACATATATATATATATATATATATATATATATATATATATATATATATATATACATATATATATATATATATATATATATATATATATATATATATATATATATATATATATATCTGTGTGCGTGTGTGTGTTATACGCACAAAAAAATAGATGAGTGAGGATCCCAACCAATTCTTTTTCTCGTTAACTTCAAAGCGTGCATGCGGCGCAGAGTACTCAGCTTCGTGAGAAGGACAAGGTTGGAAAAGAGCGGAGTTCCTCCCCTCTCTGGGCGCATGACCAGCCCCGTGCGCGGGGCCCCCTCGACCCTACCGCCGCGTTCGGCGCACGATGACAGACGGGCACGAGTTCCTGGAGGCGCCCAAGTGCGGGGGGTTCGTTCGCCGCTGCGGAGCCGCCGTCTAATGAATCATGTATGGCCCCTGGTGGCCCGTGGCGACCCTTCGATAGCCGAGCCTGATAAATGATCGGCGCTAACGAAGCAAAAGCAAAGCACGCAAGCAAGTCACACCGCGGTTATTGGACGGCGCACTGCGGTGCACGAAAAAAGCCCCCGGTTCAGGCTGGATTCTCCATGGTCCAACGCTTGAACACACCGTTCGTTGTGCGCTGAAGAAAGGATCAAACCGCGCCTTCCAGGCTGCGGTGGACAGTAGTTGTCAGACCACACTTAAAGAAACCCAGGAAGCGTTGGCCAGCCTTTTCCTAGATGCTTCCAACAATGAAAATCCTACCTGCCGTTATGCCTTGTGAACAGTTTAGCTGGAGCTACTGGCACATCGGCGATGAAGGCAGCCCGGCCCAACGTTACTAGAATAGCGCCCTCGGCCCACTTGGGGCCGCCATCCCATCATTATACTTCTCCTGCAGTCACCGTTCAAGCTGCACTAACTCTAGAAAGCTTCAACTATTTCAGACGTAGTCAGCGGACACTCGGTTTTGGTTTCGCCGTACGCTAGTCAGTGCGGAACTCGCGCCTCCGAGGATTGTGACAGAAGCCTTTTGAAAAGAGTATATGTACTCGTCTATAGGTGCGTACACTCCGTTTTTGCTGACGGAAACCGTCTTCTTCGTGGTCCTACACCTCGTAATTATTTTTAAAATGTTTCCTCATTTCGACATGCTGCGAGCGCAAATGTCGCTAACTACTTACTCCGGGTAATCAATTTAGACAACTTCGCCATTTCTTTTGCTCCTTCGCGATGAACACGTGCATTTATCAATGAGGTCTTTTGTTTTCTTGGAGAGATTTCATATTTTCCTTTCTAGGTCTTCCTCTTCTAACAGGCCATTTTTTATTTCGGGATTATCGTAGCAAAGTTATTCCGTACGTATACCCTACCTTAATGCTCATCGTTACCACCACGAATTTGTTATGAAGCTCTACTGTGTACTCCTGTAGCATTACTGACTGAAAGTTAGTTTCTTGCGTCTTATAAGTTTTGTCCTCTCTGAAGGCGATCCTTTTTTTTTTTTTGCGAAAGAAAAAAATGAAATTAATGGATAGAGTCCATTCGGCCTTTTCCATGTAGCGACAGTATAGAAAAGAAATCATGAGGACACCTTCAGCCCACCTTGGGATGTACAGCCGGTAAAAGGCTTGTCTATAATACAGCGTTCGTACTCTCAGCCCTATCCTGCCCCGTCGGAGCGGGATTTGAATAAAACTACTGCGGAATTCTGAAGTCTTAGCCCTTCGCTTTTGCCTCCGACATGTTTGGAACGAGTATGTTTTGGCAGTTTTCGGATGTAGCTGGTTGAAGTGGAAATCGCTGTTATAGACAAGCGTTTTACCGGCTGTACTGAATGCGAAAGCATTACTGTCGGATTGCCGAACGTGCCCTCTCATTATTATACATTATTTCCCTATTGCTCGACATGCCCACTCATTATCATCATTCCCTTTTTTCTCTTCGCTCCTTCTTCTTTTACGCTTCGTTGCTATGACTTGGCACATACCCGCGTTCGCAACCCCGAGCGAAGAGAACACGTGTCGGACGGTACTTAACTACTGGCCTAATTGCTACACCTGTAATTAGTATGCTCACATTATCAGAAGGTCTCATAAATACGATTGGGGGGTAGCGTGGAAATTTGTATTGTAACGGAACATTTACGTATATCTCATAATGCAACATTCAGACGAAAATACCGAAGTGTTATTCACACTTTAAAAAATCACGAATGGATGACTGCTTTTTCTTTGCGTGATAGTTAAAAACAAAGTTTTCGATGCCAGCAAGGGCCGCCACTTCACTGAAAGTGCTAGCAGGCACCTGCCCCGCCTGCCGTCTTTTTTTTCTTTCTCTCTTTCTTTCTTCCTCAATCCATACGCGTTCGTTGGCGCGCGCGGTTTCTCTTTGATACGTGTACTCAGGTAATTAGTGGTACAGTAAAAGCTCACTAATTCGAACTCGGTTAATTCGAACTTCCGGTTAATTCCAACTCACGCCCTGGTCACGGCACAGCCCTGTATATTTCAATGGGGGAAAACTTCCGATCCGATAATTCGAACGCATCGGTATCCAGAACGGTTAACTCGAACTATGATCCCCTGGTTTCCGTCACTCCTCGCAGAAGAAGTCGGCCCAGAGTGATTACAATGTGTTGCATATCCAAACCAAACCAAATTTACTAGATATGCAAAACAACAAAACAAAAAAAAAAAAAACAGCGTGGGGCGCGCTACGCTCCTCCAACAGCTTATTTCGCTTCTACAGAGGTCACCGCACCCCCGGCGCTAGTTCTCCGGCGCATGCCATTATTATTTACGAGACATTATTTACAAAATCACCTGCCACAAACATGTAGTAGCGCCTAATACTGATAAAATGTCTAGAGGTGGCTTATTTGCGTTCTGCCCACGCAGTGTGGGGCGATTTCCATCCATTCCAGCGTCCGCCCGCTAATTCGAACTCCGCTTGATTCGAACAATTTTATGGTCCCTTTTGAGTTCGAACTAACGAGCTTTTACTGTATAAGGATGCAAATGTGCAGCTAGAAGGGGCTAATGCAGGAGATATTTTCCGGCAAAGAGAAGCAAAAAGTACGAATTAACCGAATTAACCGAATTGACGCGATGCAGCAGTTCAAAATAAGCGCCTTTAAAATACATTGAAACCATAGCGGGCCAATCGAAATCTTGAAATTTGTTTGAATTAATTGAAAGTTCAAATCATTCGAGTTTGGATTATCACGAGTCTACTGTATTTTCTCCTCTTTGCGTTTATTTTCTTTGCGCCGTCGGCCATTTCCGGAACCATCGTAAGGCCACGCCATCTTTGCATTCGCAACAATGTATGCATGCACATGGTTACGTTAGAATTAAGCGCTATGCGCCGTCACATCAGACATTCCCAGTGGAAGCAGAGCCAGCTATCAACAGCGGGTCTGTTCTACGGCTGGTTCTGACGACAGTCTGTCCTGGAGCCTGGTACCGTGTCATGCTCTCTGTGGAGCATGTTTTTCCGCAACGCAAGAACCGGTTCTAACTTCTCAGTATAGAGAATAATTACAAAAAAAAAAAAGAGACGGAAGAGCTCAGGGCCTTCACAATAGAGAGTTTTAGCATAGCGTGCTCCGTCCGCTAACGCTACGGCGGCGGGTAGCGGGGCGCGACTGGGGAGAGCTAATTCGTCACGGTGGGGTGGATTAGTTCCGCGCGGCCTGCCTTCGCCATGCCCGCTCTTTCCCTCCGCTGAGGGGCAACTTCCTCGCACTCCCCGCGCGCATGCGCAGTCCGGTCCCGCTACCCGCTAACCTTAGCGTAGCGTACGGGAGCCGCTATGCTAAAACTCTCTATTATGATACAAAACGTCTTATATTGCCCCTAAAAAGGTGTCTTCCCAGCGATCCATTTGCGAGGTGAAGCCTATTTTTAAAAATATGTGTAAACTTGGTTTGAAGAGATGGCTTTCCCGCATTAAGGGTTGCACAATGAAGCATGACCACCTATGTAGGGAGTATGATTACAGAAAACGGCTCTAACTGTTGTGTTATCGAAAGTATCCCGAAACAAGTTATATGAAAATTAGTCGATAAAACGACTCTACCATAACGCTGTGTTTCATTTACTTCTCATAGTTAGTTAGTTCTGTAAACGTTACACAATTACTGTCTGCTCTCAATACATGGCCATCTATGGAGGGGGTATGCTTACAGAAAACAGCTTTATCTGTTGTTTTACCGGAAACATCCGGAAACAAATTATATGGCAACTAGCCGCTCAGACGGCTCTGATCACGCACCACAACATCGCTGTCATCCTCCTTCACATAGTGAAAGGGCACTGTCTTTTTCGGCGACGCTGTCTAGGGTTACATTCTGGGGGATAATAACGTGGATGTTAACGATATATAGCCGAATATGTATAACGCAAGTGCACCCAAGAGCTAGCCTTTTGTGTATCTTTCTGGACGGGCTCCTGGTGCGATGTTTTGGCCGGTGTTTTTTCCCGTCCACCTCCAGGGGCTTCCGCTGCGACATTCTGGCCGGTGTCTTTCACGCCTAAGCACGCGCGCATCACTGGCTGCCCGTTTATGGGCACACAGGTGTAGCGGGTAGGGGGGAGGGGGGTATGCTCAGCCAGGCTTCATGCGCGGTGTGGCTCAGGCGCTGTGTTTCGTCGTGTGAGCAGTGCTCTCCCACCGGCAATAAATGACTTCCGCTGGAGTGGCCCTACATATGCTCTACCTCACCTATTTTTTCCCCCCTATATTTCTCTCCCTAACGTCGTTGTATGTAGGTGCACCCCGGGACTGGGTATACAATAATACCGGCAACGCATCCTTCCCCTCTCATTTCCTTTTGAATAAACAACAACAACAACAACAACAACACCGATGACGTGCCCGCTGTGCTGGTGGGAGATTTCAATGGGGACGTCTCACGGCCTGATGCGACCTGGCCGCTGTCCACCGTGGTCGAGCGGTTTGCGTTGGTGTTTTACACGGACAGCAAGATGGCTACAGCGCGGGACGGAAGCGGACAGCCCCATGTTTGTCCGCTAGAATATAACTGTAGTACTTCCATGTTTCATTCAGCTAATTTGCTAGGAAGTATACCCTCCTAAATTTTTAATAATATAGCGGGAGCGACGACCGATCGGCATGCCAGGTCCTTATCACGGTGTTCATCGGCAAAATTGGCGAGGGTACGCGCACGTGCATAAAACTATCTGTTGTGGGAGCATGGTCTGCTCGGCTGTTTCTTCTCAGGGCAACACACCCCTTGTTTTTATTATCTTGCAATGCCGTTTCGCGCCCGTCAAAGGTAGCTAAGCAGCGTGGGGCACAAAGTCATTCAGATGCAGGGGCAGGGGGTGTACCACTCTCGACGAAACAGCGTAGCAGACGACACTCATACAGCAGATAGTCCTATGCGCGTGCACGTACTCTCGCCCATTTCGCTGCTTAGCACCGTGATAAGGAGCTGACATGCCGGTCGGTCGTCGCTCCCGCTATATTATTAAAAATTTGGGAGGCTGTACACTCAATAGCAAATTACAAAACAAGCGTGTTTTGTTTCGTGCACTCCGTGGACTGCGCCCTGCTTCGTTGGTCATCCTTTTTCACAGGGTGGGAGGGCACTGATTTTTTTTACGTCTTTTAAGCAGCGCATCATTGCTTCATAGGCCGCAGTAACGCATCATTAAATTCCCACTGAAAGCCGACGTCACGTCGCCAACACCCATTAAACAGTATTCTACTTCGTGTTTTCCTTTTCTCAGCGCTTTCTCCTCTTATTCGGCGGTAAACTTGCAAATTTCATGCCTTGCCATTTGGAAAAAAAAAAAAAAAAGCCAGGTGTGGGTAGAGGACGGGGGGTAGGGGGGGTGGGGGTTGTTGCGAGGATCTCTTATGCTCACGGGGTCGCCGGAGGTCGTCGAACCTCCCCTCCTTGAGACGCTTTCGCAAAGAAGCCGCGCCCCTGCCTCCTTCCTACTGTTTGACGCGGCCCCGGCCGTCCGTCGTAACGCTCCCGAAACTTTCCCGAAACTCACCTTTTCTTTGCGAGTCAGCCCTCTGCCCTGCCGCCTGCTTTCTCCATCCGTCGTTTCTTCTCTGCTCTCGCCACCATTTTCTTTATTGATAGTTTGCTACGGAACGTAACCGTTCAACTCTGCGTTTATTTTTGTCTGTGGCCGCTGGGGCCCTGTTTCTGCGTCCAGCCTCCGCTCTTCCCGCTGTCGGCGGAGTAGCCGCTTTCACTTTTTTCCCATGTGAAGGCGACGGTCTCGCAGCGTTTTCTGGCAGGTGCCCATCCGCCCAATATCCGGACCTCCTTTCGTGCTCGTTTTCTCATTTATTATTTTCCCCTCGGCCCGAAGCTCTTTCACAATCGAAGCTCGAAATTTAGCTGCCAGTTGTGGCTGAGAGGTTCCCGCTCCTATTAGGAGGTGCTTCTGCTGTTCGAGCGTAATTCTAACAGAATTTCTTCCACCGGTATGGGATACCTAAACAGCTGCGTCATTATTTACAGGTAACCAGCGGTGTGCGTAGCCCCTAGTGACAAATCTCCTCACCATGGCTAGTAGCGCGGTATTCCAGTCGTCTGCTCTAAGCACTTCGACTATTCGGGTTACCGAGCTAGCTGTGCTTCCTGCAAACCAGTGGGTATTCTTGGCGGAAAAAAAAAACCACACTACCGATTTGCGTTCCGGAATGAATGATTTAACGCAATGGCGTTCACACGTGAGCTTGGGTGAGTATTCAGTCGTCAAAACGCTACCATTGCAATTCCACTTTTCTCATGTGCAGTTGCTTTGTTTCTGTCTTTTTTAACACGAACGTGTTTTTTCCTGGGCACACGAATATTTCGCTGACGTCCTAACCGTCACGGAAATGACGCCAGTTCAACGAAGCAAGCGGCCTGTAAAGGGTGCACCCGTGCACACAGGGTCTTTTTGCGGGGAAGCAACCTTTAGTACTAAAGAGTACGTTATACTAAGGGTTGTTCGTTTTCGGGTTTTATATTTTAACACAGAAGTGTTTTATGCCGGGATACACCAAGATTTCACTGACGTCATATCCGTCACGTAAATTACGCCAGTACACGCCAGTACACGTAAATTACGCCAGTTATGCCAGCGACCCGCCAGCAGGACGTCGTTCGCCAAGTACACACACAAGACAGCCGCCGACCCGCAAATCATGCTCAGCTGCAGATTTCGCTGCACACTTCACTTTCGTGTTTTAGCGATATAACCGCGTCAAAGCTTACGATATTTATAATTTGACATAATTTTAATGCCAAAGACTGCTGCTAAATTTTATTGTTGCATTACTGTGTCAAAATATAAATCTACAGCAGCAGCGCCCCGCAGCACGGCGAGCGATTGTTGAAGCTATCAAATGCCATCGAAATCGTTCCGGATGGCATTCAAAGCCCCCATTTGAGTCAAATGACATTTGGTTTAAATGACATTCGGACCCTAGTTTGGCGGGGTATTAAATGCGCATGCGTGGGTAGTTAATGGTTGTCTGTTTACTTTTGCGCGCAATTCATCTCCAGAGGAAATGGGAGGCCCGAACAGCTGCCCGTGGTGGCTGTCGCGCGAGGCAACCCTGTCGATTGGTGCAGCACCTTTACGCCGCACCGAAATCTTCTCACGACCCCGTGGTGATCCCCGCTAACAGTTCGTCAACCTCGCCGCGCCGCGAAACGTAGCTGCCACCACATTTTCCGAAAACTCTCGCGAGTATTTCGAGTAAGGCGCAGGTTATTGAAAGGCATCGCGACGCCGGGGTTCTCTCGGCGAATCGAGCGCCTTCTAAGGTACAAATCAACAATGTTTCAAAAGGTTACAAAAAAGAAAAAAAGAAACTGAACATAATGGCGGGGTAGGATGTAAGGGAGGAACAAGTACAAATAGAAACGAGACGAAATGAACAGGGGTGGGGCGAGGAGGAGAATCTGGTCCTTTGAGAGTGCCGGCTGTTCCGCCGGTGAGTCTCCGCTGTGCAAGTACGCGCACCCATCAGCGACTGGCGACGCAGGAGGGACAGGTTGCGAGCGTCTCCCGTTGCCGCAGTGCAAATAGGGAAACAGGGTCGCGACAGGTCAGAGACCCGACAGTGCGGGCCGCGGTCGGTGTTGTTGACCCCCGGGCCGCCGCACGGTGCCCATGAAAGACGAGAGCCGGCCCTCCCTGCACCTTCCCGCCTCGGACGGACGGCATCGGAAAGATGAGGGGGGGGGGGGGGAGGGGCCATCACTGAGAATTTACGGGACTCTTTCTTACAATCGCTCGGAAAAAGCAAAGGAAAGTTATATCTTTGTGTAGCGCGAAAGGTTGTTGTCCCGAACCGTGCGTTTTTTGTCGGCGCAAGGGGAGAATCGAAATAAAAAAGGGGGGTGCTTTCCAGCGGGCAAGTAGCAACGGCGCGCACAGGTTTCTCCGCGGCCGAGTTTGCCCAGGAGCAGACGGCGGAAGGCGGTGCCCGCATGTCGCACCGCGTCCACTGTGCGGGCCTCTTTGCTCCCGATTCTTTCTCTCTCTTCTCTTTTGTGTGCGCGGTCGGAAAATCAGGAAGCGACGCAGACGACAGGGATCGCTGGCCCCAAGAGTGAACGAACCTTTCGGGGGCGAAAAGGGGGAATGGAAAGCAGACGGGACCGCGCAAGTCACTCGTGTCCGTGAAAGGGGAGGCGGCGGGGCGGATGAGCGGAGAATTCACACGGACCCGTTCGCTCTTTGCGGAGACGCAAAAGGATGGTCGCCGCGCCGCGTCCTCCCTCGGTGAACGTTGTTGTTCTGCGGTGGTAACCCGGTTTTTGTTTGGAAAAGGGACGCCCGCGAGTGTGCAAAAACAGGAAGCGAACCCGACGATGCTCGAGGGTCCAGGTGCTGCAAAAAAAAGCGTGGGACGGTTCGGGGCGCGATGGCAGGCGGCTATTAGCACTCTCTTTGCGCCAATAGTGTGTATTATGCCAATGTTAGCCTCCCTCTTTGACCACGCTCGCTGGTCCGTTTTGGTGAACTTCTGGTTGTCAATTCAGTGCGCTCCTGTAGGTTTCAAAACTTCGAGCAGCGTTGCTGTGAACATAAGCTTGGTTTCTTTCGCTAGTATAACTGTTTGTGTTGTTGCAAAGAAACATTTAAAGGTATAGAAACTAGTTTAATGTTAGAGCTACCATTTCAGAGGTACGTAACACCGTGCCACGCTGTATGCTGAATGGGGAGACGATTATTTGAACCGATAATACAGAAATACAGCGCTATTGCGCTGATGCTGCGAATACATTGCAGTGATTGATGTTCCGACATTGCGGTAATGGTCGCCGCAAATCGTCGGACATGAATCACCCAACACAAATGGCAAATCGTTACATATCAGTGAGGAATGAATGTCTTCCTCCAGCATCGAATCATCACTGTAGATATAGTCTATCTCATAAGATGGTTGCAGCACGGTGAAAGCTACGCCGCCTGTCACGGCGGTGTTCGCCGCTGCACGCTTCGTAGGTTTCACCGAGCTGCGTCCAGCTTTTAGGCTTATCCGCAGTGATCTTGCGCTAGCGGAACAGTGTGCTGTTTATAAGAATGTGCAACAGGTCCCTTTTACTCACAGCAGCGGATAGTACAGGAGGTCTTGTGCTCCTCGTCCTTTGGCCTAAGCACCGTGAGACGTGCATGAATGGTGTGATCTTGGCCGCTGTTGCAAGAAAGGTACCTCACCATCGTATTGACATCCACCCGTCCGTTCATTACCTGCCGCTTTATCCCAAACTGACCCCCACCGTATCATCATCATCTTTGTCGTCATCAATGGCATCATCATTATCAGCCTATTTAAGTCTCCTGCAGGACTACCTCAAACCACTTCTGTCCTTCGAGGGCGGGGGAGAGGCGTACACTAACATAGGGAGCCATCGAAATGAGTTTTCTGTATTGCGGTACCTTACACACACATGCATTGTTTCTGTACTGTTGCGGCCTCTTGAAGTGGTACTTCAGCTGGCTACGTGCTGCTCGCAACACTTCCTCTTGCTGGAGAATGTACTCGTAAAAGTTGTCGCACTTCACTCGACAGTTCAGCTTTACCTGCATCTCTGCCTGGACAAGTTGAACGCACATGCGATTTTTTTTCTTTCTCCACAAACTCTTCATAACCGAGAATACCCTATCCACGGGGGATGCGTTGGACCACATAAAAATTTCTAGCTGGACGGTCCGGAACACAAATCCGAGACATATAGCTTCCACGACAGACACGGCGCGGGACTCAGGACGCTGTATGAAAAGTCGGGACAGTCCCGCAAAATTCAGGCTGGTTGGTAATCCTAAGCGGGATGCACAGGACAGGCACTAAACTCAGAACTAAAGTTTGCGGGACAAACACGTAGAATATGTATGCGCTATAGCGTTACGTGGTTAGATGATACACAGTAAATCATAAATTAATGAAACGTGTGCTAGCGGCAGCCCAAGGGCTGTGAGACGAGCTGATAATTAATTATCCCACGGAGCAAGGGATGATCCTTCGCTCATTTGAAAGTGTACCTGTCATGCACACGGGAAAGCACCTGGCTGCATGCGGATGTGAGATGTTATAGTGGCTAAAGAACGTTCATGGAAGCCGAGAGAAAAACACCAAAGTGGGAATGGTGGGAATTTCTGCGCTGCTAAACACCGAGCGCCTTTTAAGTCGGCTCCACATCTAAACACGTGAGTTACGCTGGGAAGACATTTCCAGGCATCGTATAAGCAGTCTAATATCGAAGTGGAAGGGCCGTGGGTTCTTTTATTAAACTCTGCAATATAAGCATAGGTATCCCAATGCCATAAAACCAAGCTCATTTAAAGCCAGCTTTATTACTGTATACAGATGCTTTGCTGAGAAGACACTATAAGAGGTTTTATGTGAAAATATAAAGACACTTGGGCGTTATATTAAATACTCTCCATAAAGCATGATGTACTTAAAAGGAGAGCTATACAAGTAGCCCCTTCGAAACGACTTTACTACTACACACATTTGCATTGCTGGGGAAACATTTTTTCAGGGGCAATAGAAGAGGTGTGGTACCAAAGTATGCAGGCCCCCTTTTTATTAATTGCATTTCCTCATGTGGCGAAAGTGTGAGAGCTGAAGCGTTACAGATGAACAGGCTCGTTGATCAACTTAAGCCCGAAAAGCTGCACGCCGTAGCCGCTGCCCTACCCAGGGAGATCGGGCTGACCTGAACCTTGGGCCGAGCGCTGCTCAACCCGCGTTCCCAGCGCTCGGGGGATTTCTTCCCATTTGTGCACTCGAACATCGCTCCATGCGCTGACTTGAGCGCTGCTGCATTATGGGGATCGCAAAACATGATGCAAGTGTACGGGCAGCAGCGTAAGGGTCGCACGCCAATAAGGGGTCGCACGCCAATTTTCGTAAGGGTCGCACGCCAATTTTACGCTAGGAAAGAGTGTCAGATAAATGACTTCAGGAGTAGGCGCCAGCGGGAGAGCGAACACCGGCGACTCTGCAGCGGAAACCAAGTGTGGGAATAAATACGGCGCTTTCAAAACCGCGGTAAGTGTCGAGACGACGGCACAAAATCTGAAAGGGGCGCGAAGATACACGGATTACGGAGACCCATATTAAAAGGCGGCCGAATGAGCCCGAATGTCGTGCTTCTCGGTTCGCCATTCGGAACGTCCACAAATCAATTCGCCTTCTGCATACTGGGAGAGGCCTTGCCGGGCGCTGCACAGAGTAGGCTGTGTATACCTGGCCGCATAATATATTTTTTTTCGACTTCCTTCCCGGGCGAAAAACCTGTTTCTGTGGTGCGTGCCGGAACCCGCAAGCTTTCTTTCTTTCTTTTTTTTCCCTGCTGGATTGGGGCACCTTTGCCGCTTCGACGCTCACCAACAATCCTCTCAAAACGGTAACCAGAATGAATAGAGTGGAAAGGAAAGATAGGACAGAGGGTATCTATCCATTTACACTGCGCACGAAGTCTGCGTAAAAGCATGTACAGTGAGTGTTCTGGAAAGACATCGGGGTATAATTCGCGATAAAAATAGACGCATCTAAGAAGTTTGCCCAAGTTGCGTTTAATTACTATCTTTAGGGAGTTTTGGCTGACCGTTTTTGACGGTCCGCTCCGCTACCGGCGGCTCGGTCAGCGCGACCGGAGCGTCAGCAACAGAAATGCTTTCAAGCTAAGCGATAACTGTACCTCTCTCAGTGGGGAATCATTGGCGTCACTGCTTGTGCCCTGTGCGTGTATAAATCAAAACTTCACTCACACACACTAAAACACACACCACCGTTCACACACACGCGTGCATGCGCACGCACGCACGCACACGCACGCACGCACACACACGCACGCACACGCACGCACGCACACACACGCACGCACACGCACGCACGCACGCACACACACGCACACACACGCACTCACGCGCACTCACGCACACACGCACACATACACACACGCACACGCACACATACACACACATGCACGCACACACACACGCATGCATGCACACGCATGCACACACGCACACACATGCACGCGCACACACACACGCACACGCACGCACGCACGTACAGACCCACACACACACGCATGCGCACACACGCACACACGCACGCGCGCGCGCACACACACGCACGCATACACACGCACACGCACGCATGCGCACGCACAGGTGTAGTTTTGTTAACTTTGATGCCCTAACTCTATTCGCATCATCAAGCAAGGCAGATAACAACTGTTGTGAGCACGTACCGTGCACTGGCAGATCCGAAGCTTATGCCCGTCTCCCGGTACGAAATGTCACTCTGAAATCGACTCGGGGTAAAGGCGAGCTTCACTCTTACCGCTGGCCCGTGACTTGAGCGTCTACGAATATTCGGGCAGTCGACTAGAGGGTAACCCGTAATTCGGTGCTGCAGAAAAAAATACCAAGACAATGCGTAGCGATCGTGAGCGCATGCCTCGCGGTGACGAAGCACGCGCAGTGGCTTTAGCAAAGTAAATAAATAAATAAATAAATAAATAAATAAATACAGCTTGAAAAAACCACAAGGAGCGAGAAAATGCCGAGCGCTCGCCGAGTACCCGCCTCGCCCAGTGGCGTTAACAAAAAAAGAAAAGAAAAACTCTGGCGGTGTCGTCAAGCGCTACCGCGCATGTAATGCTTGGCATGAGGAACGCGACGATATCGATGCATATGACGATGACTACTACTAGCGCAGTGCACAGCAACGACGGAACATGAAAATACTAAACTTCAAACTTGTACCGATGCGTGGGGCTGAGTCCTTCAGTGCTCACGTATAAAGAAATTCCTCAGCTTCGCTATGGTTCAAGCTTTGTGCGACTTCGTGCAAGCTTCGCCAGTTGAGCTGGTGGAAGTCTACAAGGCTGAGGATGACTTTGCATCCACCACACGCCACGAAGACGACGACCTATTCGATGCACATGATGACGATTACTAACACCGCAGTTATGCAAATAAACAATGATACTGAAACTTAACTATGGGCCCGGCAATACTCACCTACAACAGATTCGCCTTTCGAGTCTTCCGCATGAGTGCAAGGTTCCCTGATTTTTTTCGTTTTGCTACCTGAGGCAACAAGGCTGCCAGAACTGAGGCCCTCGCTTGGCATGCAGTTTAATATGTTTAGAACTGTGGGGCTCGTTGGATGAATACAGAGAGCAAAGCCCAAAATGCCAAGGAAGGCATTGAGGAAGCAGTTTGTCTGTTTCTACAACTTAAGATATCCATTTGTGAAATGTGATAAAAGAAATTACACGTCACATAGCTCCGCATTCAATTTTTTAATTGCGGTACGGGCAACCCGGCTGACTGATTGAAAACTACAGTGAGTGACCAAGCACGGTAGCTACCGTGACCAGTTAAATTACGCGTGTGCTCATCCATCAACGTAAGCGATAAATTATTCTCCTGCACACATTTTAGTGCCTCGGCGAGTAGAAGCAGAGGCCGCTAAGCGTTGTCGACGTTCCCCAAGAGATGTCGCGGTGGCGCCTCTCTTGTGCAGTAGGTCGCTGACAGCGCCACCTCTGCTGCCGCTGCGGAAGGAAAGGAGAAGGGAACGAAGGACCTGCTGGCTGCCGCACGCGGCAGTTAGCGGCAGGGCACGAGCGCCGCGCGAGCGAGCAAGCCTTGCTCGGGGCCGGGTCGGCGACGCCGTGACAAGAGAAAAAGTATATAGGTGGTACGGCCCGATATAAAAAGTAGCGAGCAGAGATGGAAGCAAAGGGGGAGTCCTCCCTCGCCTTCTTTGTCGCTGTCTTCCGGGTTGACAGCAGCCGGACAACCCTGAGTTCCGGTCGCTTCCGGCCCGCTCCTCCTCGCCCCCTCTTGAGGGCGGAGTAGTTCTGTCGACGACGACGACGAAGAAGCAATGCACGCCTGACACCCGCCGCGGCTTGCCGCTGTGTTAACGACGGCGATCGGGACGTACGCAGAGGCAGTGATACACTGAAATAGTTAGATGGGCTCGATTAAAAATATGGCCTGCACGTTCGACGACTGAGCTTGTGGCGGGGATATTGTGGGATGGAGGAATAAAGATGCAAGCAATGCAACGTCGGTGATTTCTCGCACTGAATCTTACACGTACACGTTTTGCTGTAAGACAATTTGTTATCGGGTCGGAAGCATGGCATGTACAGCGAAACTGTAACCTCCGGCGCTGGTCTATGTCCGCTGGTCTACGCCACGAAGAAATTAAATTTTAGTCTCCGGTTTCTCGCGAACGGTCTGCAGCTCTCCATCCAGTGCAGGCATCTTGGAAAAAAAATCCTACTAAAATTTGCCGCTTAGACGACTCTACATCAGGCCTAGTGTCATTTACTTGTAATAAGTTTGGTACGGGCCAAAACCGATACCACATGGTATTTGAGAAGCTCGGAAGTTCGTTACGCAACCACGTGGGGAGTGAAACGAGCTACTACGAAGGCAATGGCGTGGATATGCGTTGCCGCGGTCGGCGGCGCGAGAACAACGCATGCCGGCTCGATGCGAGCGGCCTGCAGGGAGAGCCGGCGAGGCGCTTTTTCTTGCGAACGCGCTAACAAAGGCTGATTGTAATCTCGTGATTTCTGCGCCCTTCAGTGGGCTCCTCGGCGAGATGGGCTTTCAGCGCCGATGCCTAACGAACGCCCGGCATGCAACGTGGGGCCTTGGGCCCTTAAACGCCTCCAGGTTATCCGCCGTGGCATCGAGCAGCACAGCTCGGCAGTGCAGCGAAGGCGCTCGTGAGCGAGAAAGTTCATTCACAATGGCAGCCTGGCTGCTGATCTCACATGCTTTGTGGAGAGTGAAGGGCCGAACCAACACTCGATTTTTTGGTTCTTGCGGCTCCACCCCTCTGGCCGCGTATATTTCCGCTCCCTTTCCTTAATGGTTAATGCCAATGCACCATCAAGGAAACATTTGTGTGTGTGCTTTGCATGCGAGCACAACGTATTATAGTAGAGTCGGCGTTGTGGTCTGATGAATCACAAAATAAATACAACAGGAATCCCTCAAGCAAGCCCCCCATGTCACCATAATCATCATCATCATGGCCCGTAGCAAAACAAAGCCGACTGCCAACCGTTCCTATCCTCCTTCATCTAATCCATTGTTTGCCCCAATTTTTTAATATTTAATCCCCCCGCGGAGTTTTCTGGTTTCCCTCACTTCTCATGTGGACTACTGTGCCTGCCGATTCTGTGTATGCGTCTTCCAAGGGTTACACGCAAGCCTCCTCCATTTTCCCCGGTATCTTAGCGCTTCCACTATACTATGGCGATGTGGTGGAGTATCCTTAAACATTCCTAATTCGATTCGCTCCTGCCACAGTTTTCTCTAAAGGAGTTGCCCGTTTCAAACTCGCCGAATAAACATTTCCCTAGCAACGTTGATTTTATTTCCTATAAGACACGTTTTCATGTGCATGCATACCCAGCCGATCCGAAAATATCAGCACGGCGACTAAAACTAACTCTGGCCCCGCGACGATGGCGCTTTATTGGTACTCTCTGGCTTGCAGCTACCTCTGTTCCAGAAAACACGTTTGGTTACGAGCAGAGGGTTATCTACGTCAGTGATACCAGCGGAGCTCGACTTCCCTCGTTCTATGGTGAAAACAATGGCATTCAACTGTGGCCGCTATATCTACTAGTGAAGTCCAGGCTTGCATTGCTATATAGTCCCGCAGTGAGAATGCGTGCTGTCATTAGAGAAAAAAATTGAAGCCGTTCCACTCAACGTAAAAGCTGTCGGAAGGGCAGGCAGAGCAGTGATTCGTCATAATTGGCTATAGTGTTGTTTTCCACTCACGGCTACCACCCAATGCAATTCAAATTTCCCGCCTCCGCTGTGCTCGTGCTTCCCCTACCTGAAACAGCGCCAGCGTGAGTTCTGTTCTTCTTGTTCTTGCTTTTCCTTCCGCACATGCCGGCGTTGCATTGCCACTTTTTTAAAGACGATAGTCTTTCTTGGGCTACTTAAACCCAGAAATTTTGGTATGTCTGTCTGTCTGTCCGTCTGCCTGTCTGTGACTCGATCCAGCCTCCCGGCCAAAGTAAAATTGATATTGCGCAATAGTCTTATATACTCACAGCTACATGTGAACGTCTAAGCCCGGTTTATATGTTCATACTTGTCAACTTTGTTCAACAATAACAAGACATTACGCAAATATAAGACAGGAAATTAGTACACAAGGGATATTTACAGTGTTCCTTTATTAAACAAATCATGGATGCTTGGTTTTTCGATAGCAAATGACATTCTACATATACTGCAGAAAAGCGCCGCCTCCTGGCGGCATATGAAAAATCACGCAGCAACAGCAACGAAAGGTTCCACTAGCTAGGTTCCACGTCCTGCTTGTAACGCACGTGGAGCACGGCCACGCGGCTCTATAAACCTTGAAGTCGGCCGCCTCGATTCACACGCGTCTCCGCCGTACTGCAGCGCTGGCATCGAGGAACGCGGCCTGTAGCAGTGGAACGCGGTAAATTCAAATCGCCTTGAGCAAACCTTTAGTGTGTTTACCTTGGGATGAGCGCGACGGTACAAAAACAGCATGAAAGGTGAGCGGGAAAGCAAAGGGGGCATTTCCTTTGCAAATGTCTACAAAGGCTATCGTCTTCTGACGACATTTGCAACGAAAAGATACGCGGCCAATTTTTTCGCTTGCTGTCGTAAAAACCAACCCTACGAGCGTTCCTAACTAAATGAACGCGGGCGCTGCCGGTTAATTACGTATATTTTGCCTAAAATGTACCTGAAGTTTTCTTTTGCCCTAATCAATGGGGAGATGTATGACAAGCGCCAGCATTTCCCGAGTTTCGAACGATTATGACTATTTAAACCTTTGGTTTTCGAAGCCTTTGCGGGGCGCCCTACGACGGGGTATACGCCAGGTTCTACTTGGGTCCGTTATCTCGCTGCGCCGCCTGATTCCGGCAGTCGCTTGACATCGAGCGTTACAGCGAGCTACGACGACAAGGCGATCCCCTAAAGTGCTCTGCACTGAACAAAACCACTGCAAGGCAGTGGTGCAATGGGATAGTGGTATATCCGCAAATGAAAGTCTCCTTACTGATGATGTCAGTGTCCAACATCCCGACAAATGTATTCTTATGTTGCTTAATTAACTTTGGTAGTTTTACCAGTTTATTACACCAACCAGTTTATTACACCAACCCTTTCACGATGAGCTGAGCATTGACATTTACGCCGGAGCGACCGCAAGGCTCGCGCAGCATTCAGGCATTGTACGCAGTTCGTCCAGGCAAACGCGACGCCCCGCAGCGGCGGTGTTGCGTGGGCTCGTTACAGCAGCGTAAGCTATCGGCGTAATCGAGTGACCGGGAAAGAAAAATGACCCAGCGGGAAAGAACAGAAGGGACGCGCACACAAAGCACGGAGTCGCACAAACGACACGTGCACGAGAGAGACGTAAGTGATGGTGTCCGGACGCTGTTTGACCCACATTGCAGCCCTGTGCAGTGCTGCGTGAAGCGGCCGCCGCGCCCGCTTCGCGAAAATCCCCGGCGTCCTTAGTTAGGTGCACTGGCGGAACTAGGTACTCCGCCATTTCAGGACGAAGATTAACTCTGAACGTACTCCATTCACATCTTGCAAAACTGAAGTGCCCGTCTGAGAGCCCACCCTTACAAAAATGATTGTTGAGTTTCATAAGAAATTTTGTTGAATTCACTCAACAAACATTGTTGAGTATCCAAAGAATTTCTGTTGAGATTGTGTTGAGGATTTGTTGAGTTTTTCAGGAAAAGTGGCCACCGTGGTTTCATTGATTTTCCGTTGAATTTCTTACGTTGAATTCCCATTGAGTTTCTGTTGCCTTTCCGTTGAGTCTCCACTGAATTTCGTATTGATATTTTGTCGAGGTTTTTATGAGTGCCCAATGTGTTTCTGTTGATATTTTGTTGAGATTTTTACGAGTGCCGCATGCGTTTCTGTTGATATTTTGTTGAGATTTTTACGAGTGCCCCATGCGTTTCTGTTGATATGTTGTTGAGTTTTACACGAATGCTCAATGTGTTTCTGCTGCGATTTCTTTCAAAGGTTTTTGCGATCATTGTAGGTTGAACAAGAATCTACATTTTATCGCACCACCAATACACGAGTTTATGGTGTGGCAGTAGTGCATGTCATGTGACTAAAAATTCTGCCTCATGCAGACATGCAAAAAGAAAAACAAGGTGTTCAGCGTGCACTTTTTATTTTATTTCCCGATTCAAAAGCGATGATAGGTTATTTTTTATGTAACCGGCGCTCACACCTGGAAACTTGTGGCCCGTGTAGCCTGCAAGAGATAGAATGAATTCATGATTTACTATAAAAAATGAAAACGTGTTCAGCAAGTTCTCAGAATTAGTAATAAAAGTGTGCAAAAATAGACACTTTCCCAAAAAGCATAAAAGGGATGCACTGATCTCACTGTGCACATGAAGAAAAACGGGTGATTAGCTACAAGTTGACAAAGATGACAGCTTTGTTCTTGGCACTCTAAATGCAAATCATGTGCACTCACCGACCACAGCCTTCACCCGCACCTGGTCCAATCTTGGCTTTGTAGAAGCGTCGCCCTGGGCTTTGCCTTTCCCTCCAAAGAGAGTTTTCCCCTTGAGCTCCTCCGCAGTGAAGACATGGCGCAAAAGAGCCCTGGCAAATTTGCCAGGGCCACTCGCACACGCATGCACCAGCTGATCCAGGTACCCCTTCTCAATTAGCACACCGCCCCCAATGTCAACCTGCGAGCAGAAAATAAAACCGAAACAGTTGAACCAACATGAACTCCAGGATCGAGACAATGAAGAGTTTGAGTACCCATGAACAATTTCTCAGAATATTACGGTAATTCATTTACAGATTTTGGCATTGATCCACTAAAAATTATTTTCGAATAGATTTACTTTAAATGTATATTTTTAGTTTTTATGGGTGAACATGCATACCTCAACATGCTTTCAGCTTGTTTAAACAAGCGTTTCAAGAATTCATTAAAGTGTTTGCCAAGTGCCCACTGCAGTACACCGTGGGTGTATTGCTTTGTGGTAGAAAGGCAAAAAAAACCATTTGGGTGCTGTTAGGTCAATCTGGATGAAAGGTTATGTGGCTAAAATAGTCGGCTGCAATGCACACAAAGTAGGCAGTACGATGCCTTGCCCTGACTCATGCAACTATCTATAAAAAACTGACCTTTTTTTAGCACCCGATTCAGCAAAATAAAATGAGCAGACTGTTATTGATTTTTTAAATTATTTAAATTGAAAAGAGTGAACCCTAGTTACAACTAGGCCAATTTGCTCCTTCATTTTTTCATTGGCTAGCAGTGCACGAGGGTCATACGCGAAATGTGGTTTGCGGCGTGGTGCGAGCAGGAACTTTTTGTGTGGCTGGTGTTCTTTCTGCAGGATTGTGGGTTTGCGAATGCCTTGTCGTAAGGAGTACCCAGCATTGTTTTTGGTTCGAAATTCCGCACTGCGCTGTTCACGCCTCCTACAACCACAGACACGAAGCAGGCTGCACGATGAATGCTAGCACAGCGAGCTAGCACAGCGTGACAATTGGACAGGTGCGGACAGCGGCTCAGATAAGGTAATTTTGCACTGTCTGTGTCATCTCCGCGCGCTGATTGCCTTATTTTTTTTTTCATTGCTTCAAATGACTGTGGCTCGAATAAGGAAAATTTATGCACTTAAAGCTGCAACGATATTTCATGTGGTGGTGGCGTGTGATAAGAGGCACTGTTTTTACTGTGCCCCCCCAGGCATGCTGCGCACTTCTTGAGGAGTACGAGAGTTTGAGAGGTGCTCTAGTGACAGTGTTCTGGTATGTTGAGCGCATGACCATCCTTCGCCTGAGCTTCCAATGCTGAGCGATTATGCACAGGATCTGGGTGGAAACGACTGCGAGGTAAGAGTGCAATAAAATTACATACAGTGGCGGTGACAGAGATTCCACCTGGGGGACAAAGATTTTCAAGTGTTTTCTTTTCAATGTAGATGAAGCATAAATTATAATTGATTGATTCTCGGGATTAATGCACCAACGCTACACAGACTGTGAGGTGAGCCATAGTAGAGGGCTCCGTATTAATTTTGACAACCTGCGCATCTTTACATGCGCCGAAATCTCGACCACATGGGCATATTTTGCAGCAGACATGATAGACAAGAATTTCCATCCTGCACTGGGCGCCACCAATTCTTTCGGACTGTGGGGCGAGCAGACGACGCTGAGTCCCACGCTGTTGCTCCGTGCCATGCATGAATATCAGACGCCCCGAACGGCATCGAAAATCGGTGTCATTTATTTGGCATTTCAGCAGCAACAAGTTTAGCAGTGCCTAAGGAGAACGTTTAATTCTTCCAAGAGGTGTCCCGTTCGCCCATCAATTCTGTTCCTAACCCGCTAAGGTGGCGGGCCAGTCCACACCACTTTGTCCTGACAGGCATTGCCTGTGAGGCCACGTTTCGTCCTGCCAGCAGGACGCCTGACCTTTTTATCCTCAATTGATGTTTATTTTCGGAATTATGGGAAAATTGCCATCATTGCCTTTTACTTGGCGATGTTCAGAAGCTACTTGTCCGGGCAGGCGTGATTACGTCGTTACTGGCTGCACCAACAATCAGCGTAAGCGCAAAGTGCTCATGCAAGAACCGTGCGAAGTGCACCATGACAAAACAAGTGTCTGCATGTGCGGAGTCTATTGGCTGCACAAATTTCCTGCGTCGCTTGAGTGTCACCGTAAATGGGTCGTCGCGCTAAATCGCAGACTTAGAGCCTGGCAAATTTGCCAGAATGAGCCCGGTGGTACGCTGCTTTTGGAAGCGCTGTTTAATCACCCTCATGCTCAATCCTTATCGCACGTTTCTGTTCTTTGGAGGTATGTTTGGTCCGTTTCATCGACAGGAAGCCATCGAAAATCAATCAGACACTTATGCTGCAGCTTGGGTACGCGAAAAATTCTCAAGTAACCCTTGTGAAAACCGTGCTGATATTCGAATGTGATATTATAAATAATTAGCAACTTGAGAGTGGATGAAATGTTCCCTGACCTAGCGTATGGTGCTTGTTAGGAAAATTTAATGGTGAAGTACCGTCCCTGATTTAAAGACTGGTGCTACCTCGGCTATCCTCCAATCACTGAGAATAGTGCCTGTCATGAGAGACTGCTAAAAAAGTGCCGAAAAAATCTACAGACTGCGGTACGTACTTTTCGGTATAGTGTGATTAATAACAGTATCATCTGAAGTAGATAATATTGTAAGCTTACTTAAAATGGAAAGTAGCTCCACACCAGTTTGTATTGCAAATTCAAAACCATATCGAAAACCTAAATGTTTGCTTGGCTTGATTACATACGGATACTTGCTTCAAAGTCAGTTCAATTTCTATTCTTGCACTTTAGCCATTGGCCCCAGATTCGCTTCAATATCCCTGCTAAGCAATGACACACTCAAAATGCACAACACTGCTTCATGAAACTGTTTCAAATAACCAGGGGCTAGAGCACTGCTAACAGGTATACATTATGACAGGTTCCAACATGAAATAACTAACCTGAAAGTACATAATCAGTGGGTGCACTGATGTGGCAGCGGTGCCTGGACCGATGCGTTGAGCAAATGCGCTGGCTTCTGAATGGGTGGTCCAAGCGGCCAGATGATGGATGAAGGATTGACTATTCCTGGCGGCAAAGCGTACCCAGCACCAAGGAAAGGCCAGGCAGTACTTGGGTACAGCAGGTGCAGTGTCAGTTGGCCACGGAGGGCCCTGGCAAAGCCTTTGAAACTGGACTGAAAGCCAGCCAGCCAACCCGGACAGCCAGCAGCAGCACCTGAAAATGCATAATCTGTGAGTGTGGTGGCACTTGATGAAATACAAGAAAAGCACACACAAACCACGAATGCTTACATTAAGCAGATTATTAATCGTTAATGAGTAACCTCCAAGGCCCTAATAAGAACATTCCCGCAACACCCAAACTGAAATTTAGGTCACAGTAATGTATTTATTAGGCACGCAGGTTCTGTGAGTGGGGTATGCCTGATATATGCAAAGCTCTCTGCTATGCTAATTTGCATGGAACGCTTGCTAGCAGCCCATATGCATCCCTAGCTTTCAATCGGAACTGGTGTGTACTAGTTGAGGCTCCTCCATTTCAATGCCTAGCTTGCCTTTGCAAGTTCGATTCTCCAATATAAATAGAGTTGAGTGGGCAGGCGCCCCTGCGAGACCACGCGCGCGCATTTCACCTTCAATTTCCACGTATGTGAATGTGAGCTTCACGAGTACGGCACGCATACCACGACGCATATCGCGGCCCGAAGACCACGAGACGGGTCGCGACGGCGGCAGCCGGTCTCGCGAGCGTAATGGCTGCGAAGCGCACTGCACGGAATTAACAGTCGCCGCAAAGGCACTGTTTGAGAGACACATAACAAACAAACGCCCCGGTGTTTAAGAGCCTTGCGTGATGTCAAATAATTAGCTGCCGCGTTCTACAGCGCGAGCATCGCAACAAAGGTCTAGCTTCAGCGTAAATTGATGCTGACGGCTGCGGAAACGGTAGACTGGTAAATCCAAGGCGCCAAACAAGTATGCTATATCGCATAGGCTCTGAGAGCAAATGAGATGGGGGTCTACCGAATAACTGACCCATAAGCACCAGAACTCGTTCCGAACAAGAACAGAAAAACAAAAAAATGCGTACTCACCCCAGCAGAAACGACGTTTCCCGCCTAAAATCCTTCTTCACGCTCGTCTTCCCCTTCAAGGACACCGACACTTTGTTCGGACGCAATGTCATCCACCTTTGACGCGCGATGATCGTTGAGGCGATGATCGTTCTTCCCGTTCCCGCGTGTTCAACACACGCGTAGGTTGGAAGGGCAATCATCACCCTATAAAGCTTTTATAACTATGATTTAAGCTTGAAATAGATAAAACTGAACAAATCGTCCCAGCTACCACTCCGCACAAAACCAACTCCATAAACAAACACACAAAAAGGGAGTGATAGTTGCCAGACTGCCATAGCAGCATTTCTGTGTTTGACGAAAATTGTTTTATTGGTAATTAACTTCCTGCTTTTAAAGTATTAAAAGTGTTTATAACTTAAATTTGAGGTTTTTAAACGCAAAAGCGAATAAAAGTAAACTAACTGACATATATACTTAAATTGTAAAGAAGGTTTTAAAGTTAGTTTTGGTTTTGTTTTCACGGCGGGTTTCTCTACAGAGGAGGTGCGAGAAAACGAACTACTTTGGGTTTAGGAAGAGGGTGGCAAACGTCGGTGTGATTGAAAGCAAGGAACAGGCGCTTACTATGGTTTTAAAAAAAGAAGAGGTAATAAAACCATCATCAGGAAAAAAAAAAAAAAAAAAAAAACGTCCGACGAGAATTCGAACCACGGACCCTCAAAATAGTAATCGAAAACGTAACCACTCCGCCATACAGGCGGGACTTGAATCGAAGTCTAAAATGATTGTATAACTACGTAAGCCGGCAATAAAAATTGTTTGTGTCTAGTCAATGCTGCATTTTTTGGAATTCTGGCAGTTCTAACGCTTGTTTCTCACGCACCGATCTTGCAGACGAGGTCACATTGTTAGTACTCCGAGCGATTGAGCCGGAGCTCCCTTATTTGACTCAAGCAAAGCTATCGCAGGTCACCCGCGATCTTTTCTTCGCAAGCCACGGTAGCCACGAAGGAAATGGCATGCGCCGTTGGAATTGTGGCGTTGGTAACGCTTGTTTGTCACGCACCGATCTTGCAGACAAGCAACATCGCGCTAAAACTACAAGCGATGTCACTCCTGGCATGTCAGGCGCATACAGCAGCGAAAACCTCTGAGTTTGTAACAAGTTGGGGATAATGCAAGGCAATATTAAAGAGACCGAAGCATGTGGTGGCGGCGACGTAATAAGTGCAGCAAACAGGTACTGCGGGCGGCAGCGACGAGCGAAAAAGATGTAACATGGGCCGCCCCCGCCGGCCTGCGCAGAAATGGAAACACGCAATCGAAAAAAACTGTCCGGCCGATTCAGTTTGTTGTTGACGAAGAGCAACCGAGGCTTCAGCAACAAACGATTGTGCTTGCCGTGGTATGAGTCAAAGCATATCTTGACATCGTTGTCGTTATGCTATCGTCCGTCTAGAAGGGAAAAATCAGAACGCAAACGTTTTCGTCTAGCGTCTATACCAGATATAGACGCTGCTGTTTAATGATATCTGGAGACAAATTTTTAGCTGGTGGTGAAGCAGCGGATATTTTGTAGTATGGACAAGTGAATTTTATGGGTTAACTGAATGGCTGAAATTGAAATATGCACTCTAGAAACATTGATAAAACAACAGTATAAACAAGAATTTGAATTTTGTTCGATCACACTGAAAGTGCAAGTTATCAGAGTTTGTACTGTACTTTACCTTGTGCTGTATCTTGTACTTTGCATGCTTCCAATGCTGACAAGGCAGAACATATATTGTCTGCGAGATGTTACACAAAGCATCAGACATGACGCGCTGATTTGTGCGATATGTGACATGTTGTAAGAATACCTTGAAGACATGTTGCAGAACGTCTAGGACTCATCGTTGAAATCTTTATATCATGAACATGTTGTTGATCTTCGACATGTTGTTTGACTCTTTACGATATCAGACCTTTATAATCTTGCAGTATATCGACATCTAGTAAAAGTCCTTATCATTAAAGACATGTCGTTATACTTATTCGACAAGTCGTTGAAATCTTTGCGATATTGGACCTTCATGATGTTGAGGACAACGAAATGTCGTTGAATTCATAAGGTGTCGACAACATGCCGTAAAAGTTATGTGATTTTCGTTGAAATCTTTGTGATATTGAAGACATCTCGAAATCGTTATGATATCATGCATGTCGTATGGATATGTTGCCATATTTTCAGCTGGGATATACGTACCGGTACAAGAAAGTGCTGAGAGTTGCATTGTGAAAGCTGGCTACCTGTACAAAATGCAACTTCCTTGAAAAATGCAACTTATTTAATACACTCACACTGCACAAAAATATGCTAAGATGCTGCCTAATTAGGCTCATACATCCAGGACAGTGGGTATTAAAGTTTTAGTGCACGTGGCTGTCCATGTCGAAGAAGCATGCAGATAGTATTTGGCATCAGTTGCTGATGACTTGCCCACAAATAATCACCATGAGTCACTGAAAATACAACAAAAAGTCAACAAGAACTCCACAATAGAAAAATCATTGTGCGGACCACAACGAAAATTCCGTTGTGTTCTCAATGTGTAAACTCAATGAACATTGAGTTTCACAAATAATCACCATGAGTCACTGAAAATACAACAAAAAGTCAACAAGAACTCCACAATAGAAAAATCATTGTGCGGACCACAACGAAAATTCCGTTGTGTTCTCAATGTGTAAACTCAATGAACATTGAGTTTCTGTTGATTTTCCGTTGAATCAATGAGAACTCAATGAAACGTCAACAGAAATTCAGAACCCATTTTTGTAAGGGCAGTCGCATTTTCATATTGTTTGAATTGATTGTATAGGGTATAACGCGCCGATGCAACGCAGGCGATGCGGAGCACCGCAGTGGAGGGCTCCGGATTAATTTTGACCACCTGGGGATCTTTAACGTGCGCCGAAATTTCGTACACACGGGCGTTTTCGCTTTTCGCCTCTATCAGCAAAGCGGCCGCCACGGCCTGGAATCGAACCCGTGTCCTCGTGCTCAGTAGCACGGCGCCTTAGCCACTAAGCCACCTCGGTGGGTGCATATTGTGTGAAGATATCGCCCTTACTTTTACTCTATTTTAAAAGCTTAATGATTTCGAAGTGACACGTTTAAACTCCGCCCGTTCATTTTATATATATATATATATATATATATATATATATATATATATATATATATATATATATATATATATTCCGGATTATCACGCAATCTCTCCTGGTAGGTCGACACCCCTGTCGTGTGAGAAACAGCTGGTTGCTCGTAGGCTGGGCTTATACAGCGCTGCGGGGAATTGGTTCGAAAGGGTCTAGCTCGGAGCAGAAATAAGCTGCAGCTCGCTATCGGCCGGCCAGCGGGAAGGGAGATACCCGAAGGGGAAGGCAAATCAGCCACAAAGGGACACGTGGGCGACGAAGGAAAAGTAAAACCAGCGAGAGTCGCGATTAGCTAGCGCGGGCTGTGTCGGCAGCTCTGTCGCTATGAATCACGTATGGGTCGCTGGCAGCGTGTAGCTGCCGGTGGATCGGGCCGAGCCACCCAGGAGCGATAAACGTACCGCTGTTCCCGGAGGCGTGGTCGATTCCTGGCTTCAGGAAGGGGAAATTCTACATCACTGGGAATCCACATTGGCCTGTGGTTCTCTGGAAAGAACAGCTCGTTTGTGCTTCGAAAAAATTAGGGGCCATTCCACTCTGCGAACGTGGTTGACCAGCGAAGCTTTTTAGTGACCCAGAAATAGCCGTTGGCGAAAGGTATGAGGAGGGAAATGAATAAACGACTACTTTCTAAATTTAATGCGAAAGCTATGAGCAAATTTTCAGAGCGAAGCTCTCAAGCAAATCGTAATTTTTTGCGTCCGCAGTTAAAAATACCAATAAATTGCGTAGCGCGCGCACGTGAACGCGGGCCTCGCGGCAACCGCCCGGCAGTTTACAAAACCAAGAAAATGCCCAGCACTCGTGTGCGCGTGCCTCGCGACGACCGCCATGCGTCTCCTGCGCACGTTTGTCAAGCCAAGCGTACCCACTTAGGGCCGTTGGCCAAGATTTCCCACCTAACGGAAGTTCAAAAACCAAGAAAATGCCGGGTGCTCGTATGTGTGTGCCTCGCGGCGACCGCCAGCGTCATCGGCCCACGTTTGCAAGCCAAGCATACCCACTTGGGAGATTGGCCAAGACTGGCAAAAAAAAAAATTCAGCTTTCGCCGTTATCGTGGCAACACTTGCTCCGAACGAGAACGACAGGTCATAGAGTACGCCCTTCCAAGGGGATGTCCAATGATTACCTCTTACAAAAAAAATGAAAGAAGCTCACACTTATAGCAACAACGATGGAGTAAAGGTCGTTCCGGCAGCAGCGAAGTAGCAAAACGGCTGCAATGGTGGACTGAAACCAACGTGGTGGTCGTGAAGGTTGCGTAAAGCTTCGCTACCTTCAAGTCTTGCGCGTTAGTGTGAGCTTCCTTCATTTTTATTACTATCGAGCCTTCCAAAGTCTTCCATACCAGCACTGGCGGAGTGAAAAAAGATTTGTACGCAAGAATGCATGTTGCTTTATCCGCACAATATTCCGCGGTTTGGCCCAGCCAAATTGTGAATTTTTAAGCGAAGCTTGTATGGCTAGGGCTCCATGTATTTTTTATGTCTGCGAACAAAAAGTCACGTGCCTCTGATGCGCGAGGCGTTAAACACAGTAAGGCGAAGGAAAACAAACGTCCCGGTGTGTTGAGCACGCGGTCACCGTCAAAGTCGCATGCAGTTCAAAACATTGATTTAGACCTCAAGCCTGCCCGTCTCATCACTTGAATATGTATTTTTTGTAGATCAAGCATCAACACGCACCATTTTCAATATGAAAAATTGTTAAAACCTCCAGCTTATCCGTGTCATTACTCGAAAATGCGTTTTGCATTTAGTTGTCAATAGGCACCGTTTTCAAGATTAGTAGAGCCTCAGAGAGATAACGAAGGTTTCTCAAAGATTTGTCGCTGTGCAACCCGCGTCGGCTGTACGTGTGTACCTTCGCACTGCCCTCTCTTTACCGGCGTTCCAAGCGCTTGCGTGTCTAATTTCCTCCGTCTCCTCGGGACAGCGGTGCCCCCGTCAAGACAAGTTGCTGTTCTCCATTTGGAATTTCACTTCTACCCGCCGCGGTGGCTCAGTGGAAGGCGTTGCGCTGCTGAGCACAAGGTCGCGGGTTCGATTCCCGGCCGCGGCGGCCGCTTTTCTGATGGAGGCGAAAAGCAAAAATGCCCGTGTGTACGAGATTTCGGCGCACGTTAAAGATCCCCAGGCGGTCAAAATTAATCCGGAGCCCTCCACTACGGCGCGCCTCATCGCCTGCGTTGCGTCGGCGCGTTAAACCCTACAATCAATCAATCAATCATTTCACTTCTCTACCCCTGTCGTGATCGGGAACCCGCATATAGTCCGGTCCCAAGCTTCGCAGGTAATCCACCGTCACGTAAGGGTACGGCCCATCATTTTTTCGTTCGATTAAAGCCGCGATGAGTTCGAGCTACTGGGTCACAATACTGTTCTAGTTTGCGGTTTCCCCCTTCGGCTTCAGCCGACAAAAGCCGGCGGATAGCCTTCTGACGTCACAAGTGCGGTAAATTAGCTGGATATTCTCCATTCTTCTCCTTGCTTTCCTTATTGTGTCGCTTACTCGAGTGAAGTATTTATTAAAGCTTCTTTCCAATTAGTCCATATTTCGGCTAAAGTTAAGGTGCATATCGCTTTAATGGTCCCTTCAACACGTACGCACTGAATACCCTGAAGAAAACACATTATCGTACAGAGACCAAGATAGTAGACGTGCATGAATTGCTTCTCAGGAAGGGGAAGCCCACTTCTAGGCTTCGGTAGCGTTCGTGACCGCGGGATCGCGAGCTCCATATACCGTATAGCGAAGACTAACGTTTAGGGATATATGTCCTGGGCCCGCAGATCACGCCCATATATATATATAGGCCACAAATCGCCGGTATTACTGGTCAATCGCTCTATCAATCCTAGTAGAAGCGACAAGATTAGACCGCGCGGGTCCCTGCTTCGATATATCGAATATCAGGCGAGGGGCGGGAACGCGAAAGTGTTCAACCATGGTTATCGCGGCGTGGGGTGCGGCCCGGCGGCGGCGGTGGTTTCCGAGCTCGTTCGGCCCGGTTAGCGAGATCGATGACGCCGAAGCTTGCTCCTGTTTGCTGATGGAGTTCCTGTGTCAGCGTACAGGCCAGCAATAATTCATCATTATCGGACAGCGCGAAATGGTGCTGCCTTCGTCGTTCATGTTGCTGCAGAAGTCACTGCAGATCCCCGGACCGCCTTCGTCGCCGTTTGGTTTTCCTGGAAGCGAACAAAAGGTCCCGCTGAAAAGTGCAATAACAAAAATACAGAGGCAATTACGCGGGTTTTTATTGGCGCTAATGCAGCGGAGTCATTACCGAAAGCAAGTACATGCTGTCTATGTGGGGGAAAAAGAAAAAGGACTCAGCAACAAGGTTCAGAACCATTCAATATACTTTCATGTGGAAACATACTTTTCATCTGAAAACGATGTCGACCTCGAGCAGAACCCAAGTTGCAAGAGGAAAAGAACCGTGCACTAGGCACTGTGAAAACTCATTGAAGGAGCTGGTAACCAGCATCATTCATAATCAAATTTTCGGAACAGATATATTGCTCCAATTTTTATTCACCCTCCCCCACAAAAAAAAAAAAAGGAGAGACTGATTGATTGTAGGGTTTAACGCGCCGACGCAACGCAGGCGGTGAGGCGCGCCGTAGTGGAGGGCTCCGGATTAATTTTGACCACCTGGGGATCTTTAACGTGCGCCGAAATCTCGTACACACGGGCGTTTTTGCTTTTCGCCTCCATCAGAAAAGCGGCCGCCGCGGCCGGGAATCGAACCCGTGACCTCGTGCTCAGCAGCGCAACGCCTTAGCCACTGAGCCACCGCGGCGGGTAAAAAAAAAAGAGAGAGACTGGGGTGGATGTGACGTGCTCACACAAATTTCGAATTCGCGCATGCTCTTCTCTGGTACTCTGTGCGTGCGTGCGTGCGTGCGTGCGTGCGCGCGTGTATATGTGTGTTGTTGCCGCCGTCGTAGAGTTTCTTAGTAAGTGTATACTAGAGAAGAAACTGCGCCTGGGAATCCATGTTGGCGTGGGTGGTTATGGTTTTATGGGAAGACCACAGCTGCAGGCTTGGCATGTCTATCGGATTCTTAAGCGTCTTCGTGGATTTGCTTTCTTCACTGTGCAATTGCTATGTCTACGAGGTAGCCGCTCCGGCCAAAGTAGCAAAACTCGCGTCGATTCTCTCGCTTCGCTTCGAAACTCTAAATTCGCTCCATTAGAACATACTAAGACAGCTGTGCTTCATTGTAAGCAAGTGGGAGGACTAGAGCAGGCGAGCAACCATGAGTACATATTTACACCGGCCGGTACAAACCGACAATGTAAACACGTTAGTTTGTCGTAAGCAGAATACGCTTCCCGGTTCTTTTTTGCACTGTGCCCGGACAGCTTGACTCAGCGGGTAATGTGCCGCCGCGAAAGTTGTAGCAGATGGTCTGTTACGAAAACACAAACGTGCTTTCGTGTTTCATGCGCGTACCTGTGCGCCTATCGATGAAAGCATCGCCTTCGCGGTGTTTTCATAGGTGGGCGCATAAAACTTTCCTGAGCTGTTCAAACAACTTATTATTTAAAATGTTTTTGCAATAAGAGTCCTTAATGAGTTTCTTCCGAAATTTTACATTTTCGTTAACTGTCAGCTCGGTCTGCAGAATGTTAGGCATAACCGTTTTTGCAGACTTTCAGTAAAAAAATGCACGTTCTATTTTTGTTTATTTAGCTTTAAAGGCGTGTGTTTTATTTAAATCAACAAAATTACACATTCTTCTTAGCATTTTTACGGCATTGTATTTAAATTTACAGCCATCAAAACGTTTCAATCTAAGCCCATGATGAAAGTAAGGCGAGCGCATGGCTCATGACGACACAGACGGCCTTGATGTGAGCCGCATAGACGCTAGCGCCAGATTCCCCTCTAGTGTACACTCTTAGGCAAAAAGGACTAAAATAGGGACTAAAATGCAGCCGTTAGTCCTCGCGGGCGACCGTTCATCTTCAAGGGGAGTATCTGCGGCACAGTACGTGCCGTGTGCATAAATTCGGACTAACTGTTCGTCCCCGCCGATCTATAAGGAGTAACGGGAAGACGAAACGCATGCAGTTAGTCTCTTTGCTGCGTCGTTAATCCCCTAATGGCGTCGTCGTTGCCCTTTCGCGCATATGTCTGCGAACAGTTTTATATTTCCAAAACACAAGGCATTGCAGTCACTGGGTGCTTTAGATGGTGCCACGGGAGAAAATATTGATGTTCGTTATAAGAAAATCGCCCAGGGTTAGTAGAGCGGCGGGTATACTGGCAAGGAGCGGCGAAGCGCGATTGTCATACGCTTCTCGGCGAGGTTATATGTTGATACGCTGTGTTGCATACGATTCGTGCGAGATAATAACGACCAATGAAAGCTTTCAAGCGCCTTAACAGTAACTCAAAAATTAGTGACAATAGCAAAAGTGGATTCCTGAGTGTAATGTTTAACAGACTAGAAAAAACGCATGTTGCTGATGACAACTGCAAAACGAAAATGCTCGCTACAGGTAAGCGTCTCGAAGTTATCTTTTACCCTCGGTACATAATTGCCTTGTGCACCAAAGCTATGACAATGCTGCAACTGCTGTAAAACCCGCTTGCATTTCACAGTCGCAATCGTCTAGCGACGCGAATTAGAGGAATTCAGGCTAAGCAACACCGAATTCGCTTTCGCCGATGCAGGAAAATATGGCATGTTTCCTTATTCTGACACTCACACAGACGACACCTTTCACATACGTTACATAGAGCACTTAACATATGTATCGAACACTAAGAAAGCACTTAGCTTGCGCTAAGTTGTGCGGAAACAAATGAGTCGTCCGATCGCCCAGCTACCTATCTCAACTAGGCGACGACGAGTTGATTGTTATTTACGAAAAAACTATGGTTGTGAGGCTCTACTTCGAATCGAACTGAGCAATAGTCCCTAAACCTAGCGAAGCGCTAAGCGCAAGGCGCAAAACGCGGTCACGTTCGCTTGCACAGATACAAAATCCGGCACAAGTTGCAATGGATCTGTTGCGTTATACACAGAACTACACGCTGTACACTTGAATATTATCTGCCGCAGAAACCACCTGCCGGCGTGGTCTAGCGGATAGCGCGTCGGGTTCCTTGTGCATGATTCCGGGCGTCGGGGGTTCGATCCCTGCCGGTGCTGGAGTTTTTTTTCTTTTTTCTGCACTCTACGCAGTTCGTCCTTGGGGAGTATCGGAACGGACCATCCGGGTGGAGGACTAACCGTTCGTCCCCTCGCAGTTAGTCCCCAAAGGGACTAATGATTGTGGCAGAGGCCGTTAGTCCCCGAAAGGACGAACTTTTAGTCCTTTTTGCCTAAGAGTGTATATAGTAGGAAACTCTATGGCCGCCGTTAAATCGCCAGTCTCCGGCTAGCCAGTACGTCACGGGTAAGGGCGGCCCGAAAGTGTTACGACAGATTGTTTTTCAAAGACCACCGCAGCCTATGGAAACGTTGTCTTAACTCGACACCGCGGACATAGATAATGAAGATCCCCACAGTGCCGTCCTTGCCCCGTTTTCCCTTGTCAGGCCAGCGTCTCTCACCTCTCACCTCCTTTGATGTTCTTATCTGGGCGACCTTTCCAGTCGCCCAGGCGTCGTGCAAAAGGACGGCAGGAGGCACTGGATGGCCTGGCCCATAGGGGCGCCACACTGCAGAACCAACGGATAGGTCTTTCTTCGCCCATCGAAACAAACGCGAGCCACGGCGCGTTGTACAACTTCGCGGCACGCGCTAAGCGTGCACGGGCGCGTTCGATGCGGGCGTTCGCCCGCGATAAATTTAATTTCCCACTCGGCCAGCTTCAAGCACAGAAACGCGCACAAAGGCGGAAGTAGTATCCCCCGTTTGCCACCGCTTTTTCTTCGTGCCGGCTTCAGCCGCGATCGAACACGCACTTCGCAGCAACAGCAGCAGCCACGTTTTATCGTACGCAACCAGGTGCACGTATGCGTGGGGTGTGTCCCTCCCTGTTGGTTTCGCAGCCCCAATGACTCGCCCTTACGGTTCCCCGAGGACTTGCAGAGAGTTCGGCACCCAAGGTGCGAGCCTCGATCGAAGTTCGACGTCCCCGTTCATCATTGCTGTGTACGGTGTGGGGTGCACACGGAGTTTCGGCGTTTTCGCAGAGAACCCATCGTTGAGAAGTTCGAAGTAGCTCTGCTGTGGCCATTGTATAAATGGAGCCGTCACTTAGCGGAAATCGTTTTGTTGCGCAACGCTTGACGCTGTGGTAGTAAGAGAAAGGCGGTGCACGAGTGCCTTAAGCGACAAACGCCGATTGTGGCGCCCTCTGAGGCTGACAAAAGTTGTATGACCACACAGTCTAGAAACAGCCTAAAGCACGCTGAATGCTATGTAAAAAAAAAAAAAAACAGAACAACGCATCTGCCCAAGAACGCGGGTTCGATTACCGGCCGCGGCGGCCGCTTTTCTGATGGAGGCGAAAAGCGAAAATGCCCGTGTGTTCGAGATTTCGGCGGCGCACGTTAAAGATCCCCAGGTGGTCAAACTTAATCCGGAGCCCTCCAACTACGGCGCGCCTCAGCGCCTGTGTAGCGTTTGCGCGTGAAACCCTACTGAATCACCATAACAACACATCTTACAATAACAATAAGACATCAAAAATAAATAACACCTTGTGAATTACGAAAATTGCGCTGAATAGACAGAGGAAGAAAGACAGACAATGCGCAACTCACAACCTGTCTGTCTTTCTTCCTCTGTTTGTATGTTCAGCGCAATTTTCGAAATTCATAATGCACCAACTAGCCCAACAGCACATTTTACTGAAATAACACCTTTGTGCCTGCACAGGAGGTCGTCTATTTCTGTTTTCATTTTTTATTATCACTGTTACCATAAATTTTAGAGCAAACAAATTTTTTTCATTCCCACATACAACTCTGACTCCCACCCTTTTTTCAAGTGTTCGTGCACGCGACTGTACTCGCGTGAACCTTCCTGACAGTGCTCCACATACCAACGACCTGTGCCTATGTGAACACTCAAACCGTGCCTGCAGCTAACCGAAACATCTACTCTAAACGACTACAACGTCATGTGACCATTATTTGTAATACGGGTCTTCCCTTTTCCTTTCCCCTCAACCCCCACCAGGGCCTCAGGCCTCTTCCTAAATAAAGGTCATTCAATCATTCATTCATTCATTCATTCCCACATCGCTGCATTTGACATCACTGCACCGAAATTGCACTAGCTTATCAAACATATTTCTGGCTCTTGCTATCTTTCTTTCCTGAATCAAATTAGCTTTTTCAACATCGAACGCACACCAAGCCCACAGAAGAAAAAAAAAGCGCAGAGTCAGCGAAATCTAATTTCCGCACACGGAAGTCATGGATATCTCATTCCAGTCCACATAGTATTTTTTTTAATTACTGCAGGCTCAGCATCGAACTGATCGCTCCAGGCCATTCTGCCTCCCGCCAGCCGAACGCTCCTTTGACACAGTTCGTGTTCTTTCCGTGAAGAGACAAGTACTCCTAAAACATTAAATCCACAGGTGTCTCGACACATTTTCAATCAAGACCGTGTAAAACTTGCTGCATATATATGGTGCAGCATACTGCCATGTCTTTGCAGCAACCATTTTTTTGCTAAACGAAATAATGTCTCTAGCAGCGGGGCACTGGATGCTTTAAACCCAATAGCTGTATTTATTTATTTATTTATTTATTTATTTATTTATTTATTTATTTATTTATTTATTTATTTATTTATTTATTTATTTATTTATTTATTTATTTATTTATTTATTTATTTATTTATTTATTTATTTATTTATTTATTTATTTATTTATTTATTTATTTATTTATTTATTTATTTATTTATTTATTTATTTATTTATTTATTTATTTATTTATTTATTTATTTATTTATTTATTTATTTATTTATTTATTTATTTATTTATTTATTTATTTATTTATTTATTTATTTATTTATTTATTTATTTATTTATTTATTTATTTATTTAGGCAGCCAATGCCGCCACAGAGAAGGTTAGAGCGCTACGTGCGGTTTGCACGGTGTGCGAGGTATGTGCGAGAAACGCTGCTTTGCGGACATCTGCACAAGCTAGGTGCAGCACTGTGAAGGCTACATTGTTGTCAACAGC
>NW_027526361.1:57692579-57705079 GCF_048455015.1 Haemaphysalis longicornis | reverse complement strand
TGCAAATTCCCTGCATAACCCCATTATGGTTATGCGTTAAACCCTACAATCAATCAACCAATCATTGTGGTCAAAACTGTCATGTTGGCCTTCAGATAGGAAGTGACAAGGGTAAGAGGAGAGGGGGGGGAGAAGGGGGGGGGGCGTTCTCACGTCGTGCCGGGGGACGCATAATAGTGCCCCGCCAGCTGCAGGCTGCTGACCCCTGCTTTGGAGCACTCTATAACTTTCCTCTTGAATGACGGCTTCACTGCAACACTACTATACACAATTGCTCTGCCGAGAAGACACGTTCGCGGGACAATGTAAGATGTCGCTATTTAGTCAGGGCCCAAGGAACTTGCATTAAATAGCTCCACAAAACCCCGCGTATACTTATGAAGCGCTAAACGGTGGCCTCTAGAGTCTTCTTCACAACTCAACCCGCATGCATTTCTAGGAAGGCATTTTAAGTGCGAATGCACTTCTTAAGCGAGCCTGAAGCGTCCGCCGCCGTCCGCATTCCGCCGCCGTCCGCATAGCAACAGCTGCGGGTGCGCGCGCTCCTCGTCTTCCTTGGCAACGGGGGGAGATGGGCGCGCGCTGCCTGGCCGCTGACATGGCACATACCCACGTGGGGTATTGGCCAGGAATCGGGCGTGAGAAGGGCTAATGCACCCGCTTAAAGGAGTACTGACACGAAATTTCAAAGCTGAGATCCGCTCTAGCAATCAAGTACAACGACAACACAAATAGGTGTCTGTGCATGGCACATACCCACGTGGGGGATTGGCAAGGAATCGGGCGTGAGAAGGGCTAATGCACCCGCTTAAAGGAGGGTATTAGTCGAGCGCGCGCCGTCGTCGAGAGCGGTCGCTGGTCCTGCATCTCGATAACGATGATGGCGGACCGGGCAACGGTACCAGCAATAACGAGTGAAATATCTTTCTTTGTAGTTGTGTGCGTGTGTGTAATCTCTCGACTACTCATTAAGATCACGATATCCACCGTAATCGCGCAATCAACAACTGTGCATTCGCACTTACACGCTCTCCCCCTCGGGGAAGTGCGAGGAAATTTTTTTTTAGTGGCGATATAAGTCATCTAATAGTAAAGTATGCCTTCTTTTCAAATACCTCCATAAGACCCCATAAAACGCTATGCACCGAGCTCCTTGAAAGTCAGCTTCACCAGTGTAGACAAATACATTGCTGTGGAGGGATTTTTAGGAGTTATGCGGAGACTGGTAACAAATTACGAATGCCCTAGCGCCTTTTGTTATTGGCGTTTTTGTATGCGGAGAGAGTATGACATATCGAGCGTTACAGGCTTGAGTCCTTCTTGAGTTAACATTGAAATGCGTAAGCGTTTGAAATTCCTCGGCATCTTTGGCAACACTCGTACATTGTGGGCGTGATTTCAACGCGCTGATATGGTAAAACAGATCTTTTTTGCCCAGCAGCGCTTGTCCGTTAATGGACAGTCGCTAACCTCGCGGGAGTCGCTGAAGGAAACGCTTCCAACCAGAGCATATGGCTTTGCCTGTCAATCCGGGCCAATAATTCGAATAACTGAGCCTAACCTAACCTAACCTAACCTTACCTAACCTAACCTAGTCTAGCCTAACCTAACCTAACATAACATAACTTTTTTCTAAAACATACGTATACTATACAGTTTGCAACAACGTACTTTTTGCCGTTGCTTTGAACAATTTATTCATGTGTATGAATCCCTGCGATTTATAATACACGAATGCATTATATGCGCACACAGCAAGTTTTAAACCTGTATCGCAAGCCGTGTGAGATAACAATGAATCAGCGCCCGATAATCCTTTTTTTTTTTTTCCAAATTAAAAATGGTCAGAGGTAAGCACTCTCCCAATCGGTTTACCGTTAAAAATGTTCCGATGACAGAGACTTCTCTGAAAAAAATTGTTTTGGGGACGCATTAAGGCTTCCAACTAATGTGCAGGGTAAGGGGACTAATATGCTGAATTCCGGATGAAACATATATCGCAAGCAGCACTACTCGAAAAAAAATTCGTACACGCGTATACATCGCGCAATATCGTGTACTGCCCGAATATTGCGGAATAAGATAAAAGCCCCGACGGAAATGCGAATTTTTTTGAAAAATCCTGAGCCAGCTCCAAAGAAATGCTTCGGCAGGAACGGTAATAAAATGAAGTATCAAGGCAACCCCCCCCCCCCCCTACCGGTCCATGCGCGAGCGCGCGCACACATGCACAAAAAACGCAGAGCACACTCAGGCCCTGCATGTATATGCAACGGAATAGGCTTTCATCAACTGTGCCACACCTGTGCCCCACAATTTGCTTTCAAGCGAAAACCAAAAATGAAAGCTAATGGGCCACCATTTGTGCGTCTAACAGAGCGCTGAACTCACCTCCCGAGATACAGAAAAAAATGTTGCAGATGCGAATAACGCTCGCTTGTTCCATAAAGTAAGTCATTGAAATATTGAGATATTTTGTTTTGCGAGGGAGGCTGACCCGTCATCGAGCACCACTCACGCAACTTGCAACGTAATACGGCTCTGCCAAAAAAAAAAGCAAACAAGTTATGCCCTAGGGATCGCCCTAGGTTTCTACTCGCTGTCCTAAAATACTGCTCGTTCTTTCAGCCAGGGCGGCGAAATGACGAGCAAGCTTTGTCAAAATTATTTGGCACTTTTAAATGCGGAGCATTTCTTAGGCTCGCCTGGTCCTCCTTCGTTGATGGCGGCGCCATCCACACGCTCACTGCGCATGCGCAACTCTCCTCCTTACACCCACAGCTCCGCGATACTACACTATAAAAAAAAGAAATAGTTAGCGGCGCCCGGTTTCGATCCCACGACTCTCTGGCCGCAACGGGAGGTACGCGGTGCTCTTCCCACTACGCTACAAATCCGGAACAGGAGCAAGTGCTACGAACGCCCCTTATGTCCTTGACTCATTAAAACTACGTCAAGAAGCTACTGATACAACGAAGGCACGCGAAGCTGAACGTCAACGGAAACGACGAACTGAAAACTTTAGAGGGGGATGCTGAATTTCCCGTGGGAAAGCTGTGGCGGGAAGCGCCACGCGGCTTGCAGCTCAACCAGCCCCGTCCGCAGCGCCTCTGATGCTGATTGTGGCAGGATGCCCCTAGGGATTGGCCAACCAAAGAATCCATCACGAGATAGGTTCGCGTGCAACCACCGTCGTCATCTTCCCGTAGGGGAACCGCCGAAGAAGAAGAAGAACGAGAAGACAAAGCTAGGCGTTGCGCTGCTGAGCACGAGGTCGCGGGTTCGATTCCCGGCCGCGGCGGCCGCTTTTCTGATGGAGGCGAAAAGCAAAAACGCCCGTGTGTACGAGATTTCGGCGCACGTTAAAGATCCCCAGGTGGTCAAAATTAATCCGGAGCCCTCCACTACGGCGCGCCTCATCGCCTGCGTTGCGTCGGCGCGTTAAACCCCACAATCAATCAATCAATCAAGAAGTCAAAGCTGCGAAGAGGAGGGCGTGTACATGGCTCTCAGCCGGTGCACCAATGTCAACAACCTTTACCTCACCAAAGCTGACGGAGACTACCGATTCTACCACAGAGACAACATCGACAAGAACATGATGGACGAGTTTCGGCGCCTCGAGAACCACCGCCTACTCACCGTAACACAACAGCACTTGCGTGCCTTTGCCACCGGTGTGGACCCGGACGCGGAATTACCTCTGGCGCTAGTAAAAACCAGATCACTCAACATAACGGCAACACAATGGAACCACACGGAAGCGCCACGATGCTTCGCATCCTCATCGGGGTTCCCCACGGGAAGATGGTGTAAGGTTTTTTGTGCGGTAGTCTTACTCGCGAACCTTTTTTTAAACGAGAGCTGGAGAGGTCAGCCCTGCTGATGGCAGTGCTTGGTACACCATATAAAGGTGACTATAATAAGACAATGTGGCTGTAGAATTGGGAGTGTAAATGGGGAGACCAAGAAGGAAAAGGCGAAGAAAGCACAATGTAGGATGGGATAACAACAAAAAATGCCACGTTTTTGCTTCTTCGCTGCAAATGACGTTGAAAGGCAATGACGTCTCTGCCATTCCGCCCACGTAACGCACTCTTCCCTCACTACACCGCCTGTCAGGCACTTCCCCTACCGTTCAACGCCCCTCTGCCCCCTTCTTCTTCCTCACCCTTTATTAAATCCTGCTTTCTTCATCTCCTCCCGTCCTTTACCCTCGAACACTGTCCCTCCCGTATCCCACTTCTCCTCCCATTCACCCTCCGTGCCACCCTCCTCCCGCCCTCTACCTCCTCAGATCCCCCCTCCCCCCCCCCCCCCCCCTCTGTGCCAACATCTTCCTTCCTCAACAGCCTACAAATACTACGCTTACCCTCCACTATCCCCGCATTGCCTTCGACCCCACCACTCCTCCATTTATATCCCACTCACGTTCCTTTTCGCGCAATGTCCCCTCCGATTTTGTCTGTCCCTTTTCTTTAGCCTCTTATGTGTCCTCATATCCTCCTTTTCCTTCTCTTCAATCTTCCTCCTTCCACTCCAAACTATCATTTATTATCCTCCTTTTTCTTCCTTCACTCCCACAAATTCCCATTCCCTCCTCATTCCAGCCCTTCCACCATACTTTTTTCATCTCATCCGTACCCTTCCTTCTCTTCTTTCACCTCCTGCTACCCTACTCTTCCGCTTTCTCTCCTACAATTTCCTACACCATTGTCAAATTTCCTTCCCCCCGCCCTAGTCTTTCATATTTTCCCACCCCATCATCCCTCCTGTACCTCATTAATCCCTTTCACACCTGTCCTTCTCATCGTCCTCCCGCTAGACTCTTGTTTGCATCCTCTTTTCTTCCCTCTCCACCCTTCCATGCCCCTACCGCTAAACTATCTCCTCATCTTCATCTGCCGCCTCCATTCTCTCTTCCCATATACACCTCTCTCTTTCCTTCCGTTACCAGCTGCTCCTTCTCAGCCGGGTCACGTGAACAACTTCTGCCCTATATATATGGGCGTAGACAGACCGACCGACCTACCAAAATTTAGACCGAGAAACACTTTCGTCTTTAAAAAGCTGATAGAAATATTTATCTATTCATTCGCATGATACTCCCTGCTGATCCCCTCACTACCTCAGCTGAGCGAAGGGAGCAAATTTTCCCTCCGCAGAAATTTACCCCCTCTTGGGGACTTCTAAGCTCGTTGCCTAGCTACTGTTAAAAATACGTGATTGTTCCGCGTTTTCTTTTTTTCAATCTGGAAATTTGAGTAATGTGTAAAGCTTCCTTGGTAGCTATGTATGAGTGGAATTAAATGATCCTCCACAGAAAATCATTCAGTGGCATACTTACTCGTCCATCTTATGCCCACTCATGAAATACCTGTTACTACATTAAAAAAAAAAACACTAAGAGGCAGCCAAACGTTTGCTGCTCTTTTACCACGAGTGGAAGAAAATCGCCGAGCTTAATAACGGTCATGCGCTAGCTTGGAGGACACATTACTGGAGGCTACCGCTTGCATGGCTAACAGCCGCTTGTTATTGTCGAGGAACATGCTAGACGGTCATACCACCAGAAAAGCTTCCAAAGAGAAAGAAGCTACCTGAATTCGACCATTTACGCGGTACTTGTAAGCTGCATCTTGACCATCTGAAGCCGTGCGTCTTCGGGTTGGTCGAAAAAAATGTGAAAGCATTGTCTTGCTGAATAGATGAGACTCCTTGTTTGGCCTCTCGTTGTCCAAGGGCTTTGCAATCCCGCCGCATGGAACTATTTGCTTTGCGCTCCACCTTAACCGTTTCGCATGGCTTCGATCTGTCTCCTATGCGTTACGCCGCTGCTTGTTCTTGCCGTTATGAAACTGGAGGGTTGACGACGATGGTGAATTTCGCTGCCTATTCTTCCCATTCCATCATGTGCGGTATATTAGAGCGAACGAACACCTCACGCTACTGCAAAGTCTGATCTCGCGCTGTGGAAAACCTTTTCAGAAGCCGTCTTTCTACTACGGACGCGAGACAAAAGCAAGGCGTTCGCTTTAAAGGGGCCATGAAGACATAATAAAGTTTGGTCCATTAAAAAGACTGCTTTTTTTTCAGATAACAACCCAGTCGTAAATGACGACAAGAAAAATTTCCGTAGTTTGTCGTACTTTCGCATGCCGTACTGTGGTCTTGTCGCATTCTTGTCGTGTAGGGATTCTGATGTTCTCTCGGGCCGAATTCCTGTCTTGTCGTAGTACTGATGTTCCATCATTAGTTCCACATGGTTTGAATGTTATTGCCCATTGTGAAGTGTAGCGTAAATGGCAGCTCTGTTGTGACTGTAGGAATGTTTGTCGTTGAGAAAATTGACTTTGTCGTTACAACAGAATTGTGTATCGTAACAACAGATGGCTTTGTCGTAACAGCAGGACCTCTGTTGCCACAACAAAGTTATTTTGTCGTACGACAGGAATTCTTGTTAGGCTTCCGCGGTATTCCTGTTGTCATTTCAGACTGGGAATGACACCAATTCTATCGCAAACTTCAAACAAATAATTAAGATATATTAAAAAAAAAACAGAAAGAGCAGCGGCGACTCCACAACCACTTTCCGGTGATTTCTCGATGAGATAACAGAATCTTGTCTGTGCGAGTGGCGGCCGTTGACCTTAGCCACCGCTAAAATCATGACTAGGCGATTAAAGTGGAACCGCCAGCTCCCTTTGATCATATCACTTGAATGCGAACGCACCGTTAAAACACCGGTAAAAGGGCTTTCAGTGTTGGCCCATAATACGTCACTCGTGCCCATGAAATGTGAAAGTTTTTCAATATTTCACCCGCCGCGGTGGCTCAGTGGCTAAGGCGTTGCGCTGCTGAGCACGAGGTCGCGGATTCGATTCCCGGCCGCGGCTGCCGCTTTTCTGATGGAGGCGAAAAGCAAAAACGCCCGTGTGTACGAGATTTCGGCGCACGTTAAAGATCCCCAGGTGGTCGAAATTAATCCGGAGCCCTCCACTACGGCGCGCCTCATCGCCTGCGTTGCGTCGGCGCGTTAAACCCTTCAATCAATTTTCAATATTTCTTGCGTCTTTTTTTTTTTTTTTTCAGCGTCTTTCGTGAGTGGAACGGAGCTCAGACGAGTTACCAAACGCGAGTTCTTTCAAACTGAGCAAAAGTGCGTGTTGTCTTCATGGCCTCTTCACAAGCTAAGGCACCGGTCACCTGCTGGCAATACAGGTTTCAGAGGCCTAACGCCGAGCTATTCGCGGCGCCGTAGGAATCGAGATGAACGAAGAGCTGGCAGTCCCCGCGAGGACGGCGTGCCGGTCGCCTAATTGGCCAAGCGGCCTGATTCACCGATCGTTATCGCAGCAAGAAAGGCCACGCAATATGATCAATTCACCGAGCCGATAGCCGGCCACTCCGGAAGAAGCCAAAAAGGATCACGCAGCGTTACGCAACCCAAACGGGATCCGAAGACAGCGACATATACAAAAGCGCATCGTTTTTGTACAAACAGTGGCTTGGTGAACCTGGCTCGGGACATTCTCGTCGCTTGATGTTCCTCCAGTACCTGGTTAATTTGACTGTCTCTTTATTATACGCCGATTCAATATACAGCGTGTCCCAGCTATCATGCACCAATATTTTAAAAAAGAGCAATGGCGTTACTCGAGAGAAACCTAGCGCATAATGCTTCCAGAACAGTGGAGTAGCGGCCAATGTTTTTTTCGTTAATGATATTTAGTTAATTCATTTTAATTAATTATATAACTCTAGAAGTGCTGCCCTAATCCTTGAAGTGTCAATGATACACTTGTAGGTACCCACAAGAAAAATACAACTGCGGAATTTTCGGCGACGAACTTATTGTGTACTTACTAATCCTGACTAATAAAGAAACCCCGCGAAATATGAAAAATACCACGTGACGGCGTTCCCGCGCGCATCGTAAACCAATGCCCTCGAACAAACTGCATCTGAGTTAGCCCGAATGAAATAAAGAAAAGAAGTAAGAAATCGCGATCGAGTTTGTGCCCTATATCCCATGGCGCGCCCCACGAAACTTGCTGGTGCTGCTCCTTCCATGCATGCCCTTATCAAGGTGATGCGCTGTCTCTTCGGACGTGGGACGGGCATAGCAGTTGCTCTCAATCACTTTATTTGAGGACGCTGGTTTACGATGCGCGCGGGAGCGCAATCACGTGGTATTTTTCATATTTCGCGGGGTTTCCTTTATCAGACAGAATAAATGATTACGCAGTTAGTTCCTCGCCGAAAATACCGCAGTTGGATTTCTCTCGTGGTACCTACAAGTGTCTCATTGACACTTCAATGATTAGGGCAGTACTTCTCGAGTTATATCATTAATTAAAATGAATTAACTAAATATCATTAACGAAAAAAACATTGGCCGCTACTCCACTGTTCTGGAAGCATTATGCGCTAGGTTTCTCTCGAGTAACGCCATTGCTCTTTTTTAAAATATTGGTGCATGATAGCTGGGACACCCTGCATTGGGTATTGTTTCTAATTAGCATGTCTCGATGATACGTTTATTTATGAAATTGTATCAGTGACCAAACCTATATCTGTAGCTTCTAGTCGATGTGCTTTTGGTTCCACATTATTCGATAAATTCGGTATGCTTCGAAAAAGCACTCACCGGTTAAATCATTTGTCGATTTATATTGACTAGAAAAAACCCTAACTTCGGATGGATAGCGGTGTGGGCATGAGCCGAGGTCTTGTTTTCTGTGAAACATTTGAGTTTATAATTCTTTTCTAATGATAACAGTTCCACAGAATGGACGAGGAAGGTGCGAGCCTGCACGATAGGTTCATTCGGATCGCATTTAGACTGCTTAAGGCTCTAATTCGATGTCTCTTTTTAAGCTTAGCAATGTGTGGGCCACGGAGCAAGAATATATAGGAGGCGAAACGGCCCATCGCGACAAGCGCGGGCGAGTGACCCGATAATGTCACAACGAAAACCAAGCGGACCGCACAGCTTCGTCGCTGCGACGATGGTGAGGGGTAGCGGCACCTGATGAACGAAACGATAGCGGCCGCACTTCTTTCCGTGGCTGTGAAATGCCGAAAGCGGCAGCCCCGCAGTCAGAAAATTCATATCCCTTAAAGCATATAAGTCCTGTCCCCATCGCCCCTCCCCCCCCCAACCCGCCCCCCTTGTTTTTTTTTCTTTAGGCGGAGGAAAAGCAGAGGGAGAGAGCTGGTTGATGATTAGCAGATGCTGCCTATGCTGGTCGGGACACTTCCTTGAACAAAAGTCCAGCTTAATGACTGGCTTTTTTTTTTTTTTTGGCTGATGTTGTGTCTGTGGCTTCAAGCCAGATGTATAGTCGGCTAACAACCGCACAGTCCCAGCTGTACGACTGTCATTCACATCAGCCACTCGCTCAGTCAGGAGGTTGATTCGGCACTGGCTAGTAGCTGTAGCGGCGAAAATGGAGGGAGGGAAGGTGAAAATGTTCTTCCTGGTATCCTTGCACTGACCTCGCACGGTCGAAGTTTATCTTAAGCGGACGAACTTTGTTCAGTGGCCTTGATTTACAAAACGTTTCGCTTGAAAATTGGAACACCCAGTGCAATTGCATCTATGGTCACATCGCAACGTAATATATATATATATATATATATATATATATATATATATATATATATATATATATATATATATATATATATATATATATATATATATATATATATATATCAGAAAAGGGGAAATTAGGGGCTCCGTGAAATAAGACAGAAAATAAGGGTTGGCAGTCAAGAAAACCTCAGAAAGCAGAGGGGAGGTTGTGATGGGTCATAGAAAGAGATGAAGAATTTTTTTAGTCGAAAAGGAAGTGGTGAAAAAACGCCCGCCAGGTGGGATAGTGTAGTAGCGTAGTGGGATAGTGTAGTAGCGGTAGCGTAGTGGTTATCGCACCAGACCGGTATTCTGGAGGTCGTGGGTTCGGATCCCACCCGGCGGGCGTTTTTTCACCCCTTTCTTTTCGACTCAAAAAATTCATCTCTTTCTATGACCCACCACAACCTCCCCTTTGCTTTCCGAGGTTTTCTTGACTGCCAACCCTTATATATATATATATATATATATATATATATATATATATATATATATATATATATATATATATATATATATATATATATATATATATATATATATAACACAGAAATAAGAGTTGGCAGTCAAGAAAACCTCGGAGGTTTTCTGGACTGCCAACTCGTATTTCTGTGTTATTTTCAACGAGCCCCTTATTTCCTATGCTGATTCGCTATATATATATATATATGTGTGTGTGTTTGGGAGGGGGTTTGAGTGTGTGTGTGTGCGTGTCAGAATGTAGGGTTCGACAATCGGTTCTTTATATAGCATGGTGTCAATATCATTTGGGATTTTTTCTTCTTTACGTGTTATCAACTTCGTGATCGTCCACGGACCATTACCCCTTAGATTAATCCCAACACTATCCACGCCCTGCCTATGTGTGGTCGCAACTCGAGAAAATGAACGTGCACCATTATTGAAATTGTATGTTGCCGCTGGTCGCCCGTAGAGTGTTTTACTCTCAGCTGCGTGCTGCGATAGAAACATATGCTTTGCGCTGCCTGGCACAGGTGTCACTGCGACTATACAATGATTGTACATCAACACAAAATGAACGATAAAATAAGGAAAGAATAGATTTTTGATGATTATCTTTTTTACTTTCATATGTAGCACAAGAAAACAGAAATTTAAGATACAATTTTTCTTAACTCGCTATACTTTGTTGCCAGGGCATGTGTATGGTATCCTGTGCATTAACCCGCTTAACAGATGCAACAGATGCAAAAAGGTTCAATATATTGTGTATTATTGGAGGGTAGGTGGGTTATTGGACTGGGGGGTTTGCGACAAGACCATACCTTCCAACAACCTCCAGCGCTCTTGTCACGGTCTGAACTTGAATTGACGGTTCGGTGCTGAGCGTCGCGCCCTGCCACTGCTCTGAATTAGATAATCGCAGGCTGCTAGAACGGGGGTGTTATCGGGGAAGCCATACGAAATGTGGGTGAAATATGCTCGTTCGGCATTACATAAACAGCATTAGTATCGGGAAGGTCCTGGATAGATTAATGAGAGTTTATAGGCGTTGCAGAAGGTATTAGTGTGGAGCTGCCTCCAGGTGACTTGCTGAATTTCGCTAAGTAATTTATCAGGTGGAGGATATATGAGTCCCTCATGGCAATAATGCATAGCGATCTTATGATACATTTTCATGCGTTCCCTGGCCGATCTGAGTGAGAAGTCACCCACAGCTCGGTTCACGAAAAAATTTGTTCAAAAACAAAAATGAAGATGGGCGGGTAGGCCGCCAGATTGCTGCACCACGCCACAACGAAAGAAGTGTAGCGTGAAGCTGAGAGCCACTACGGGCGAGTAGCCTTTTTAATGAGTAAACGAGAGAGAGAATGGGAGAGAGAGAATAAACTTTATTAAGAGCATCCTAATGTGGTGTTGGGTCCTCAGTCCAGGACTCCATTAGAGACAGAGCTAGACGCAGCGAACAGGCAGAGCACGACCGAGCAAGCCTCCTCTTCTCCTGCGAGCCCGTACACAGACCTACCCGCTGCTGCGCTGCGTCGGGATTGACCACTATAGTATAACCCGCGCTCTTTAAATGAACTTCAGCTGTGTGAATTCAGTGACCCACGTCGTCAAAGTGCCTAATTGTTGCATTGTATGATTCCTGGGGATGCGGAGGGATACTAGGTGATTTCATGCTGTGACATAAAGCTGCTTACATTACTCTTAGTTTAGTATCGCCCCACTGATGCACTGTCTACTGCGGTGAAGCCAACTCTAAAGAGGCTCGATACGCAAGAGAGCGGCTGGAAAGAATGTTTACGCATTAGTTTACGCATTAGTCAAAACCTCTCCCATTATTCTCCAATTACCTCGGTCCTGTGCCAACTGTGACAAATTTATCCCCTCAAACTTCTTGATCTCATCTGCCCATCTAACTTTCCGCCGCCCCCTGCAACGCTTGCCTTCTCTAGGGATCCACTCTGTTACCCTTAATGACCAGCGGTTATCTTGCCTTCGCAATACATGCCCTGCCCACGTCCATTTCTTTTTCTTAATTTCTACTAATATGTCCTTAACACGTGTTTGTTCCCTGACCCACTCCGCTCTGTTCTTGTCCCTTAGTGTTACACCTATCATTTTCCGCTCCATTGCACGCTGAGTCGTTCTCAATTTAAGTTGAACCCTCTTAGTGAGCCTCCAGGTTTCTGCCCCGTAGGTGAGTACCGGTAAGATGCAGCTGTCATACACTTTCTTCTTCAGCGACAATGGTAGGCTGCTATTCATTATCTGAGAATGTCTGCCATATGCGCCCCACCCCATTCTTATCCTTCTAATTATCTCTGCCTCATGGTTGGGATCTGGGGTCACAACTTGGCCTAAGTAGATATATTCGCTTACCACTTCCACTACC
>NW_027526361.1:57464440-57692479 GCF_048455015.1 Haemaphysalis longicornis | reverse complement strand
ATCAGATAATTTTCCGCGGCCCTCTGAGATCAAGTTCTCGGTTAGCTCTTGCGGAGATTCCAGAAGAATAAACTAAGATGCTTATCTCAATGAAAAAAAGAAGGACCTTGCTGTACATTAGAGCAGAATGGGGAGGGAACAAGAAAACGTGCCCTTTTCGTATAACAGCCTCCGCGCATTCGCTGACAAGGAAACATCTTGATGATGTTATCCTGCGTTGCTTCAACTTGCACGTGCGAGCTTCCGCGCTAGTAAGTTACGATCACGTGTTTTCATTGAGGGCTTTTAAACAGCGCGGTCATCTCAGCTCAAGACACGCTTCTGACAGCACCTAAAAAGGTCGCAGCTTAGATAGAGCTCGAGTCCGCACTTAACGAGAGCAATAATAAGGTCGAGGCTTAGAAAGGCTGCTAGAGCACCGGCCATGGTCCCCGATAAAACGAAGAAAACATTCGGAGCAGCACATGGGAAGAAGTTCTCGTTAGCCATTTACCAGATTAGAATGAAAGCGGCTGCAGTTCAGTGAGATTTAATACAGCAAATAATTCCAGAAGAAATTTGCAGTTTGTTCCTCGTTTCTGTTCATACTGTAATGAGAATAAAAAGAAGCGGTACCGACGACAATGTCATGGCCGAATTGTAAAAAGATCGAACAAATACGCAAACACGTCGCACATACATGTAGCGCGACTTCTATGACACGTTAGACGCAAAATATTTAGAAAAGAATTACGAACAATTACGTTGTGCCACGTTTATTTCACCTGAATTTGCGCCGCCGTTTCCCCACGATGGGGTTTGCTGTCTTAATATCCCCTTTCAGGGAACACGGAGCATGCGCAACAATGACGAGAACAAATTAAATGAAATGAAATCAACCAAAGGAAATAATGATGTGCGCCCGGAATGCGATGGTAGCTCAATCGGTGAGGCGCAGGTTTCTTAAACGCGAGGGAGCCAGGTTCTATTCCCACCACGGGTCGTGTTTTTTTCTTTCCAATTGGGGGTTTCGTGTTCGCGTAGGAAAACTTACGGCCGGGCTAAACTGCCCCACTGTTAAAAAGTTGCGGGCAGGCAACTTGACTGGCCTTAAAAAACATATTGACAGACAGCAGCGGAGCAAAAGCACTGAGTGCTAAAGGAAACGAAAGAAAGAGAGGGAGGGAAAAGAAGAAAGTGAAGGCGAAATACAACTGACAAATTTAATGTTTTCATGAAAAGAGGTGTACATCCTACTAGCTCAAAAGTTTCACGAGTATAAATGTACAGTGGCTAACACAGCATAGCATAAAAAAACAAAAGAAAAACAGGCGGATTGAATGGACACTATAATTTCTGACAGGGAAGAAAAGTGGCGATACAACTCTGCTGTGGAACCACCCGCCACAACAAAGGAACGAAACAATGGGATATTGGCTCCAGCTATGGCTACACTTGGTCGTAAAAGAGTGAAGAAGTCATAAGTCGGTAGGCTCACTCACGAGTGCACTCCCCCCCCCCCCCCCCCCCCCCCCCCCCCCCCCCCCCCCCCCACCCCCCCCCCCCCCCCCTACCCACCCCTCACCACTCATGAGTGAGCGGTGAGTGAGCCTCGCCGTCGCTTTGGATAAGAGAGTGCGAGCCCCACGCGCAGTGAGCCCCGCTCACCACTCGCGAGTGCACTCGAGCCACTCGCGCCATTTGCGGGGCCTACCGCGGCGAGCGCCAATATTGCGCTTGTACTATAGATGTTGGCTATTCATCGCAGGAGCTGCTCTCTGTGATTCTTGTTAATGGCGTGATTCCTTTTAGCTTCGGGATTATGTCGTCAGTGCACTACTGCTATGGGGCACCCTAGAATTAATTCTCTTGTGGCGTGGTGATTTACGATTATCATTTGGATGGCCTTCTGACGCCGTAATGCACTAATGCTGTTCGGTTTCATGACTCACGGAGGGTCTGCTGCACACACTCGCGTGCAAGAGATGACGAGTGGTGAGCGCGAACGTGTGTGAGTGCGAGTGGTGGTGGCGAATAGTGAGTGTGAGTTATTGCGAATGGTGATGGCGAGTGGTGAGCGTGAGCGCGAGTGGGTGCGAGTCAAGGAGGTTGTATACAACCTCCTTGGTGCGAGTTGGGGAGGGCGCGTCGTGAGCGTGAGTGTGAGTGCGTGAAGAAAACTATATTTTAAATGCAGAGCATTTCAGTAACTCACGATGTCACCCGCGTTGGCGTCCGTAGTCCGCATCGCTCCCCCTACACTATATAAAAAATAATACTCACCGGCGCCCAGGTTTCGATCCCACGACTCTGCGGGCGGAACGCAAGGTACATGATGCTCAACCCACTGGGCCACAACGCCGACACAGAAGGGAAGGTTACGAACGCGCCTTATATCCTTGACTCATTCAACCGTCGGCCACAGGTGCGCCCTCTCCCCCGCATCCTCCTCGCCTTCTCTCCGCTCGCAACACCCCGTCTCTCGCCGCGTTCGGTTCGGGCGCACAACAGGTGGGGATGTGCGCAACACCCTCTCTCGCCGCGTTGGGTTCGTGCTGGCATTGGATTAGATTCGATTGGCTTGGCTTTGGCTTGGCTTGGCTTGGCTTGGCTTGGATTGGATTGGATTGGATTGGATTAAATTGGATTGTGTTGGATGGTGTTGCGTCATAGCCGCGCCACGTTGCGTCATAGCCGCGGCAGGGGGTTCACGGCACGTTTAACGTTTCACCATCGACTTCATCGACAATGTCTACGCTGGAAGACAATTACAACAACAACCAATACGTAATCCATACGACTTGCAGGCGCGCCCCCCGCGGAAATGCTCTGCATTTGATCGTGCCCCTCGCGAGGGGGATGTTTCTTTTTACAGAGAGGTGGCCGACCGATGTGGGCGTGCTTCGCATCAGCTCTGCTAAGCACCGCTCGAAAGACTCGCCAACGGCCTCCAGAGCCACAAAACGTACACCAGCCGATAGACCTCGTCAACGCGATTACCGGGACACCAAATTTCCATCAGGCAAGCCCCTACATTTTATTCTACGACTCTGAGAAAATTCGAAGGCGGCGACCGCCACGCTAGCCCTAAATGTAGGGTTAGCCGTGGTGACGGGGTAGCTTCCTCGGCAAGCTCGCTACATCGCTTCAGCTCGCCCACACCGACGCCGCCGCAGCGACCGGTGCTGCGTTCGCAAGCCTGTTGGCGCGCGTTCACAGCAGCCTTGCCCTCCCGACCATGGCATCCACGGCGATGACCGTTGAAGTTGAAGGCACCGAAATACCCCCGGAATCGTACAACCCCTGCAAATGGACCCTTATACGAAGACGCCAGCAAGCCCACCAAGCGACGCCGGGGACCGGCCCCCTCGCCTTCTTCTAGCCCGGTACATCAAAGCAACACCCGTGGGAAAACAAGACACGCCCGCAAACTACCGCCCCTAACTCCACTCCCGGAAACGGATATTAAAGTGGCTCTCCGACCTCGTGGAGGTCTTAATATCTCTGAGACCTCCGCCCTAACCATCGCCACCGCCATTCAGCAACAAGCTGGCTTGGACATGAATGACACGGACCAGCTGCGACTTCACAAAAAAGCCAACTTCATGGTCGTCAGCACCCCGTCTGAGGAGAGAGCAACACGGTACGCAGCCCTCCAAAATCTTCAGCTGGGTAACTGCACCTACCCCTTGGCCACACACATTCCGGCCCCATCAAACACATCCTCAGGTATCGTCTTTGACCTCCACACCCAAGAGTCGTCCGAAGAGATCACAGAACAACTGATCCATTACAACCCCCACCTCAAGGTGCTAGATGCACGCCGCATGGGAACCACCTCTTTTGTTCAGATCTTGTTCGATGGGCCCAGGGTGCCGTACTGGGTCAGGTACAGAAAATGACGACCCACCGATGCAAGCCACTGCGCCGGAAAGTGGAAACTTGTGCCCTGTGCTGGAGCGCGGGACACAGGCAGGATGTCTGCCCGCAGCGAAACCCCCCCAACCGATGCCCAACGTGCGGTACTCCTGACGCCACTGAGACACACGCATGTGCTCCCAAATGCATTGTCTGCGATGGAGCACACGTCACGGGCTCTCCGGACTGTCCTCGACGTTTTCGTCCAAGACCCAAACCAACGTATGCACAGATGTTGCAACGGCAAACCCCGAAGAACCAACACCAGAAAGATCAACCCTCCTCGAGTCACCCTCAACATGCCAGGATCCCCGGGAACACCCATCGACAGCGCTCTCCGCCGAATCAACACCGCACCCAAACCAACCCTCAGGAGCAGCCAGAACCATCCATCTTAGAGCCACGCTCCCACCTCTCCGCCTCAAACGGACCTAGGATGCATGAGCCGGGACCCTCTCGCCAGCCAGACAACCTCTCACAGGTGAGCGGCCCAAGGGCCTTCAATCCAGTGGTCACTCAACAACCCCCCATCCCATCAGCACCCGCCTCCCAACTTCCCCCTGCTGTACTGCAAGAAATGCAGGCCATGCGCGCTGAGCTCACGGCAATGAGAGCTGAAAATGCCTCCCTACGCCAAACCCTGGCCCAACTTCGCACTCCCCCGCCCAATGCAGAACCCCCTCCAAAGCGAAAGGCCCAATCGCCCCCTGAGCACGCTGCAAATGCGACTCCCTGGGAAGAGAGGCTCACGCGTCTCGAGCAGCTTCATATAGAGCAAGCTCAACTTATCCAAAACCTCTTGCAGAGCCAAGCAACAATGCAATCTCACATGGAATCCATAAAACAAGAGGTGTTCATGCACTTCCGTGCAACAGCTGCACAGACGAATGCCCCTCCTCCTCCCACTGATGCTACTTTTGACATAACTGATAATGGCTCGCCTTAAAGGGGTTTTGGTTTGGCAGTGGAACTGTCGCGGTTTCGGCAGAAAGAGAGCCCCCCTGGAATGCCTCCTCGAGTCCCAAAATGAACAACCCCACATTATCACCATACAAGACCCCGCCGGTCCAGTAAAGTGTCGTGGGTATACCACTTATCAACATACCAACGACACAGCCATTCTTGTACAGCGCAACATCTCAGCACAACGGGACAGCCTTGCTGACAGCCCTATCCCTCACGACTTCTTAACTATCTTCCCCGCCAACAGCACTCAACCACCAATTTACATACTCAACATCTACAGTAAACCCTCCGAACATCAACACAACTTCAAACCCCTCTTTTTAGCCGCCAAAGCCCATGCTGCGCAGCACCCCCTCATTATTACTGGGGACTTCAATGCTCCCCACACGGCCTGGGGCTATCCACGCGATACTAAGAAAGGAAGGCACCTCTGGGAGCTCCTCCAAACTCAGCATTTCACTCTAGAGACACCTCCTGATCAGCCAACACGAGAAGGAAATAGTGTCCAAAGAGACACTACACCGGACCTCACGATCACCTATCACACAGGGCCAACCACCTGGCAGCGTCTAGACCATACACTAGGCAGCGATCACCGCATTATACAGTTGCAATCTTCAAACCAGCCCCCTAACCCCCCACGCAAACTCCAAACTCATATAACCGATTGGGCTGCCCTCCGGGAATTTCGTACTTCTGCTAACTCCAATGACCCAGCACTTACACCCCTAGCACAGTGGACGCAACAACTTCTCCACGATGTCCACACGCACCAACATCCCCTAGACCCAGCCATACCATCTCCCCATGTAGACGCCAGACTACACCACATGTGGGAAGCTCTTGGCAGCATTAAACGTCGCTGGCGTAAGCAACGTTATAACAGGCGCCTCAAAACCCGCATTGCCCACCTTGTAAAGGCCATAGAAACCCACTCCCAAACACTAGTTCAGGCAGCCTGGGACACTGTATGCGACAATATTCGAAACGGCCTCAGCATGAAGCGCACTTGGGCTCTCCTACGACACCTGATGGATCCCACTACTTCTCGAACTGTCCAATCTAATCGTGTAACGCAACTAGCCCGCCAATTAACCGACTCCAATCACACCTGGCCCCATGCACTAACCCAGCAGTACGTCCCAGTAGGCTTATCTGAGCCACTGCCTCAATACACCGGCCCCCCTAACGAACCCCTTGATCTACCAATCCTTGAAGCGGAAGTGAGAGCAGTCCTACATGACCTCCGACTGCAGTCAGCTCCCGGTGGTGACCGCATTACCAATAAAATGCTCCGTAATTTAGATGATCCTTCAATAAAATATCTCACCGATCTGTTTAACTCTTACTGGGAAGCAGGCACCCTCCCCCCCGAGTTTACTCACGCAGAGGTCACTCTCATCCCTAAACCAGGGAAACCCCTCTCCCACATTAACCTTCGGCCTATATCGCTAACTCCCTGCTTGGGAAAACTAATGGAGCGAATAGTACTTGCCCGGCTCAATAGCTACATTGAGGACAAGCAGTTCCTTTCCCCACACATGTATGGATTCCGTGCAGGCCTTGCGGCTAATGACGTACACCTGCGCCTGTACACGGATCTCCTCCAGCAACCACCCAAACACGACTATTCGGCCATCTTAGCCCTAGACTTACAAAAAGCATTTGATCAGGTAACTCATCAAGCCATACTTCGAGGCCTTGCCAGCATAGCTCCCGGGGATCGTACATATAATTATGTAAAGGCATTCCTCTCAAATCGCACGGCACGCTACAAATTCAGCGACCTCCAATCCCCCACCTACCAACTCCCGTCCATCGGCACTCCACAAGGTTCAGTCCTCTCCCCCCTCCTCTTTAATCTTGCTGTCTCCCATCTTCCCCCCATCCTGGACAATATTCCTCGGCTATGTTATAGTATGTACGCTGATGACATCACCCTTTGGGTAACTGGGGGCAGCGACGCGGATATAGAAGCAACACTTCAAGCAGGAGTCTCAGCGGTACAACAGGCAGCCCAGGAAGCAGGTTTAACGTGCTCGCCATCAAAATCCGAACTCCTCATGCTATCACCATACGCCGCCACCCCTAAAACAGCACCCAGCGTGCATGTATATCTGGATAATGCTCGTATACCAACTGTGAATCGCATAAAAATACTCGGCCTAGTCATCCAGTCCAATCGCCGAAACACATCGGTCCTACACACCCTTTCCTCACACGTAACCCAAATCATAGGCCTCCTGAGGCGCGTAACGGCTAGGGGCCACGGCCCGACGGAGAAGGACCGCTGCCGATTTATCCAGGCATTTCTACTGAGCCGCATTACCTACTCCCTCCCATATCTGTCCCTTTCTACCACGGAGGTCACCAAAGTAGATGGACTCATCCGTAAGGCGTACAGGGCTGCTCTCGGCTTGCCTCCTCACGCATCCACTGCCAAACTATGGGCCACCGGCACCTACAACTCCCTGGGCGAATTAATCGAAGCGCATCGTACGGGTCAGATACATCGCCTGGCTAAACACACACCTGGCCAACTCTTACTTAAGAAGGCACAAATGCATACTCCTCTTACATCAACCCCCACGGCTCGCATTCCACCCGATTATAGAGATAACATCACAATCCGGCCACTCCCCCGCAATATGAACCCTATTCATCATACTGCCCGACGAGCTGCTCGAGCGCGTGCCCTCGTTTCCACTTTCCCCCCCTCGCCAAACACCTTCTACGTAGACGCTGCAGCACACAGGCACAAGCCGGCCTTCACTGTGGCTGTCGTATCCTCGCCGACTACTACTCCTCTGACGTCTCTCACTATTCCCACCACAACCGCACATGTTGCGGAAGAGGTGGCCATAGCCCTGGCTCTCGCACACCGGCCTCCCCCTGATCTAATATTATCTGATTCAAAAACGGCCATCAAAAATTTTGCTAGCGGTTGTATCTCCACGCTAGCCTGCAAAATTCTGCTCCAAAATTCAGCCCCCCAGCATCCCACGGAGCTCCTTTGGTTACCGGCACACACGGGACTAGACGGCGCGGAGTGGGCTCATAGGGCGGCACGAGCACTCGTCACCCGTGCGCCTGACGAGACCACTTCCCGTCAAGGAGTTTACTCCGCCAGAGACTCCCTCACCACTTACAGGGAGGTTACAGATTACTACCGCCTCTCCCGCAACACGCTGCCCCCGGCTCACCCATCCCTAACCCCCTCGGAGGAACGGCTTTGGCGCCTCCTCCAAACGGAATCACTCCCCAACCGAGCCCTCCTTCATCACATTTACCCATCCGCCTACCCCTCTCCGCTCTGCCCGCATTGTGGCGCTAAATCCACAGTGCAACACCACATGTGGGCCTGCCCCTCTGACCCCCACCCCACCATAACTTCCCCTGACCACTGGACGGAGGCCCTGGGCCGCTCGGACGAAGACTCCCAGCGCCCACTGGTCACCCGAGCACAAGCCGTGGTGGCGGCCCTTCGGGCCGCCATGGCGGCCCCTTAGGCCAGTGGCGTCAATAAAAGTTTTTATCTCTCTCTCTCTCTCTCTTTTTACAGAGTGACCGGTATTCTTTAAACTCTAGCTTCCATTTTTCACCTATCTAACATCCATATTGACCGCTGTCGAATTACTTTTCCACAACTAGCGTGATTTTAAAAAGCGGCGACAAGTTGTTTCTGTGTGACTGTGAGTGAGTGGCGGCCGGTTTTGCCGAGGTACGGAAGTTCTATAGGCATTTTAAGGAACGCCGTGCGGCTGGGGCCTCCCACCGCGGTGATGGTGGCACCTGGCTTCTGCCAAGTCCGACGAGGAGAGATCCTAATCAATTGATTGTAGGGTTTAACGCGCCGACGCAACGCAGGCGATGAGGCGCGCCGTAGTGGAGGGCTCCGGATTAATTTCGACCACCTGGGGATCTTTAACGTGCGCCGAAATCTCGTACACACGGGCGTTTTTGCTTTTCGCCTCCATCAGAGAGATCCTAATCAAACCACTCCCCCACCTCCCCGCGTCTCTCCAGCCGCGAATAAACAAAGTAGCGCCGAACGACGGCATCCCGCGGCGGGCACGCACTCCCGGGGGTGAAACTACTCGCGGAGCATCGAGCTGGGTAGACGTCCTTGGCAGCCCCGGATCACCACCGGCAGCAGGCCAAGCTGCCGTCGCACTGCATGGTGCGGGCTGCAGGCGGAGAAGAGACCCCGGCGTCTGGCGACTAGTGTGCGCCGCCCAGCAGCGCGCATGAATTTGTCAGCTGTGTTCGTGCGAAAGCATTAAACGTCCCATTGAACGACGATGCCGAAGACCGGCGTCCGCGGCATTCCTTTCCGCGGTAGGTACAAGCCCGGAACTTCCATTGCGATACGGAAGGTTAACTAAACGTGCTGATATGCAGCGCCTCCCGCCCGTAGCCAGACCTAAAAAATCGATAGCGGTGTTTAACGCACCGAGGCTACACGTGGGCTCTGAGGGGCGCCGTAGTGCAGGGTTCCGCGGATTCATATTGACCACCTGAGGGTCCTCAACGTGCACCTAAATCTTGAAACGCATCCGTTTTCGCTTTTCGCCTCCAGCGGCCTGGATCAAACCTGGGTCCATAGGCTCAGCAAAACGACCTGCAAGATTATAAACCACCCTTATTTACTCAAAGAACGCGTAGGATTGAGTTAAGAGAACATTTTAGAGTAAAAAAAAATCACGGGTGTTTGGAAAAAAAATCTAACATTGCTGGGGCACGTTGAAAACCCTCGACTCTAACCCCTAGGATACTGAAGGCGAGCAGTGGTGTTCTCTTAACAGTTTCCCAAAATAATAGGAAGAGTGTTCCAAGCGAGCCAATAGATGGCAATGGATGCTTACAGGAAGTACCCGCCTTGTACCTATCCGGGAATGAAGCGCCGCCCGGCGTTGAGCATCTGTAGCAATGAAACGGCTCCTGAACCTCCAATGGCTATGTCGCGTAGCACATACCTGCAGGTTTATATTGGGAGAGTGGGTGGAAGGTGTAATTGGGAAATGAGGGTATGTGCAGAGAAGAATAATAGAAGAATGCGCTTCGGGGATAGTTGTTCGTGGGCGCTCCGAAGAGTTACTTTTTAGGGTACAGTTAGGCTACAGGTAAGGGTATTTTAGCTTGTCAACAGAACAGGACGCACAATCATGACTGTCACCGCACTTGGGACAGCGAAGCCAGATGTTGCTTACTTCTGCCATGCCTCCTAACCGCTGGCACTTTTTGTATTGCCGAGGTGGTAGCATCAATGAACCATTGGACAGAAAAGGCGGCGTCCACCGTCTGTAACTGCCAAACAGCGGACAAGATGGGCGACTCCGTAAAGACAGTAAATGAGAAGTAATTGAGTGGAAAAGAAAATTATGACGGGAGTCGAACCCAGGGCCCCCGGGATGCGGGTCGAGCGAACGTCACCGATGCCAGTTGACTTTTGCCCGTGTTACACGGCGACTTTAAATTGACAATTGAATGCTCACTTGGAAGTGCGCCCTACAATGGGGCACTCGATAGACAATTGGTTCGAAGGCCTTCGGAAGGCCTTTGAGGCGGCCGTGTAGCACAGGAATAAGACTTGGAAACGTCTACAACCGGTACACGCAGCTTGACGTCGTAGAATGCACTCGACGTTGCTCGGCATGTTGGCAGGCTCGACGTGAAGGTAATTACACGATAAGGCTGACTACACCCACTAAAAAGTCTTCGTAGGTCGTCTTCCCCACAGCGCGCCGGAATTACCAGTCGAAGTGGCCTCCTGGTGTGCAAATTCGACGAATGACTTGGCCGAACATTCAATTTGAATAAAAAAAGGACCTCTGCGCTGGGACATTGCGCAATGTAAAACGTCATTCGGGCCTTGCGAGTCGACCCTGCGCACAGGCAATTTTGTTTTAGTGAAATCTTATAGTTGGCTTCGTCATTCGTCGAATCTGCACACTTGGTCGCTTCAGTTACTCATTCCAGAGCGCTGTGGTGAAGACCACCTACGGTGACTTAGTGTAGGAGCGGCCACATATTTACTCAGTTGGAGTGGCCAAGAACGATGACAGCTACCATCAAAAAAGCTCATGGGCGTTTTGATTTGGGTGCGACCTATACACATCCACAGCTCTCGCGGACCCCCTCAAAGGAATTCGAGCCTGTGATGATGACTGCCGTAATCAGAAGCTCACGGCCAATGCACGAATTCGCATTTGGTTGCGACGTCAACACGTTGACGTCAACATCAACTCTGAGGAACATGGCGTGGCATTCGATTATACATTAACATTTTCGCATTAAGAACTCATAAGCAGCGCTTAGGTGTCATAGGACATTTTTTTTTTGCGACCTTGGGAGTGGTGCAGAGTGATACAGGGTCGTGCTAGATCACTTTTAGACTTTTAAGGGAATAAATGGCTATTTAATGAAGTGGACCTTATAGCGGCGAAACGGCTCCTAAACTTCGGGACTGCGCGCTGCTAGGCAACGCCTGGGGCATGCGCGGAGACACATGGAAAGGGAGTAGTGCAGCGACGGCAGCAACGGCACTTCAACAAGCGCTCTCGCGCTGACCTCACACGGCGGCGCAGCTATAGTTCATCTCACAAGCTAGCTGCAGCACTGTGAAGGCTACATTGTTGTCCCCCTCAGGGCGCCTAACTCACCGCGAAGGAAGCGACAAAAGTCGCCGGGGCCGTACGGTGCCCCTTGCCGAGAGGGGAGAAGGGAGTGTCCTTTCAGGACCCCCTTCACGGCGGATTAGGCGCCCTCAGTGGGCGCACTATTGATAACAATGAAGCCTCCACAGTGCTGCAGCTAGCTTGTGATATGAACTTTTTTTTATAGGCTCCCTCACCGATGGCATGCCCGTGGTGCTGGTGGGAGATTTCAACGAGGACGTCTCACAGCCCGCTCGACCGTTCTTCTGTCCTCCGTGGCCGAGCTGCAGTCTGAGTTGGTGTGTGACCCTACAGTGAGATGCCTACGATGCGGGAGGAAAACGGACAGCTCCGTGTTTGTCCAAGAATAAAAAGTTTAGTCCATCCAAGCTTCATTCAGCTGGGAAGTACGCTCAGGCACAAATTACAGACAAACGTGTTTTGTTTCGTCCTTGCACTGCGCCCAGCATCGCTGGCCATCCCTCTTCACAGAGTAGAAAGGCACGAATTTTTTTGTATGGCTTTTAGATACCTATTTTACGAGGCGCAACACAGTGTGATGCTTTTCTTCGTAAATACCCGGACAAAATCTTCCTCAACTATTCCCTCCAGGTACCTCTGAGAGCCCACGACCAGCTTTACAACGAACAAGCGGTCTTTCTCGCTAGACGTGGAGTTGAGCAGCTCTGCAGTCACTGTTTCTATGCGTATACGCGTTCAAGTAAAGGGCATTTACCCGGCTTGTTTCAACAGCTGAAGCGATAGGCGCTGGCACAAGAGACGCCGTTCTCGGGTGGGAACCGTTCAGCTGCACATGCAGCTGCTGCAGCTTCACGAGGCTACGAGCCGAAAATGCAGAGAAGAAAAAAAAGAAGAGACGGAAAAAGGGGAAAGACGAAAGGGTTATAGTGCCACACACCACAGCCGGTTGCCATCACGCGGTTACCCCCTCAGTGAACCGGCTATAGGCGCGATGCGGCACGCGCATGGGCTCGGCCTAAAGGAGGTCAGTCAGAAGGCGAAATGGGCAGCCGGGTATTTCGGCGGAAGCAAACTCGTTTATCCGTGACGCGTGTGGATATTCGGTGCCGATAGCAGCCCCGGCACATTGTGCAGGGTACGACCCGTTACGGGAATTTAAGTCCCATCCCCGCACTTGACGCGTCCGATTTCTACATGGACGTCCGCAATGCGCGGGAATGGATTTGCTGGTACTGTATGTCTCGTCTTTGTTTTTCAAAATTCAACAGGCCTGAATTTGTATTTTCCGCCGCCTGTGCTGGGTTTAAGGGGACTCCGCAATACTTCCGATAAATGCTTTCCCTCTTTCCTTCGCGTCTGTAAGCACTCGCAAGCACTGCGTGATTTGCTCATCGCAGCAGATACACCTTCCGTTCCTGCTTGGCTTTTGTGGCTTTCTTATTACAGTGTCTATGGAATGCGTTCATTGCTGAAACTGAAGAAAACCTGGCCAATAGCGGCTACACCGCTGTAATGACGTAATTCCCGAGGTCGAAGAATGCCAAGACATGGAAAGAGAGAAAAATCCTTCGAACAAGTTTCCAAGTTATCTGATGGGCATAGAGCAGTAATTTTTGACTGAGGTGATTTACGACCCCCTAATCCAGGTATGAGGTGTGTTGGTTGACTACGTTCTGCGAGCATTTAATATTTCGATAAAAGTTTAAAAAGTGTTGCAGGGTCATTTTAATGTACCAGCCGCAGTTTTTAGATGCGGCGCATCTCTTGCTCTGAGGCATGTCCCTCCTGCGTCGTCGGTGGCGGCGGCGGCGTCCGTCCGCAGCCCTCCTCCGTTCGCCTCTCCCACAGCTGTGTGCAACACTCTCATTCCGGTGCATTAGCATAACGACAGCTGGCGCGCTTGGTTGGAGCGCGCTTCGCTGCGTTAACAGCTGCTCCGGTGCGCGTGTGCGCGCATGCGCGACTCTCCTCCGCGGTCTCCTCTCCTTCAAGCGCTGTGAATATAAAGCGGGTGTCGCGCTGGGTGGTGACCGCTAAAACACGTGTACTCTCTCATTTCACGTATGCATGTGCATGAAAATGTAAAATTGCCTCCATCGTCCCGTGTATGAGAACATCCGTATGTGATGGAAGGCATCCTACGCGTTCACAATACGTTTCACGCGATGTAGAGAATCAACCCAATGGAAACGCCAATTGAACCCCCAGATGCACCGCATCACACCAGGGTTCCCTCGCGGGGAGATGGAGGCAATTTTTTGCATAGAATTGCTGAAATTTAACCAGAGATGGTAGCTGTGGTCACATATAGAGGCGTTTATAATGAATGCCGGAACAAGTCAAGCCGCTTGAATTGATCATTTGAAACAACTAGAAGGACCCGCAAATTTTTACCTGTGGTGGGTTTGTGCTTATGCTAAGGGACTACTTTCTGTACCAATGCCGTTAAGGCTCCGAAGCCGAATCCCGCCTATGCCACTGGCGTCGCATAGGTTCTCTTCAAAAAAAAAAAAAAAAAAAAACTCAAACTGGGCGTTCTCGTATACGGCAGCTTCCTTTCCGTCCGGTAACTTGACACTTCATTCGCCGTAGGGTAGTTTCAAGGAGCTTGAGGACCAAAGCTGCCAAAACAAATAAAGCAAGTGGTCTGCCAGGTGTCCGCCCAAGTGTGAGACTGACGCTTCGGGGACTCTCCGTCGTTTCCGCATTTCGTTCTGTTAGCTGCAGCAGAGTCCTGGCTGCAGTTTGCCGCGTAAGCGAGCACACTGTCGCACGTCTCAAAGCGGATGTTCAGAGTGGTACCCTGAAGTCTTCGTTCGGTGATGTAAGGTTATTGGAAAGACCCCAGTGCAGCGGTACGGTAGTTTCCCCTTTCAACGCGAACGAAATGGGTTTTGACATCGCACCGCGTGTTGCTTTTTCGGTATGCCGCGCACGCGCTACGTAAGCATGCTACACATGCCCGTCGTGCTGCACAGTCTTCAGATCCAGAAGGGTTCGCATATCAGTGCGTGCCCTCGAAACTGCAGCGCTGACAAAATTCACGCCCTTTCGTCGGCATCTTCCACGGTATAATTTTATATTAAATCGTTCCGAGTTCTCCAGTTAAAGCCTTGACTTGTGTTTAGAAACAATTGAAGCGTATAGGGAAGGACATGCCAATATGCCTACAGGACCGGTGATCGTGGTACTCCACCAGGTAGCTCATGCGAAGAAATGAACGGTTGCAAATGCATATCTGTCACGCCAAAACTGAAACCGAAACCAGTTTATCGGGAACTACTTGGGCGCAGTAGCGCAAAGCAGTTAGCTTCCTCCCCCCGTAGCTTTCTCTCCACTGCTACAGAAAGTTGTCCCCGAGTATAGTTCTTAAGTCAGCGAAGACTTAGACTACTTACCGTATACAATTGCAGGCAAGTATAATAGGCCTATATAACGCAACGTGGAAAACTGGGCCTGTTGGTTCATGATTTATGGATTAAAAACCAGCCAAGAAGACGGAGACACAAGGAAAGAAACAGACAGGACGGTGCTGGACTAACAACTGAATTTTATGAAGAAAACAAGAACTTCCCCCAACCACAAGCTGCGCATGGGCAGAACTCAACAAGTGTTACTTATCGCTTCGTACATGACTAAAGATAAAGTTCACGACAATGCATAAAATCGAACAACACGCAAACAAGAAATTATCACAGATTACCCGCCAAGAAAAGAAAATTCCTTGTCAGAAAGGCTCAAAGATGCAACGCTTATGCAGCGCTGCTGTCCCGCAGTCCTAATATAGAAAGCCTCTAAAATCTCACGCTCAAACTTAGTCCGGCCACGTCCTAAGATTGCAGTTTTATAAAACATGGGTGTGCAGAAACTATCGCGACAATCGCGACAATGGGTTGGCAAATGGGCACCGTCTGAAGAGTTAAGAGATGCACAGTGCTCCCTAGACCTGTCATTTATACATCGCCCTATTCTTGTTCATAGCGTCTCTTGCCTTCTCGCTGAAAGTCCCCTTCGGTAAAACGACAAAGCCACCTTCTTTGTCGGACTGCAGCAGACTCAAGTTATGATCTCGGAAGTAGGTCACGACTGGGCGAAGGTCCGTCACGTTGCGGTCAGGATGTGGGCGTTGAGCACGCTGAGGACATCGACACCTTCGGACACACACCGTCCTCTCTCTTCAGCAGGAACTTTTTCCCCAACATTTCGGATAGTGGCCAGCAACTCGTGGTTGGCCAGCAGCTTGTGGTTGGGGGAGGTTCTTGTTTTCTTCATAAAATTCAGTCGTTAGTCCAGCATCGTCCTGTCTGTTTCTTTCCTTGTGTCTCCGCCTTCTTGGCTGGTTTTTAATCCGTAAATATATAACGCGCGCGTGTGCGTATGTCTGTTCGTGTGTGTTAATGTGTATGTGTGTGTATCCGTTGTTGGGCACAAAAGGACGCGAGTGTACTCCTGAGATAACTGGCGTGATGAAACTGGGTCATACTACAATTTTTTTTTTCATAAATGACCAACAGGCTGGAATTTATTTGAGAAAATTCTCTCCACTTGTTTCCCTGTTTTGTTTCTATTCCAGTGTAGTCGCGTGGACAGATGTTTTATAGGGGCAGCTTTATGTCACTGGCTTTTAAACGGTGATTGCTACTCATCTACAACAACAAATAACATCTAAATCGGAAAGCCAAAGCAGTCATCTCAGCGGTCAAACGGGGCGTGATCTGAAGCCGTTTGCCACGACCGGACTGCTCCTCCTCTTTGCGTTATTGCTTTGACAGCGACACCGCCGCTTCACCTGCTGACTATGTGGCTAAATATGTAGGGATGAGGGCGATATACGACATCAGAAGGGAGATTTCGCGGAGGGGAAATATTACGGGCAGGTACCACCGTGGAGGGTGATCGACGAAGGGAACTTTCACGTGCAGGGGCACAAAAAAAAAACGAGAAAAAAAGGGCAACTCGAAGACACGAGCGTTGATTACCACCCAATTTGTCGTCAACAAAGCATACCTCGTAAATATATACCTAAGAGTCACCTTTAAGAAATGTGACTGGGAGTACTAAGCATTTAACACAGATTTAACATGCAAAAATTGGAACTTGGGATAAAAGCCTATATTTCCTTCAAGAATATCCATCGACTATTCCAGGTTAATACAACCGGAACAAGGGGGGCAACTGGGGTAGAGATGGCGACTAAGAAGTAGTGATCTGCGCATGCGCGGGCTGCCGGTCCGCCATTTTTGGCAGGCGCCTCCGGCAAAATAAACAAAAGGGCGCCCCTCAGGATTCTGCTTGGGGAGCGGCTATGCTGTCTATCGCAAGGGCGTTTTAATTTTTTCTCTTTTGCCAGCTTGTAGTGGGTTCCTACGGGCTCACAAAAAAGGCTTTCTAAGAAAAGGGGAAAAGACTCTGAGGCTGTCCATTCTGCGAGCACTCGCCTGCCAGTGAGGGAATAACGAAAATGAACAAAAGGGACAGAAAAGGGGGGCTTCGACCACTGCAGATGAGTCTCGGTAACGTGCGCCTGCTACCCTGACAATTGATTTGAAAGGTACGGGTGACGGGTCGGTGCGGGAGGGACTACAGGACCAGGATATTTTGTTCACGAGTTCTCCAAAAGCACGACTTTCTTGGGGGCGTGCCTTACTGCCATTTTTAGTTCGCCGTGGCGGCCGCTAGGAGGACCGGTACTGGAAAAGGGTCCATTGTGGAGGAGGAAGAGGTTGAGGAGGACAAAAACTGCCAAGGGTGAACTTAAATCTACTAAAAAATTCGGTCATCAGCAGCTTCGCACCAGGTCGGCCTTTTGGCGAGCTGCGCCGAAGTGGAAGAAACGGAAACACGCCGAATAAGTGGTTCCCAAGCTGCCCAGTGTTGATGATGCAGTTCGCAGTGCCGAACACAACAGCGCGGCGAGAAAGAGCCCGGCCTGTATCGTTCGGGTTTGCATAATAAGCACAGCAAAGCCACTTCTTCGCGTCCCTGTATATATGGTCTGCGACCACTTATGAGGTGCGCAGTGACAAGGGGCATGGGAAGGAAAAACGTGGCCTTTACGCTGCAAGCCGCAACATGACGGGAGAGCCGTCATGGTGGGAAAGCACTGTCGGTTACGTAGGATGACCACCCGGCGCACGCCGATCGCGCAGCATGAAGATGCGCGATGTCGTTCGCTAATCACAGGTCTATAATTTGGCCGAACAACAGGGCGCAATTACAAATTTATGCCGCGGAGCCGAGGCGTGCCCACTCGGCCACGCGGAGCCGGCTGACACGCCTAGCCCTACCCTGTCCGACACTCTGCCACTCCGCCGTGGACACACAAACGGCCCAGCGCATGCTAGAGCGGCCGTCACGTCGCGGGGCGAGTGTGGGGACGGCGAGCTCAGAGCCGAACGCATGCAACGGAAGAGTTCGCGGGGGGAGGAAGGGGGGCTCCTCCGGCCGTCGTGTGCGTGCGTGGTGCAGCGGCGGCGATTGAAGGAAGGAGCGTGTAACGAGGCAGTGCCAGGCACGGTGCCGCTTCCGCGAGCGGCCGACGGCGACCTTCCGGCGGCGGGCGAGGAGGCCGAGGAGCCCCGTGACCCGGTGACCGGCACACTAACCCTTCTCCCGCCGCCGGGACATCCCCGTCCACCGGCCCGCTCGTTTCGGCACTGCCGCTGCCTGCGCAGGGAACGGCATGGCCCCCCGGAGCGCCTGCTGCATCTTCTCACAGGGCCCCCGCATGCAGCCTCCCATCATCTGCATCGGACGGTGGGTGGCTGCATGACGCTGACCGGAGCTCTCGGACGCGTAATTGGGAAGAAGGCGCGAAAAGCGAGACTTTTGTTCATGTTCGCTCGCCCAGAAGTACGAGGGGAAGCCCCAATGCCTTTGTGGATGCCCGGAAACTGGCATTTTTTTCTTTGGAGAGCTCGTGGTGGGTTCGTACGAGCACACAAAATTTTTTTTCTAAGGAAAGGGGGCAAACGTTTGAGGCTGACAACGCTGCAAGCAATGGCTGCCAGTGGGGAGTAACGAAAATTTTTTAAAAAATTATACCATCTTCCCGCAGGGGAACCCTGAGTAGTATGCAAAGCAGCCATGGGGTTGAGTGAAGTTCCCATTATTTTTCAGTTCGTCGTTTCCGTTGACGTTCAGCTTCGCGTGCCTTCGTTGTATCAGTAGCTTCTTGACGTAGTTTGAATGAGTGAAGGACATAAGGCGCCTTCGTAGCACATGCTCCCGTCTCGGTTTGTAGCGCAATGGAAAAAGAGCGCCACGTTCCTCCCTTGGCTGCCAGATAGTCGTGGGATCGAAACCGGGCGACGTCAGCCCAAACGCCCACAGGGCTGAAGAGACGCGCATGCGCAGTAGAGTGCGGACGGCGGACAACGACAACGAGGGAGGGAGGGACACAGCCCCGAGCATGAGATGCTTCGCATCTAAAATAAAGAATAAAGGGTGCTTCGACCACTGCCGATTTTATGAGAACGGGCGCTTGCTATCCGGACATTCTTGTGAAAGGTACTTGTGACGGGTGGGTGCGGGATGGACTGCAGGACCAGGATATTTTGTGCACGAGTTCTCCGAAAGACAGACTTTTTTTTTGGAGGGGAAGAAGGGGGGGGGGGGGGGGGGGCGGGCGTGCCTGACTGCCATTTTTAGTTCGCCGTGGTGGCCGCTAGGAGGACCGGTACTGGAAAAAGGTCCATTGTGGAGTTTGGCAAAGTTTAAAACTAGAACTTTTCGTGCGAGGACAGTTTAACTGTGTTACTGGAGAATGGTCTAAAATTGGACACCATACAGAACTATGGACGGTTGAAAGAACCGGATAGTGCTTTAAGGTGCTGAACAGCGGACATATGCTGTGCTTCTGGGGGCGTGAAGACGGGAAGGTGCTTGGGATCGAATTCATGGTCCACTAGACTAGCAGGAAGTGTGGGAGAATTCTACAGCATTGACGATTGGGTCGCAGTCATTGCCAGAAATCAAAGGTAGTACGAGCCTATGCACCAACGTTTAGCTACCGAGATGAGGCTGTTAAGTGTTTCTACGAGAATGTCTAATCGCAGTAAATAGGTTGAACCCTGAGTAAAACCTAGTCTCTAACGCACAAATAGGACAGAAGCGGGCAGGTGAACGAACCTTACGAAACTGCAATACAGAGGTACAGGCGAAAGGATGCGCTGGTTGGATTTGCAGAGAGAAATCACCTGGGTATAACGGATACATGCTAAGCTAAACAAGAGCTCGATTGCAGAACTGAATGCGTAGAAGAGCCAAGGGACTAGTGGACTGATTTTTTTTCTTTGCTCCCAGACGAGAAAATCGCGCACCGCACGAGAAACATAAGTTCGGGATATTCACTTCTTAATTATCCGTAGCGGAATTCTGCGCGTGCACTGTTCTACCCTTAGCAAAAACGTCACTATCAGCCACCAGCCGTTTGTTGACTGGAGGGCTCGCTCGCCCACTCACTCACACATACTTACTAATACGCTAAGCCTAACTATACGGGTGCAGCTGCACGTCGCTGTCAATCAAATAAAAGGTAAACTTAGTGCCAACGAAACCCGAAATCTTCAGGCGCGATGGAATGCTCAGCCACGAACGGTGCGTCCCAACTGAAATGCATTTGCACACAAGCAGACCATGACTGCGTGCATTGCGGGTTGTTGCCAAATAATTTTAACAGAAGAGATCTCTGAGGGGCCTACTCACGTAAAAGCACTTACCTATAGTGATTGTTGGCATGATTAGACATAACAAGTGTGTCTGATATGAGTTTGTTTCCAAGAGGTCACCTCACGCCAGGACGTCCTTTAAGAGAATGACGAGGCATGGCCAAAAATTAGCAGTGGCTTAGCTCGGCTATGCCAGTATATACGTAGCGTGAGCTAAGGTTAAGCAATCCAGTCTTCTCCAGTCCAGTCACTACTCCTCGCGCATGCGCAGCACGGATCTCCGGGAGACACGCGAAACGTCTCTCAAGCGGCTCCGGCCCAGCGTCAGACTTGGCTGCTGCGCAACGGAGACGTACAGCTGGGAACGCGCTGGCGCCAGTGCGGATGCCGTGGCTATGACGTCATTCCTCTGGAATGCGCAGACCGGCGAATGTACAGACACAATTCCCTACCTACCCCTACTCCAATTGAATTGGATTTACAATCCAATCCAATGCTCCTCGCGCTTGCGCAGAAGGTTAACGCGAAACTGCTCAACCTCGGCCAGGGCACCTTACGCTAGAATAAAAAATGGTCAAAGGGAGGACCAACTATACGTGCTCCAACCGCCGAACGGTGTGCCGCAGTCACGGGCCACGGCCACATCATCACCGCCGCTCTTGCGGGTATTCCGAAACGGCTCAGTAAAACGGCGACCGGGAAGAGTTGACCAGATCAGTGCAATCTAAAACCGGCCGAACGCAGGGTTCTGAGGCGTTTTTAACCCGCCTTTTTTTTATACTTTTATTGGTGTTCGTAAAAAACAACCAAACGTATGTTCCAAAGGAACGTAGGTTCCTTTGGCTATATACTCATTTTGCCTCAAATGTGCATCAGGTTTACTTTTCGTATTCTGGGATATTTTTTTGCGGCAGAAATGCTTTTGTTTTTGCAACTGTATGAAGCCCCCAGTTATTGAAAGCAACTTCAATAAAGCGAGACCAAGAAATCCGCCTGGGTTAACCACGATACGGTCCGCAAATAAAACACCAATAGGAAGGGGATGGAGGAACGAGGTCCTGGGTTGTTGCGGATTGTAAAGCCCACGACGTTGCGTTTCCAGTGAGTGAGTGAGTTGTAAGCGAGCGGTCGGACTTATTTGTGAGTCGTGCCGGCAATTGCTCCGCCCGAGTGGCCCCCTTTTAGAACTATTCGTGGCCAATCCCCAAGAGTCACAGAGGCTAGTGCCCTTAGAAAAGTTTAGAACAGGCCGTAAGATGTCCCTCCTAGACATATACACTTTTGAGAATAGTATGTCGTCGAAGAAGGAATGCAGGGCAAGTCTTCTTCGCTGGGAAGTCAGCTGCGTCTCCACTGTGGGAAGTGTTGGGGTTGTTGTGTGACGGGACTCTGCGGGAGCCTGGTCCAAGTGGACGGGGCTGCCGAGTCCCTCCCACAACTCCCGCCAGGTGCCGGTCGCTTTTGGTGTAGAAGAGTACGGACAGGCCCAAGTTCTCGGGTAGGCAAGGCGTACCACGCACCGCAGAGTGACTCGGTGTCATGCTCGGGCACAGAGCAGAGACGACCGACCCGAAGCTGGTGCCCTGTGTTCGTTCGATCTAGGCATGCTCAGCCGGTGAAAGGATAAACATATATCTTGCGGTCTTAGGAAACGCTTCCGGAGGAAGTTGGACACAGCTAAAGTGTGCCCAATTCACCTTGTCGGATCCTAACTTGCTGCTCAGTGCAGACGGCTGAAGAGATGGTTCGGGGAGGAGGGATGTCCAGGGGATTGTAGACATTCGTTAGGTACGCTCGGTGGTAATTCTTAGACTGAACGGGAATCTCTGTTCGGTCGTAACTGGTTGGTGACGTCTCCATTTCGTGTCCGATGTCGTCGTCCGAACTACAATGCATCCCGGATGCGTGGATTAACGCGCTCATGTCGGTTTGCCTCCTCGTTGCTCGGTATACCAGAGTGGACATGTATACCCACTGAACTGCGGAGTCGTGATGCAGGCTGTGGATTACGCTGACGTGCGCATGAAGGTGCCTGACTGCACGGGATGCTCGCCGGGATTCGTCACAGATCCTGTGCGCTTCGTGCAAGTCGGTGAAGACATGATAGATGTGCTTTATCGTGCCGCGCAGTTTAATAAGGCCGGGCCTCCTGCACTGTGCTGGGACCCCAGTCAAGTGTTTTGCCAAGTATGGAGTGAATCTCTGCTGCCGCTATTTGTCCAGGTTCTTTGTGAGGTGAAGTTTGTGTCTTTGGCGTGCCGTCCTCATTAACCTGGCGTAGTTCCGAAGGTGCGTCGGAACTTCCGCGGGATTTAGTGCCAGGTGGTGAGCACAAGTCTTGTTGTCTAAACCATGCCGCGTTGGTTTAGACAAGAAGACGTGTGCTTACCTCCTAAGGCAAAGGAGGCGCGCTCCCCCAGCGGGTACTGTTAAGGCACTGACGACAGTGCGCTGACGTTTACCCGAGCTTGGTAAGTATGCCTCACCCCGCGAAAGGTGACTGAAAGACTGCAGTCCGCGGGTGCATATGAGCCTCGATAAGTTCTGTAACAATACTTACGTTATTGCAGCTGTTACAGTTGCTGAAAAAGCCGGTTGCAATCCTGCGACTCCGTAGGCTGGGGAGATATGTTCTTATTAGGGAATGATACGGTGCTCCGCACAATATGTGCGAGCGAATGAAAGCCCGGTTGTAGTGGCGCATTTCTAGCTCTTTCTCTTCCCGAGCTCTATTTATAATTCTGCGAAATATCTGTGGCTCGTGCTTCATTGTCTTGGTTATCCCCACATGCAATGTGTTCGGTGTGCACGCCAAGCATAAGAACATTCCTGGTATGCGGGCTACGGCTTTCCGTTTTACAGTACTCTGTCGAAGTTGCCGCCTAGTATAACGTTGGTTGCAGCCGAATGCTTTCCTTCTCCGCAGACTATTGCGAAAGTCTTCCTTCACCCTTAACTACGAATTCCTCCTTTTCGGGGGCGTTGGCAGTTCGATTTTGTTGATGGGAAACGCCCGTCGATGCGCTCGTCTGAACATGCGAGCCGCCCTTTCTGTGCCAAGACGGCCAGTCCGCATCTATAGTTTGCGCGTCGATTTAAATTTGGCGCGCCGCCGCGCGCTGCCGACCGTACTTCTGCGAACGCGATTAGCTCTCATCTGGAGAGCCATTACCGACCGCTGGCCTGATGTACCTGGCCACGAAGAACACGTTTCTCCTTTTAACTATACAATGTGATGGGCGGAGTAACGAAGATATTAGAGCAGATCCAACCATGGATCACTCAGGGAACGCAAATGATACGGTTAATCAATCGCGTGAAGAAACGTTCCGTGAGGGACCCTTAGTACCGTTCGATAAAATAAACCTGCATGATGTAACTTCAGCATAAATGCATATTTGCGAGCTTCAGCTCATGTAGAGCCACCCCTGGTCCAGGCGAGTGATACTAGGACGCATGTGCAAGTAGAATAAAGTGAAACAAGAAATGCCCGCTGCTACTAAAAGCGCCGTATGGTAAAATATGGCCACTAGCAGCAACGGGATGGGCAACGTTGACTAAGCGACGCCAATGACGCAGCGCACGCGGCAACGGCATATATTGATTGATTGTGGGGTTTAACGCGCCAACGCAACGCAGGCGATGAGGCGCGCCGTAGTGGAGGGCTCCGGATTAATTTTGACCACCTGGGGATCTTTAACGTGCGCCGAAATCTCGTACACACGGGCGTTTTTGCTTTTCGCCTCCATCAGAAAAGCGGCCGCCGCGGCCGGGAATTGAACCCGCGACTTCGTGCTCAGCAGCGCAACGCCTTAGCCACTGAGCCACCGCGGCGGGTCGGCAACGGCATATACTTTATGTATTTTCTTTCTTGGATCAGTTAAACGTAAACCGTAATCGGATATGTGTGGCTTAAACCGGCCAATCGTAAATGTGTGGCTTAAACCTGCCGGTCGTAAATGTGTAGTTAAACTGCTGCCAATCTTAATTCGCAATTTGTTACAAAACTATAATAGACCAGATTTAAGGGAAATCCCCAAGGTGGAGTAAGTTTCTGCGAAGGAAAGTTTCACATCCACCTCAATGCAGCCATACGGCTACGAAGGAAAGCTTTCTCAGAAACTTCACAGTTGAAGAAAAATTCGTCCTGGTCCAGCATTCGAACCCGGGGCCACCGCTTAACCGGAGCAGTCGCTCTACCAACTGGGCTAACCAGGAGGCTAGTCGTTTGTAGCGTAGAGGCCAGGAAAATATATTATATGCGAACGCATCTCATTCACTCGCCTTGTCCCTGCATCCATCCGGCGTTGTGGGCGTCCACCCCTCCCCCATTCTTCTCGGCGCGCCAGGTGCGCTCTCCGCCGCTCACCCCCTCTCCGATAGCGAACACTCTCTCGCGAGGGGCATTGGATTGGATTCAATTGGCTTGGCTTGGCTTGGCTTGGCTTGGATTGGCTAGGTTTGGCTTGGATTGGATTGGATTAAAGTGGATTGTGTTGGATTGTGTTGCGTCATAGCCGCGGCAGACGCACTGGCGCCGGCGCATGTGCAGTACTCTCTTTTCCGCGGTCTCCTCTCCTTCGGGCGCGCTGCGCATATAACCGGTGTGCCGCTCTCCGGAGGCCTTTCGGTCGACGGTTGCTCTCCGCTTGCGCTTGAACCACCCTCAGCGTCGCATCAGACCAGGGTTCCCGCGAGGGGACGTGGGCGTAATTTTTTTTGTTATGTAACCTTCGCTACAAATTGCAAAAGGTTTTGGTGGGTTTCATTCGCCGAAGCTGCGCCTAGGTCACCGTGAAAGGCTTCAGAATAGATATAACTGCCTGGGTTCTTCAACTAGATTACAGAGCTCATAGTAGCGTATACTACCTAAGATATGCATTAGTCAGGATTAAGTTCCACAGCACATGTTCTGCATATACCAAACGCGAGGACTGACAAGGAAGGTAGGACCACGACAGCAAAAACTATAGATCGAACATCTTACCTACATTTGTGGTGTGCCTCACCCCGTGCCATATCATATGCCGATGACGTCACTTCGCCTCCTGCGCCACCACGCGCCTACATTACGTGTTGCGGGCACCTCGGGCCAATTACGCGTGAAGAACTCGCACCATAATTTCAACGTCGTGTGTTCGCGAAAGGCAACCTCACTTGTGACTTGGAACCTCAGCGTAAACGGAACAAAGCGTAAAAGTAAATGGCTCGTGGAATTTCTCAGCCGTGTACAAGTTATGAGGTCACTTACAGACTCCGAAGAAATTTTCATTGCAATGGGTCATTCGCAGAGCGCTTTCTTTTCAAGTGCATTGCGTCGAATGTAAAATACGTGTGCATGGTGGTAATTGATCGCGGAGAAGTAACTTCGGTGAATCATCAAAACCTTAAGTTGTATTTCACCTGGAGCGTTACTCGTCGGAACAGTTTTCGCTGTACTATCCGCTTACCGACATAAAGAGAAGCCCTTACAACTTTTTTCATTGACCATGTAAAAATAATCTCCCGTGTTGCGATTTCTCTTTTGGCCTATCCTTCAGCTTTGCTGAGGTGGTTTGCGAATCGCATGCGAGGTAAGCGCAAACCACACGGCAGTCAGCCCTTCCTCAAATTATGAACAAGCCGACACCGTTTATCGCTCGCCGTCAACCCTAAACTAGCCGACGCTGACCCGTCTAGGTCCTGGTTCCCAACCCAGCGACCCACATACTGTAATAAGTGCCGGACGCCACTTCGAGAACCAAGAAAGAAAGAAAGAAGCAGCAGCAGGGAGGCAGAGAGAGAGAGGGGGAGAGAGAAAAGCAAGGCAACAAAACGAGATGTGAAGCACAGCATGAAGGGCGGAACAAACATTCCCGAGGCGCTTGCATTTGAAAAACGCCGCCGCCGTAGCATCACCCGGGAACGACTCGCTTCGAGGCATCCTCGGCGCCCCAAGGAACAGGACGAACAGGCTGCTGCGAGAACAGCAAAAAGGCAGAAGGAGAGGTGGTCGGGGATAAACCCAATCCCTCCTCTTCCACCGGGGCTCTGACGTGAGTGCACGTCAAAATGACGTTCAGATAGGCGTCAGGAGCCAGTGCTACACGTGATTCTCCCATTTCTGTGACGTCACCCAGGGGTCCCGTTAGTTGGCGGCAGCGCCGCCGAAGCCGGCAGCCAGGTCGGCGCAGCCCCTCGGCCGAAGGATCCGGTCGTGCGCTCGCCTGCTCACTACCGCATTCCAAGACGGCAGCGGAGCAGGCGGGGGGAAGGCGCTGCGGTGCTGCAGCAGACGACGTGCCGCAGCAAGCCGCGCACGCCGCTCTGAACGATGGATGCCGCCGTCTGCTAAGAAACTTGCGCCGACGTCGGCTCCGTTGATTCCGCGGCTGCGCGGCGCCGGTACCAGCACGTACCACGGGACCAAACAAACCGGAATAGCGGCTTCGTCGGCCATCTTATTGTTCGCGCGCTTCTTTTTCTCTTTGATATTTCCGCTAGGCGCTTCCATCCGCGGCGTGGTGGGTGAGAAGTTGCCGATCCCCGTCGTCGCCCTCCCCCTCCGGCGCGTTTCTTGCTCACCTGTGGCGGCTATATTTGCCCCTCGCCTATCCCCCGCTGTACAGCGCGAGCGCAGTCGAATCAACGAGGGGTGTCCCTCTCCGGCAGCTGGCACTTAAAATAATTCACAGGCGGGCGCCGGCGCGCGCTTTTCAGAAGTCCGCTGCTGCTGTCCAGGATTCTAGCGGAAGCAATGTAACCATTGGGCCACAGAGTCAATGGAACACCTGAAATCAACAGAAGCTGGCACAAGCGGGAAGCAGCTGTGGCACTAGACAGGGATCGGCTTCCCTAGCCCTGATCTGGCCCTCGATACACTGTCGTCTGGTCGCCACGCTACACACTATATATATATATATATATATATATATATATATATATATATATATATATATATATATATAGATTTCGATGAGTTTTGCAACGGGCCAGAAGAAACGGTCAGGTAAAAGATAAGAACTTTGCGGTTAACTTGTTTATTATAAATTAGTCCGACAGTTTCGGAAGTGGAACTTCCTTCCTCAGGGACAATCCTAGGATTGTCCCTGAGGATTGTCCCTGAGGAAGGAAGTTCCACTTCCGAAACTGTCGGACTAATTTATAATAAACAAGTTAACCGCAAAGTTGTTCTTATCTTTTACCTGACTATATATATATCTATATATATATATATATATATATATATATATATATATATATATATATATATATATATATATATATATATATATATATAGCGAATCAGAATAGGAATGAGGGGCTCGTTGAAAATCAGACAGAAATAAGGGTTGGCAGTAAAGAAAACCTCGGAAAGCAAAGGGGAGAATGTCGTAGGTCATTGAAACAGATACAGAATTTGGAAAGACAGAAAGAAAGTGGAGAAAAAATGCCCGCCGTGTAGGATCCGAACCCACGAAATGGTCATCGCACCAGACGCGTATTCTGGAGGTCGTGGGTTGGGTTTCCACATGGCGGGCATTTTTTCTCCCCTTTCTTTCTGTCTTTCCAAATTCTGTATCTGTTTCAATGACCTGCAACATTCTCCCCTTTGCTTTCCGCGGTTTTCTTGACTGCCAACCCTTATTTCTGTCAATATATATATATATATATATATATATATATATATATATATATATCCCCGCCGTACTGCAGCGCTGGCATCGAGGAACCCGGCCTGTTGCAGTGGAACGCGGTAAATTCAAATCGCCTTCAGCAAACCTTTAGTGTGTTTACCTTGGGGTGAGCGCGACAGTACAGGAACAGCATGAGGGGTGAGCGGGAAAGCAAAGGGGGACATTTCCTTTGCAAATGCCTACAAAGACTATCGTATTTCGACGACATTTGCAACGAAAGGAGCAGATACGCGGCCAATGTTTAGTTTTCTTCCTTGGGTAGCGTCGGCTTTGGAATTTTTTAAGGACTTTTACCTCTTAGATCAATAACAACACTATCAACTCCCTCCCCATTAGTGGTCGCAACTCGGGGAAGGAAACGCGCACCAATATCGAAATTGTATGTCGCTGCTGGTCGCACGCAGACTAGATATCACACTATAAGCTCCGTGCAAGCGATGTGAAACATATGCTTTGCGCTTCCAGATACGTAGGCCTCGCTGCGAGTATGCAAAATTGCAAATCAAGACAAAATGAACGCTATAATAACTTAAGAATAGATTTTTGATCTTGCGTAATACTTTACTTTTACACATAGCACAAAAAAAATGGAATTTTAAGACTCAATTCTTCCCAACCCTATTGTACCTTGTTGGTCGGGCAATGGTGTCTTCCTTAATGGATGGATGAGTGAAACTTTAATGTCGTGAAAAAGGGGACAAGGGATGGTGGGCTATTGGTCCTGTGGGAGGGGGGATGCAGCGACAAGGCGATGCTTTCCAGCAACCTTCAGCGCTCTTGTCACGTCCAAAAACTTGCATCGACGGCTCGGTGCTCAGCATCGCGCCCTCCCACTGCTCTGAATTAGATAATTGAGACGGCTGGGATGGCGGTCCTCGGGGCAGCCTTACAGCTAAATCAGCTATTCCGGTCTTACACAGGGGGCGTTAGGGTGGGTAAGCTGCCGCATAAATCAATGACAATGTACACGGGGTTTGGAGCTACCTTCAAATGTCTTGCTGAATATTGCTTATTTGTCACTTATTTATTTATTTATTTATTTATTTATTTATTTATTTATTTAGAGAGAGAGAGAGAGAGAGAGAGAGAGAGAGAGAGAGAGAGAGAGAGAGAGAGAGAGAGAGAGAGAGAGAGAGAGAGAGAGAGAGAGAGAGAGAGAGAGAGAGAGAGAGAGAGAGAGAGAGACTTTGATCAGAATTGCAATGGGGTTTAGTTGACATTCACACACAATATGGTACAGTGTGCCTGGGGATTGGCAGTGAATACATACGGGTTCATAGAGAGCCGGATGGATGGCTCTTTAACAAGAGCCTGAAGGTGGTGTGTGTGGGGGGGAGTGGTGATAAGAGGACACAAGTTCTACCTCACTATCAACGCGCTCTCCATGCGGATTTCTTTACACGCACGAAATCATTGTTTTACGCGCGTCTCTTTAAACACGCGTTTCCGGAGCAAAGAGAGCGCGGCAGCAGCGTGCACCCGTTTCTCGAAACCCCACTGGGGAAGTGGGAGAGAGAGGGGGGGGGGGGGGGGAGGCGGTTATGCAGAGAGAAATGACAGAGGGAAAGGACAAGGCCACGGATTTCCGCCATCCACCTCAGATTTCCCCTCCCACACCACTACGCCTTCCGCCTCCGCAGCGGGCCGTCATACACCGCCACGTGTTTCAAACTGAATGGACAGAACGGCTTTAAAACTGGAAACATCGCGTGGGTGCTGGTGAAATAATTTGAGGCGTGTGCCTTGGCATTCGCGCCTGCCAATGCGCCTCCCATGGGATGAGCACAGGGATCCTCCTCCCCATACTTCTCATGTTTAGAAGGGCCAGAGTTACTGCCCGTATGAGTGTAAGCGTAAGGCATGACATTACTGCAAGGACAACGACGTGGCGGAGCTGTATCATGCTACCGCCGGTGACCGAAATTTCTCAAGCAAACGAAAATACTTTTCACTGCATTCTAAAAACTGGGGAGGTTATGAGGAGGCCCCGCGCTATTCCCACTTAGTTTGGGCAGCAGCACAGGGCAAGAAAAAAATTCTTTCGGAAACTGGCCGCCTATTCCTTGCTTTGCCGCAAGCATCATCGACAGGCAACGGTGTTTTCGCCACATTTAAACGTAAAACTGCGTCCAGAGACGGGACAGTAAAAAAAGAGCCACAGAACGAGGGCTACTCCTGTCGCTGCTTGTTCGTTTTGCGCTTTATGTTTAAATGTGCAAAACGCACCAGCCAAAAGATGTGTATTGTTTTTGAAACAGCTGGAAGTAACGACCATCCCTCTTTCCTTCCCCTCTGTCCTTCCTCCCTCTTAACACCTATATCCTCCAATCGTCCACTATATTTCCCTCTCCACTTCCCCCCTTCCTCCCCTCCCCTCCGCCTCTCTTCACCCTCCTATCCTTGCCAATCCCATTCTTTATCCCTTCTCTCTTTTCCCTTTACCTATCACCTCCCACTCATCCATGTACCCGTTCTTCCTACTCCACCGGCTACACCCATCTTCCCATACTCCGTTTTCTCTATTAACATGGCTTCCTCAGGCTCTTCCCCTCCTACTGGGCACCTCCCCTCCCCTACCACCCTTCTTTCACTATCCCTCACTCAGATTACCCTTCTCCCCTCTGCTCTTCCTGCCTAGCTGCCCTCCCCTAATCACGTGACCCACCTGTGGATCAGATAACCCACTGGTGAACCGTGGGTAAGTCGCTGGTTGGCCACCAGTGGGTGACTAGTAATTTGAAAGTCACGGACTACTCAATTGTCGGTGACCAACGGGTAGGTTCCTCATTGGTTACTAAGAGCGGGTCTGGCCACAGACCTACATAATGCGACGTTCTGGCAGATGAATCTTCCCGTACAGGCCATGAGGTCGAACGCACCATTCTGCGGGAGGGGAGGGATGGGCTCTTGACATAACAGGAAATTGCCCAACACTATCGGCTGAGTCGTCTGAAACTTCCGGCAGCTCCCAGATCCCTCACAAGAGGACAATCAGTAGCGTGGCGCAGGATGCAGCCATGCACTATCCCCCACCCCGCCCTATGCCATCGACCATACCCAGAAAGATACCAGGACACGTGCAAACGGTGTGGACTATGAGCCGTTTCACTCACACACATTTTGGGCCTGTCATCTCAAACCCCAGCTCGCCAATCCCGGATTTCACATCAGAAATTACGAGCAGTGGGAGGCCGCTCCGCTCAGCTGTATCCCTGAAGTACAAGTTGCGGTCGCCCAGCTGGCGGAAGACGCCGCCAAGGGCCACAGGCTCCTGGCCGTCGTCTGACGAAGCGCCCACCCGGAACCTCCCTCTGGGGTGGTTGCGCTCAGCAGAGATTACCAATAAAGTTTATCTCTCTCTCTCTCTCTCTCTCTCTCTCTCTCTCTCTCTCTATATATATATATATATATATATATATATATATATATAGCGAATGAGAAAATGGGAAATGAGGGTCTCCGTGAAATAAGACAGAAAATAAGGGTTGGCAGTCAAGAAAGCCTCGGAAAGCAAAGGGGAGGTTGTGGTGGGTCATAGAAAGAGATGAAGAATTTTTTTAGTCGAAAAGAAAGCGGTGAAAAAATGCCCGCCGGGTGGGATCCGAACCCACGACCTCCAGAATACCGGTCTGGTGCGATAACCACTACGCTACCGGCGGGGCTGTTTCCCCAGCACTTTCTCGGGTATTTATGTTAAGTAATTTTTGTTTCCTGCACTTTGGGGTGGTAGCCAGCGCCACTCGGACTACCCGGGTTAAAGGGGACCTTCTTTTTAACCCCCGGGCCGTGACTCGAGTGTCTACGACATGTCGAGAGTGGTCGACCAGCGTTGAACCCTCTTAAGCTCCCTTTGGCACAAAGACTGCCACAACAGAGGCCCTCGCTAAGCATGTAGCGAATGAGAAAATGGGAAATGAGGGTCTCCGTGAAATAAGACCGAAAATAAGGGTTGGCAGTCAAGAAAACCTCGGAAAGCAAAGGGGAGGTTGTGGTGGGTCATAGAAAGAGACGAAGAATTTTTTTAGTCGAAAAGAAAGCGGTGAAAAAATGCCCGCCGGGTGGGATCCGAACCCACGACCTCCAGAATACCGGTCTGGTGCGATAACCACTACGCTACCGGCGGGGCTGTTTCCCCAGCACTTTCTCGGGTATTTATGTTAAGTAATTTTTGTTTCCTGCACTTTGGGGTGGTAGCCAGCGCCACTCGGACTACCCGGGTTAAAGAGGACCTTCTTTTTAACCCCCGGGCCGTGACTCGAGTGTCTACGACATGTCGAGAGAGGTCAACCAGCGTTGAACCCTCTTAAGCTCCCTTTGGCACCAAGACTGCCAGAACAGAGGCCCTCGCTAAGCATGTAGCGAATGAGAAAATGGGAAATGGGGGTCTCCGTGAAATAAGACCGAAAATAAGGGTTGGCAGTCAAGAAAACCTCGGAAAGCAAAGGGGGGGTTGTGGTGGGTCATAGAAAGAGATGAAGAATATATATATATATATATATATATATATATATATATATATATATATATATATATATATATATATATATATATATAGGGTTTGGAAATGAGGGGCTCGTTAGGAAATACAGAAAGAAATGTGCCGGCAGTCTACAACGCCAAAGAAGGCATAGGGGAATGGTTCGGTCCCCACTATGGGCGCGTGTTTTTCTTTCTTTCTTTCTCACGTAATTAATAATAAAAAAATAATGTAACGTCAATAACCGTAAAAAATAGTCTAACCATTCCCCTATGCCTTCTTTGGCGTCGTAGGCTGCCGGCATTTCTTTCTGTATATATGTATATATATATATATATATATATATATATATATATATATATAGTATAAGTAAAGAGTCGGATACACAGCTAGAACAATAACAAACAATGTTTACTTACGTAGCGGCAACGGGACTTGCCTTCATCAGAGTAAAGTTACATGATTTTGCTGCAAAGTTACAGCAAAGTTACATGAAGTTACAGCAAAATCATGTAACTTTACTCTGATGAAGGCAAGTCCCGTTGCCGCTACGTAAGTAAACATTGTTTGTTATTGTTCTTGCTGTGTATCCGACTCTTTACTTATACTATTTCTGCGCGCTTTGTGAGTTTATCTTTCTCTAGATATATATATATATATATATATATATATATATATATATATATATATATATATATATATATATATATATATATATATATATATACACTTTGTTCTAATGTACACACGATTACTATGGAACAATAAAATCCAAGGGACTTTTCGAATCACCGTCTATTGCATCATGGTCAGCGCCGTCTTCCGTGGGGGCTTTCTCGATATCCCAGTACACGTGCCTTTGGCGGCTCTGGTTGGGAGTAGCCTTCACGAAAGAGTACTCCTTCCTCATGGGGACGCGTGGCCAGCAGCGCCCGCTGCGACGCCTGCCGGGTTGAAGAGACAAATGAGCATCTCCTTGGCCGTTTCCCCAAATATTTCTCGGAAAATAAATGTGCTGGAGGCCATCGGTCCCTACCGTCAAGTTTACGGAAGACGACAAAAGCCATTTTCCGTTTTTGTAACGCTACACGCTAACACAAACGTCTCTAGGGTTTTAGTCTTTAGGGCGATATGAGTGCCTGCGTTTCTCCTCATATCCCCTCCTTTTGATTTCGACCCACTTCCCAGTTTCGCCTGCTTTCAGCTCATACCCGAATAGGCAGTAATGGCTGACCTGTATGGCGAAAACGGCAGGTAGAACCAACGGAGTCCTGGACAACGGACCCCGCCCACCTATCAGCTCTTCAGTTGAATAAAGTTTTTCCTCCTCCTCCTACTCCTGCTGCTTTCTCTTTTATTCCCTGAACCCCGCTCCCGAAGTGCAGGGTAGCAAAGCCGGCGCTACACTGGGTTAACCTCCCAGCCTTGCCATGCGTTTTTCAACCCCTCCTCCTTCACCCACATATCGCCATTGAGTTGGTGATCCGCTAGGGGGAAGTGACAGCATCAGTGACATTTACGGCTGATTCGAGTGCCAAGCAGACAGACCGAAAATTCCGGGTTTGCCGAGCCCAAGAAAAACTGCCGTGTTTAAAATGGCGTGAATGGAGGAAGTGTGTAGTACGAGGTGGTCCATCATCGGAGGCGGGCCCCTTCGGTTCCGCTCTACGGCGCCGGGGTATAGCGGCCGCGCGGGGGAGTCGAACGCGGAGGAGACAATGCTCGTCGCCTTACGCAAGGACGCGTGAAGGACGGCCCTGCCTCCACATCGAGAGCCGCTGTCGATGCTGCCGCAGCTCGGGCCCCGCACGCGCACCGCGTGAAAGGCGCACGAAACGGGCGCTGCCGCCGACGCGAGACGGCTGCTTGTCTTGCGGGAAGACGTCATTACGGACGGCCACCGGAGGGCGAGTAAAAATACATTTAGTACGTTTAACGCGCTGACGCAAATCTGGCGCGTTAAGCCCCCGCTGCAACGCCCAGCAGTGGGGCATTTTCCTATTTTGCTGACATCCACCTGTGCCCTCGTTACGGACTCGCGACTTGGTGTGCTAGCGATCAACTACCAACGCACAACAGTGATGGTGCAAACACACGCAGGGAAGATGAACACGTGTAGCCTGTATGCGCAGCGTGTCGTACAGGAACGAGCACAAGCTCAATGGGAGCTTTCTTTTTAATATTTCATCGGAGAGCTGGGAGTCTATAAAAGAAGCGCGCTCAGGCCTATATTCCCATTGCGAGAATGTCAGTGAACTGTGTGCAGGTAGCCCAGTTTGAGGAGAACTAAACTTGCAACGGTATGCAGAAGATGATCGTTACACTTATTATTTGAGAATTTCGTGGAGACTTCCTCAACAATGTTATTAGCAAGTGATTAGCACGCCGTTGTCCTTACCAATCTCTCGTTTATTTTCTGTTGTATAACCTCGTTTCAACTGAGGAACCGACATCACTTGCGCCAACCATATCTATTCATTGTGCCAGCCGTTCGCAAATAGCACCCCCCAGGGCCACGGGCTTTACCCTCGTTTGAAAGGCAACGCGAAAGTTTCTAACGGTTGATGCTAATCGAGCTGCCTCCCTTGCATGATTTTTCTTGCATACAGATATGAATCATGATGTCTATGACGGTATTGACGGTATTGAGGGCAACACATGGTTTGAATCCTACTCCATCTACCCCCCCCCCCCCCCCCCCCCCCTGGTGGCACAGTGGCTCAGCTAGGCGTTGTGCTTCTGAGCACTAAGACGCGGGTTCCATTCCCCGGCCACGGTGGCCGCTTTTATGATGGATGCGAAAAGCAAAAACGCCTGTGTACGAGATTTCGGCGCACGTTAAACATTCCCAGGTGGTCAAAATTAATCCGGAGACCTCCACTACAGCGCGCCTCATCTCCTGCGTTGCGTGGGCGCGTTAAACCCCACAATCAACCGAATCCTACTCCATCTGTGTACTGTTAAGGGTTCACGGAGCAGCCGACTCATAAGCGGGAATCAATCGTTTGCACCTACAAACCACACAAAAGGGGCGCAGCGGGGGACTTCAGTCGCTTCCTGCACACGGCGGAGTTGCCGGTAACGTTGCAGCCGACAAAGAAGCCTCATCTGCTCACAGCTTCAGTTTTCAAGCTCTTCCAATCCCATTGACGCGAAATGATTCGGCAATACTCGCATCCTTGATTGCCGGAAAACCGTGCTGCCTATATATGGGCTGACGTACCTCTGCACAATACGGCCCCAAGCGCGCCTTCAGGATCCCACCGGGGCTTTGAGGAAGCCATCCTACATCGACTGCGGTTGAATGTGACTTACTAATGGTATTACCTGTACGTAATACAGCACGAACCTACACCTCTTTGTTCCACACGTGAAAGACAAGAAGACATCCAGCAAGCCATATGTGCGGGCTCAAAGTGCATCGGGCACAGGCAAAAACGTTTATTATCTTTGTGCAGGCCGCTTGATGCGGGACCAGAGCTGAAGGCTGTTGTTTTGGTTGCAGGTGCAACCGAAGCAGTTTTTGTTTCTTCGGAGCGCAAGACTGGGCAGAGTTTTGTGAAGAATTTCCTCCTGCTTGTGACGGAGGATTTGCGCATCTTCACCTTTTTGTTCCACGTGCGGCTCACGAGAAGACATTCGTCATGTTATATGCGTGTCCCCAAAGTACCGTGCACAGACAGAAGCTAATATTATCACTGCTCAGGCAGCTTGGTGCGGGTCGGGAACTGAGGGCTGTTTTGGGACCTTCGGGTCTCAGTCAGGCTGCACGTGCAATCAAAGCTCTCTTGGAGTTTCTTCGGAGCACAGAACTGGACAGAGTTTTGTCATTGAAAATTTTGGGCGCATCAAATGAACATCTTTTCATTTTTATAGCGTTTGTTTTTTGTTTTCTTTCTTTTGAGTTTTTTCTTTCTCTTTTTCTTCTATCATCTAGCGTAGCAAGCCGGCGCGACGGCTCAGCTAACCTCGCTGGTCTTCATCTCTCTCTCTCTCTCTCTCTCTCTCTCTCTCTCTCTCTCTCTCTCTCTCTCTCTCTCTCTCTCTCTCTCTCTCTCTCTCTCTCTCTCTCTCTCTCTCTCTCTCTGTGCACGCATCGCCCGATATACAGTCAAAACTCGATCTAACGAAACCAGATCTTACGAATTTCCCGATCTAACGAACAAATTCGGATTACCCGACAGGTGCCTATACGGCTCAATGCTTTTATGAACTCGAACTAACAAATTCAATTCAGCGCCATTCTCGATTTAATGAAGTATTTCAAGCTCCGCAAGCCCTCAGCACGAGCAACAAGAAGAAATGCCGCCCAGCTTCTGGGAACTGCTTCGTCGGCTTAACGAGGTGGCAGCAAGTCTGAGCTTCCACGACTACCTGAGCGCCGACGCAGACGCCGACACGACGGAGGTTTTGAACGATGAAGAGATCGCACAGCTATAGTTTCCGGCGCACAGGGGTTGTCCGAGGATGCTGACGACCCAGAAACTGCTGAAACTCTTGAGCCCGCTCCAGACCAGGAGATGGACGCTCCTGACCTGCTCAGGCGCCTTGCGGGGGCTCACGAAGGAACCGAGAACGCGTCGAACTTGCTTGCGTGCTACAAAAAGTCTGTCCGCCCGACGGTAACGAAGCGCGCGCAGGCGAAAATAACAGGCTTCTTTACCAAGAAATAAATTCTTTGCCCCCCCCCCCCCCACCTCTCACATACACACACCTTAGAATCCCTAGCGTTTTATTGTTGTTCTTTTCACCGCGGACTTCTAGCGCATTGCTAAATTATCGGCAGGCCAGCGCCGCGGCCGCTGCAGTTACGATGTCATGGTAGCTTCTGGGACGTGCCTCCTTTCAAATATTTAATTGGTGGAATCAACTGCTTGACATTCCGGGAACAGAAGCTTCGAATGATTGCATAAAGGCAGTCCGAGCTCCCCGTACGACGGTATATGCGCGGTTAGAGCCTGAGCGCGTTGCGGACATTCGCGCAGTGCATGAGCGAGCCTGTCGATATTCCTGGGCAGTGTGGAGATTATTTTCAAAGCTTGTGTGCAAATAATCCTCCTTTCCCCTCCGCCTCCCGCTATTCAAACAGGGGAAAAGTTGAGTGATGAGGAAGCGATGGTATGAAGATTCCCGCTCGTGGTGTAGCGATGAAAAGCTTCACGTCCCTTCCACAACGCAAGAATCCATATGTTATCGTGTTTCTTTTTTCTCGCAACGAACGACCTTTCGCTGCGAGAAACCTAATTGGTGTTCTCTTTCTCTCCCTTTCTGTCTGTCTGTCGAAACTGCCAGTTGGACGTTCGACGTCTGGAATTGCTGGGGCAAACTTTACGCTCCGCCTGCCGACGTGCCCGTGTACCACTGTACACGGCGCACTATGTAGAGATTACAGTGTACACTGTGCACACTGTGTATACAGTGCACATTGTACACCATGTACCGTTTAAGGCTACACGCCCTATGGTTCGCATCTCAGCAGCAGCAGCGTAGGCACATGAGTATCCGTAGCGGAAACAAAAGGCGTATTCCACCCACCCCTTTCGGCTTTAATGAAGAGTTTTACAGCGAAGCTCCCTTACGCTAGCTTGCGTGCGCCTATTGGGTCACGTCAGCATACCCCGAGCAGTGTCAGATCTTCTGGGATAAAACCAGCGCGAACGCACACAAAGACGAAGGAAGTGCAACACAAGGACAGCTGCCTGCAGGAGCGTTGCAAGCTGGGCTAGTTGGAAAGACATTCTTGGATAAAACCAGTGCGAACTCACACAAAGACGAGGGAAGTGCAACACAAGGACAGCCGCTGGGCAGCTGTCCTTGTGTTGCACTTCCTTCGTCTCTGTTCGCGCTGGTTTTATCCAAGAATGTCTTTCCAACTAGCCCAGGTTGCAACGCTCCTGCAGGCAGCTATCCTTGTGTTGCACTTCCTTCGTCTTTGTGTGCGTTCACGCTGGTTTTATCCTAGAATGTCTTTCCAACTAGCCCAGCATGCAACCCTCCTGCAGTGTCAGATCATGTTGTATAGCTTGCACCTTCCCGACGAGGATATTCTGGTGAAGAGAGCTGCGCTGGTGAAGACGGCACAAGGACTCCTGAACTGAGGAGTTCATCCGATTGAACGCCACGCTCAATAGATAGTGCTTTCATTTCGTTTCATTTATCTTACCCTCAGGGTAGAGAGAGAGAGAGAGAGAGAGGATAGTCTTTAATAATTCTGGTGAGGTTAGCCTGGCCAAGGCACCTAGCTTGCTACACCAGATGTATGAAAAAATGAAATCAATGAACAGATGATGATAATGACTGTGATGAAGATGACGCGCTCATTAAGCGAGTCCTGTTTAAAGAGTCTGATCAAGTCCTGGGCTTCGCAGGAAAGACAATAGAGCTTTTGTCGCCCGAGATGCTCGTTTAGCGTTCGACCAAGGGCCTAGCACGTCACTTAGAGTTAGAGGGAAGGGGCTATAAGAAATAACAAATTGAATACAAATACACTGCTTGTAATTAAGCAAAAAAGAACACTCTTATAAAAAACAAGGAAATACAATTCAGGTACAGAGTGGCGAATTCACTCTGCAATATTTAAAGCACCTCCAAAATAAATATTGCCTTAATCAAACAATAACATAACACTCATGCAAAGCACTATAATGTATACAATTCGGGCACTCAGTGGAGATTTATTCGTAGTTGTGTAAAGCATCACTAAAATGTTTAGCTAGGGTCATGCTTGTTATGAGCTCAGTAGATTGTTCCAATCCTTGCACGTTTTTTTAAAAAAGAATGATGCGGAACGGGTGACCGTATTAGAATGAGGTACGTATATCCACTTTCTGTAATTGATCTCATCGAGCTGATACGTAAGGTGCAAGACGAATCCATGAATTATGCAACGTGGAGTTATGGTGATAAACTTTGTGAAAAAGGCAAATTCGTGAGTGTTTTCGGCGAGTCGAGAGGTTCGCAATGCCTAACATGATTTTTTTTTAATTTCGGTAACGCTGGCTGTTATGTGGTAATTAGACAGAATAAAACGGGCTGCGCGATTTTGTACCGTCTCCACGACTGATTATATTAATGTCGTGAGAGCCAGATCCCAAAAAGACGAAGCATATTCTAATTAAGGGCGAACGTGCGTGGTGTATAAAAGCAACTTTAACGAAAATGGTGCGAGAGCAAAACTTCTACGAAGGTAGCCTAAAGTTTGGTTAGCCTTGGAAGTTATGCTTTCTGTATGTAGGTTTCACGAAAGGTTGTTAGTGATGTTAACACCAAGATACTTGTAAGAGAGCGTGGTCTGTAAAGGGGGATCGTTAAGAGTGTAAGTAGGCGGTGTCTGATTATTACGGGAAATTTGCATTGACCTACATTTCGCGACGTTTAACTGCATCTGCCATGTTTCACACCAAGCACAGAGATTATGCGAGGCAATTCGGAGCTGCATAGTGTCAGTGTCGTGCGATGTTTTCCGATAAATTACGCAGTCGTCTGCAAATAAACATATTTTAGATGTATTAGCTGGTATTAGTGGTATTAGCTGGTAAATCATTTACATATACAGTTGAACCTCGTTATAGCCAAGTAGTATTGGGGCAGTAAATTAGTTAGATCCGATATTCCTTGCAACAGTAGAGGTAAAAATCGGCTCTCTAACATATCGACAATCTGGCTCGCGCAAAGATCCCAGATAATTTACGTATTATTTAAGGCTTCGAACCCGCTATACACGAGGTAATCCTTGGCTGTCTCCTTTTGGCATTTCAAACTGAATGGACCCAAACATGGCAGTGTGCAATTACAACCTAACAAAGTACGTTTGACAAAACCGGCCTGAAATTTATTTGAAGAAGGATGTGATCTTCGCCTGGCGGCTATTCACAGCACCGCCGGATGAAGTCTTCCAGTGTTCACGCATGAAAGAGCCTTTTCTACTTTTGTAGTAACCTGTTATCTTCCATATCTTATATTTTGCTATCGTAAACTAGCTATCGAGTTTAAAGCCTCGCGTGAACAAAATATTTCTTCGTTCTAGCCGTTATCGCACGCGGATTGGGCTGTTTTCATTTTGTTATAAAAAGAATAAGTGTCACTGAAATAAAGCGTGACCTACCAAAGTTCGTATTTAGTTTGCTATAGCCGATAATTCGCTATATCAGGGTTCGTTATTCCGAGATTCAACTGTATGGGGAACACGGAGAAAGAATATATAGGAGGCGAAACGGCCCATTGCGGAAAGCGCGGGCGAGCGACCAGATAATGTCACAATGAAAACCAAGGCGCACTGCCAAGCTTCGTAGCTGCGACGGCGAAGGAGAGGGTAGCGGAACCTGATGGACGAAGTGATAGCGGCAATTCATTCCGTGGCTGCGCAGTGCAATGCCGATCGCGGGGACCGTGCAGTTTCTTCACCCGCGGCAGATGCCGCTAGCTTAACGTCTCACAAGCACTTGTAACATTATCTGGCCGCGCTAGGAAGCTTCGTTTCTCCTCCTATCTTATTCTTGCTCCGTGATTGGGAATAAGAGAGATCCTAAAACTGACCCTTGTGGAACACGGGAACGTTTCTGTGCTTGTCCGTCTCCTTTTTTTTTTTTTTTCTTTTTTCGCAACACGAAGCCATGGACCATTAACCCCAACCAGCCCAACTTTAACCTCTGCTCAATAGAAAGTTCTAAGTGCTGAGTACTTTATCGGTACCGCCATGTCATCGTAGCTTCGTTTGCTGTCACGCTGTCTATCCACCGCCCAATCAGGTGGCGTAGTGGCCTAATGGACCCAAACAAAGGCTTCGAAAATAAAGCGGTTTATATAATAACCGTTCGAAACTCCTGAGCCGCTGGCGCTTGTCATACATCTCCCCTTTGCTTAGCGCAAAGATAACTGCAGGTACATTTGAAGCGAAATCTGTGTAAATAAGCGACAGCCCCGCGTCCATTAAGTTGGGAACACCCGTTAGGTTGGTTTTTACGACAGTACGCGAAAAAAAGTGGCGGGCAAAAACGACACGTTTTTGCACAAAAAGAACAGAACTGCCGCTCGTGCTGTTCCAGGCAGAGAACGGGCAAGCACTGCGAAGTATGTAAATTTGAATTGGATTGGACAAAAGCTCTGTTAAATTCTTCAAGAGGGGAGTGGGAGAGGGAGGGGAAGAACGTGAGGGGCGGTAGCAATGATCAGGTGAAGGCACCACAGCCCCAATCACTGCTCTGAACTTCCGACCGCTTTCACGCTGAGTGGAACTGCTCTAATTTTTCCTCCTCCTCCTCCTCCTCCTCCCCCTCCTCCTCCTCCTTAACGAATTCGCTCCACAGCTAGTCTAAAATGTTCGCTAGCTCTGAATCGATATAATGCAGGTATTTCGAAAACATAATTCTAATGAAATTCGCAACTAAGATGACTCTATCAACACGCGGAGTTTAATTTACTTGTCATAGTTAGTTCACAGGGACGCTGTAAACGTTACAGGCTTCCCGTCTGCTCTCAATAAATGGCCGTCTAAGGAGGGAGTATATTATGTATGGTTACAGAAGACGCAGCTGTAATTGTTGCTGTGTCGAAACTATCCCGAAACAAATTACAGTCGAACCTCGTTATGACGAACATTATCGGCTATAGCGAACTAAATGTGAGCTTTGGTTGGTCCCGCTTCCTTTCAGTGAAATTTATTCGTTTTATAACAAAATGAAAACCGCCAGAGCCGCGCGCGATATTGGTTATAAGGAAGAAATATTTTGTTCACGCGAGGCTTCAAACTCGATAGCTAGTCTAAAAAAAGCAAAATACGAATTATAGAAGACAACAGTTCGTAAAACTACAAAGGTAGAAAACGCCCTTTCGTGCGTGGGCACTGTGGAAAAATTCATTCGGTGGTGCTGTGAATAGCCGCCAGGCGAAGATCACATCCTTCTTCAAATAAATTTAAACGCAGGCCTGTTTTGTCGGACGCACTTTGTTCAGTTGTAATTTCACATCGATATGCTCCGGTTCATTTAGTTTGAAATGTCAAAAGGAGAGAGCTAAGGATTACCACGTGTATAGTGGGTTCGAAGCCTACGTTAGTGCGTTTATTATCTGGGATTTTGCGTGAGCCAGATTGTCGATTTGTTAGAGCCGATTTTTGCCTCTACTGTTACAACAAATATCGAATATAACGAACTAATTTACTGTTTCGATACTCGCTATAACAAGGTTCGATTGTATATGAGAACCAATCCTAAGAAATATATGTGTATGTGCCTTTATTGGATCAATGTAATAAGCCAGCATATATAACTCAGTATAGTTATCCGCTAATAGAGCTTCTCTAGTCTTTCATATTCGCAGCTGTGGGAGGGCTCTAAATTTTCCTTTAGTTTTAATAGACCAATAGAGGAGGCAGTTTCAAATCTCTTCCCCTTAGAGGGAACGGAGGGAACAGCGTGATTCATCGCCGTGTGGGTGCCTAATTCAGCCTGGATACGCGCATTTTCGCCCGGCAGTACTGCCCCGGAAAATTCGGGCGAGCGTGAGCGCATCGGCGGCTGCCCGAGCGAGGTTCAGCTGCGCCCTGGCGTAGGTGCGCTTCCGGTACTGCGCGCTGCCACTGCCGCTGACCCACTTCGGGGTGCAGGGAGCACAGCAGCGAACTGCGAGCGCCGCCCCGGCCGCCGCCGTTCTCGGCACGCCGTTGTTACACGCTGCTGCCGCCATGCAGTTGTCCACCTCGGCCATTGTAATAAGCGGCCAGATACTTACTACGGGCAGGCACGCCCCTTTCCGAAGCACAGACGCTAAGCAGACAGACAGAGAGAGGTTTAATGAGCACTGAAGAGGTTAGCCCGGGCCCACTAACGGCGGGGCTTCGCTACCTTCACATGGGGGCAAGACGCAGATCATGACCTCGGTCACATAATCTAAAAAAAGACAATAAACCAAAAAGGTGGAGCGAATATCTTTTTTTTTAATTTTTTGTCATTGATTTTGATTATCATTATAGTCCTCCGTTTTTCGGGATTTACACCTGATGTTCGGGAAGCGAACTAAGCTAATACAGCGGAACCTCGTTAAACCGTACCTGCTGGGGGCGCGAAGAAAGTACCTACTAGTCGGCACTACGGTTTATCCCAGTGCATTAGGTTAAAGGGAAACCGAGTCGGGGATTCGGCTTAATTACGTATAAAAAGAGACTACGGCCTATGCGGGTATGGTTTAACGAAATTCCACTGTACTTACAATGTTGTAAATGAATGAATTAGGCATTTTAAGTGTCTTAAAACAACAACAAAAAAAACTTTGCAGAAATTCAGAGAATTGTTTACCATTGCGTAGAACTCTTTATTCCGCTTGTCCTGAGCAGGGGTCGGGAACCTTTTGAGCCGGAGGGCCGATTTGCATGAAGCCGACACGGCGGGGGCCGGACGGCAGATCGTACAGGAGACGGGAGGGGGGGAAGGGGGGGGGGCGCTTTGCACGCAAATAGAAAAATTTCAGAAAATTGGTAATAGGGTTCCAATTAAAATAGTGCACAATAGTGTGCAAATAGTGACCCTTTTCCCCAATTGACCTCACTAGTATCTTATTACTACAAACCATATGTCACTGCCTTGTGTAGTTGTATAGTGAGATAATAACCCTCATAGTATGCCCGCCACGCTATAGCTCACTCCTTGCCGATTCCCTTTCTTCTAGCGCAAATTTCACCCCGCCACGACTGCGTTGGTGACGTCTCGGCCAATCAGACGAGTAGCGAGGGGACGTATCCGTCGCGCTGACTCGGGCCTTATCTGTCATCCCCAGGTATCTATCGCACGCGCTGCAGGCTGAATCCGCGTATACGTGCCGGTGATCAGACATTGCGCGACGATGACATGCCGACTGAGTGCGACGTTCGCCGTCCGGAGTGTGATAGCGAACTGGCCCTTTTATTTTGTTCCCTTTCGGTGGGCCCATTCTCTCCTCGCGGCTGTCATCACATCGAGGGGGCGGCCTCGGATAAAGGTCCACTCGAGCGACAACGCCGTAAACGGGTTCAGGGACCGATACGGCCGGCGCGGCCAATCGCAACGGCCGCCACGATACGCACACACGCACGGCGCGTGGCACGTCAAATCCGGCCGGGTACGCACGCGGAGTTACCTAATAGGTGATGAGGGGGGAAAAAAGCATGCTTGCGCTGCGAGGTCGTTACGCGTTGGAATCGAGTGCATCGCGACCGCAGTTCACGCCCTTTTTTTATTATCGCAGAACGTTATGTGTAGACCTGGCTCCGAGCGAGAATATGTCCGTGCGTACGTACTCATTGCCTCTTCGTGATCACTGTCATCGTTATAGGTTATGCTAGGTTAGGTTAGGTTTGGTTAGCGGTGGAAAGGTGTGGGGTAGGAGACGCCCCTTTTTTATCGCAGAACGTTATGTATAGTCCTGGCTCTGAGCTAGAATGTGTCCGTGCGTACGTACTCATTGCGTCTTGGTGATCATTGTCATCGTTATAGGTTATGCTAGGTTAGGATAGGTTTGGTTAGCGGTGGAAAGGGGGGGGGGGGTAGGTGATGACGCGTAAAGAACCAGCTGTGGCACCAACAGGCCACAAATAGGTGTAGCTGCAAATCAAATCCAATCCAGATCAAGCACCACAGGAGTCCTCCTTCCTATTTCTCGCTATCTCTTCCCCAATGCATCAATTATGCCTTATATTTTTGCATGTCATAGTTATGAGCAATGCTAAGGTGCGGTAGGGAGGTTGGATGAAAACTTCTCCGTGGTGGAACGCAGGAGAGGAAAATAAAAGTGAAGGGGTATGGGGAAACTTTACAAAGATGAGGTATTTTTGTTTTCTGTTTACCGCTTTGTTACAGCTGTATTTTTCTTCTGGAACCCGCTCCCCCTGCAATGCTTATACACTATTGGGAGCTCAGTAAATCACATCCAAAGCACACCAGACAAGTTCTTAGACAAGACATATGGTTACACAGACTTGTAACCCTTGGTATGGTTACAAGTCTCTGTAACCCTACCAAGGCGTCAAGCAGTGCTTTAGGCCCAGGCTCGCAAATATAGTTTTTTCTCTCTCTCTCTCTCTCTCTCTCTCTCTATATATATATATATATATATATATATATATATATATATATATATATATATTAATTAGGCAGTGAAGACAAATAAGTAAATAAATCTTCTACCCTGAATGTGCCTCAGAGATCACTTTCAGCTGTCATTTCAGCCCTGTGTATGACGGAGGAGGAAAGTGCCGTCATACACTACCATTCGTGGTCACTACCGTGTTTCCATGTGCGGTCAGGGCTGTGCTCAGATATTGTTTACACTCTTTTCATCTTGAATTAGGCCCTCCTTACAACACCATCGTATTTGATAAATTCACTCCGAAATAATGTCATTGCGAGTTAAGGCAGTTAATAAAAGAACGCAAATTAAAAATTGGGGAAGTTTTATTTGGGGGGTGGTTAATGCCTTTCTCTGCGAGCGGTGCCTGCGCCACGATGCCGGATCTTCCCGTCAGCCACTCACTCACAAGGACCAAAATTGCCCGGGTCTTGCTCGGTGAAGTTACAGTAAACGATCTCAACCGAAACTTCGAAATATCTTGAAATTAGTTTTATGGAAATTCGTATGACTAACCTTCATTTGCATAAGCCAACTCGGCAATTTTATCAGCTAAGTGATACTTGAGGATTTCCGAAAACGTGGTTAATGCTGATGTTATTCATTTTACATCGTTAAAAGGTAAATTTATAAGAATCGTAGACTTTGTTCTCGAACATTGTATGCGTTACGCATCAACGAATTTGATAACTTCACGGGCCTAAACTGAACTGCGTAAGTTTCAGCAAACATGCTTGATTGCATTGTTATTTATTTAATCTTGTTGGGGAGGATACCTGACACCTGAAAATATTCCATTCATTTTAAAGCAATTATGTGGGTGATATTCAGATAAAAAATAATTACATAAATTTAATGAACCCACGGATGTTGATGGATACATAAAAACATGTTTGATCTTGATGGGATTCGATTAATCATTAGAAGCAACTCTTCATGAGCCAACGAAATATCAAGGGAACCGGAAAATTGTAGAAGGTTTTTGTACCTTTACGGATGGGCCCTCTACAGAAGGTTAGGGAGTACGAATGTGCGGTTAAAGTTTCAGGTATCTAGGCCCAGAACCGGCCTTTTGCTGGGTGATGACGAACAAGTTAGTGATTCAGACCCGCCGCGGTGGCTCAGTGACTAAGGCGTTGCGCTACTGAGCACGAAGACGCGGGTTCGATTCCCGGCCGCGGCGGCCGCTTTTCGATGGAGGCGAAAAGCGAAAAACGCCCTCATGTACGAGATTTCCGCTCACGTTAAAGATCCCCAGGTGGTCAAAATTAATCCGGAGCCCTCCACTACGGCGCGCCTCATCACCTGCGTTGCGTCGGCGCGTTAAACCCTACAATCAATCAGTTAGTAATTCAGTCATCTAATCAGTAACATATATGCAAAACATATAAGCAAAACATCTGCACAAACAAGTTCGATACCTAAATGCGTCTGCGCAATAATCAGGAATTTGCGAAAACGCAGTTCAGCCCCTTCACGTCCTCAGGTGTGCAATTTCGAAACATTCACGCTTTGGGAGTCGAGTTCGTATAGGCGGCCTCGAGTATAGGCCTCGATTTATGGCCTATAGTCGGGGAGTACTCCATGACAGGAACGTACTCCCGAAATTTCATGGAGTCGTCTGTCTGTCTGTCTGTCTGTCTGCTGGTCGGTCGATCGGTCTTCTGTATAGATGTAGATGCTTTAATCGACGAATGCCGTTCAAATTCTAAATCATCTTCAAGGACTGAAGCCCACTGTCAAAACGTTGTACCTTTTTTACCATTTTTAACCAATTTAATTACGGCCAGTTTTTATGACCGATTTGACTGCGGCGGCAGCACGGTTAGGCGACGGCGAAGACTTAGGTTTCGGGTGAGAGCGGACCCATTTGCGCCCAACAATGGTGGATGCACCGCGCTATGTCACTCGCCGGCTCCTCCTCAATGCAAGGCAACACAATGTTGCGTAGTGCTGCGGACGATAACGGCGTTGAACCCGCGCACCTGCCCGCGTCACACGCCCGGCCACTCTTCCCTCCGTATCTTCCCTTACGCTGCTCGTTTTTGACATTTTCCCCCGTCATTCCTTATCGGACAGCAAAAGTCCGCCGCTCAAGAAGGAGCAAGGAAAGGTGTTCGATAACTCAGCGAACGCATTAAAAAACTCGATAAGTGCAAGGGACAGCAATATCGAGTCGTGCGACGAACGCCTCGTGACGCGCGTCCTTTGTGTGTCAGTCGACCGGGGGCATGAACCTCTCTGCAACTCATGCCGACGGAGGGGGAACAAAAGGGGTGCGATACGGGACCTCGAAAAGACGTCGCCTTGCTTCTCTTTCTTTCCTCTGTTCTTCTTTTGCTTTCGTTGGCAATGCATCTCGAGCTCATCTTCGAGATACCGCCCACACACTTTCTTTGATCCTGCCATTGTAAGCCAAGATCTTTCTTTTTCCTGAGGTCTCGGTGGGTGAGAAAAAAATGGACACGCAATTCTTCACAAACAATGCGACAAATTACCGAACCAAAAGGGCGTTAGACAGGGAGATACCATCTTGCTAAAACTATTCACAGTATGCCTGGAGGATGTATTCAGGAAGCTTTACTGGGAAAACATAGGATTAAGGACAAACGGGGAATATTTGAGCCATTTGAGGTTTTTAGACGTCATAGCCTAGCTAAGTGGGTCTGCGGAACACCTATAAAAAATGCTTAAGGAACTACAATAAGAAAGTAAGGCCGTGGGAGTTAAGATAATTATGACGAAATCTAAATAAATTGAAGAAACACGCCGAAAGCGCCCTCTTCAGCTTATGTAACAAAACGCTAGAAGAAGTACAAGAATATATCCGTCTCGGACAGGTTGTCCGAGCTGACCCCAGTCACGAGAGAGGAATTCGGCGCAGAACAGGTATGGGCTGGAGTGCTTCTGGCAAACGCTCCCAAATAAGGAAAAGTAATCTACCTCTATAACTAAAAAAAAAGAGAATATGCAACCAATGAATCCTTCCGGTAATGACATATGGAGCGGAAACCTGGCGCCTTACTAGCAGCTAGAAAGCAAACTTAGGTCAGATCAACGGGTCATGGAACGAATAATGACCGGAGTAACTTAGAGACAAGAAACGAGCTTCCTGGATCACGGAGAAAACTCGAGTAAGTGATATCATAGTTCAAGTAAAGAAAAAGAAATGGACTTGGGCTGGCCACGTAGTTAGACGAATCGGTAACCGGTGGGCCACCGTGGAGAAAGAGTGGATACCGAGTGACGGGTCTAGAAGGAGGGGAAGGCCAATAACACAACGGAGGGACGAAAAGGAAATTTGGGGGCAAAGAATGGACCCGAGCAGCGCTGGACAGGAGCGGTTGGAGGTCAACGGGAGAGGCCTTCGCCCTGCAGTGGACCTGAATAGGCTTCTTCTTCTTCCTTCTTCTTCTTCTTGTTGTTGTTGTTGTTGTTGTTGTTGTTGTTGTTGTTGTTGTTCTTGTTCTTCTTCTTGTTGATCTTCTTCTTCTTCTTCTTCTTCTTCTTCTTCTTCTTCTTCTTCTTCTTCTTCTTCTTCTTCTTCTTCTTCTTCTTTTCCTTTTCCTTTTTCTTTTCCTTTCTCTTTTTCTTCTTCTTCTTCTTCTTATGATGATGACGACGACGACGACTACGACGACGACGACGATGATGATGATGATGATGATGATGATGAGGACGACGACGATGACGATGAGGATGATGAAGAAGTCTAGCCCAGAGAACTGTCCCCTGCCCTCTTGTCTTTAGTATACAGTAATGCCCTGCCATAGAAACATGACATCCAAAACTCTAATGGCCGTAGTCTTAAGATAGGGAACATCCGCGCCCTGCGAGGCCGGGGACTTCCCACACGCCGGATGCGTAAATAAATGTTATTTCTCTCTCTCTCCAAAACTGGCCTGTTTGCTAACAGGGAGAAATCGAGTTCTTCAATGAATAGTTGGCTAGCTTCTGTATAAACCCTGGGCTTGCTCCTTGGTTATCTATAATTCCTTCACTGACGAAGCTGATTATCTATTTCTGCAAAATGATTTATTAGAATTGGATGCATGGCGTCGCCAATAGATCATGTTTCGAATTGCGAACAAAACTTTGTTGATGTCCCTTTACAGGTGGCATGATTATCCACCGTGGTGTAACTATCTATCGAGGTCTGCCATTCCTCCACATCCCTGTTTTAATACCAGAGCGTCATTGGTTAACTTGGTTACCTCCGACGAAATCTGGCTCAGGCATCTCTTTCAGTCAACCTATTGCCATATCAAGCACCATTCATACAAACTCAAATATGCTTGGTTTGTGTGGGCCTATGCTGAACTGAACTAATCCATTTGGATCAATCCCACGCCACCCTAGAAGATTTACGTAAGTCTTGTGACAATTTTTATACAGCGACTATTTCTGCACGTTACTTCTATAGAATGTGAGTGCGTGCGTGCGTGTGTGCTATTACAAGCAGTACTTTGGAAGGGCATTCAGCCTTTTTCAACGCGCTCCGGTCCTGTGATTAGTTTTGTGACGTTAAAGATTGGATGGAGAGTAAGAAAAATTCATCGTCCTCAAAGTTTCCTGGTGGCATCTGCCGTGTAGGAGTACTAAAAATGCGTTAATTGCTATAAATGCGATAAACTTTTCGATACGCGATTCGGTACTCCTATACTCACCCCACGAAACCCCGATATATCAGAGGCGGTGACTCCCAACTGACGTGTCCTGAAGTAATCTCCGAGGTTTGTTTTAACTTATCCTTGTGGGGCCCGCGCACAAGAACAGACAAATGGTGACTTTCCTACCGCAACTCAGCGTCGCTAGTCATCTTCCCAGAACTGAATGTCATGATCATCCATGAAGTAGGTCACTATAGCTCCAACAAGAGACTGACTACTGTTCAATCTTTTTGTCTGTTGATGGCGAGATTTATCTTTTGGGGCATACTGCAGGGATCGTGACTCATGCCTTTGTAGCTTCTCTATCGGGAAATTTCCATGGCGCAGACGAAAGAACGGCTGCTTCCAGAACACGACAAAGTAGGAGATAGTGTAAGCAGAGGTCACCGATAACAGTCGCGGCAATGAATTGCGTTTTTTAGGCAGTGGCTTACTGCCGCACTCTAAGCCTTTATGAGCTACAATAAATATTAATACTAGGTTTACCAAGTGTCTTCGCCTTATCTGTCATGCCATTATTGGTGAAGAAAATCTAAGCATTTGTAGACCCTCGCGAGTAGCTTCACTCGCCTTCTGGTTCCCTAGCTGGAACACCACAGTGTCCAGGAAGCCACGGCAGCGTTATGTGGTGTCCAGCACTACTGGCTAGATGGTGCAAGTCAGTGATTTCACCAAATGCATGCCCGTGAATGTTGGAGCAGCCGTTGCGGTGCATGCATCCCTTGGAGGCAAGGCTGCCTTCGAGCCTGTGAGGATGGTCCATTGCTCTGGTGGCTCGCAGAGAATGTAGTGGACAGGTTCTTTGATGGCGGGAAGCTGGACTGACATAGATTATGTTCCCATTTCAATATCAGAACACTTGTTCAGTGTAAGGAGTGAAGATTTTAGAACAACTGTGCTCAGGCGTAGATCAGCCGTCTGTGGAAACGCAGATTGCGGCAGGGTACAGCCGGCATGTGGTCTTAACCGAAATAGGCCACTTTGAGATACACTTGGAGGCACTTTTTTAATGAAATGGAACCGCCTCTAGTTCTTTCTGAAGCACGATCATGCCTCCTTGCACCTCATAGAACTTGATCTCAGCATGAGTCTCTCAGAGCGACTTCCGTGCTTACTAGTGAATTTGTGCCACCGACTGCGTCCCAACGCAGCTCTCTGGTTTATTGAAACCTGATGCTACAGTTTTCCGCTTGTATGTAAGCAAGCTACCGTCTCACATAGAGGATCTAGTGCCTCAGACGAGAACCACCAACCTTAAATGTACTTATTGATCCATGGCCCTCCCTATCGTGTAAACGCAAAGCACCCGCCGGTTTGGCTCAGTGGCTTAGGCGTTGGGCTGCTGAGTACAAAGACGCGGGTTCCATCCAGGCGGCGGTGGATGCTTTTCTGATGAACGTAAAATACTAGCGGCATTGTTTGGTTATCTAGGAGACATTGGGGTGATCGCGGTGATATCTGACTGGTTATAGAACTGTTCTCGCAAAGTGGACTTTCAAGACCAACGCTTGCGTGCTGAAATTTGGGGGCGTGATAAATAATTTCAGCTACAGTCAACAATAAATTGATAGAAAGCTCGGTTATTCCCCAGAAGTTTCAAAGCAGGTCCAATAAACTGATCTTAGAAACATGAACTTCTTCGTTGCTAAGGCTTATAGGGACAGGCAAGATAGGTAGAAAAATATTTTAATGGAAGCTGAAGAGGAGACATGTCAGATGGACAAGGCCCACATGCATGGGGGAAACAGCACATAGGCTAGGAACACACAAGGCGGAGAAAAAGAAACGCTTCTCAGTGTCCTTTCCTTGTATCTTTTTCGTCTAGTTATACGCTGTTACCACTGTGGATCCGCACTAGCCAAGGTTGCCCCACTTATGCCTAGATGCGTCGGAGTCTTCTCCTTGCTGCACTGTACATTCTATTACTATTCGTTTATCAAAAAGTAAAGTTTATACTCCCGGCTTTCACGTGGTTTGACATGCTCGATACCTATAAATGCACATTTTGAAACAAAATTAGCTGCAGTGGAGATATACCCCATACATTCCTCCTTTTGTGTTCGTTTTCTTTCATTAGAAAAATATTTCTGGCAACCAACGTGCCCCCCCCCCCCCCTTATTACAGCTTTTGAAGTTAGTTTCGGCTATCCAGGCATAGAATAGGCTGTAGTGCATGCACTATGCACATCGATATGATGTGTGCAACGAAATAACTAATTATATGATTGACGTCTAAGGCTCACTCACTCACTCACTCACTCACTCACTCACTCACTCACTCACTCACTCACTCACTCACTCACTCACTCACTCACTCGCTCGCTCACTCACTCACTCACCCGCTCACTCACTCACTCACTCACTCACTCACAACTCGCTCACTCACACTCACCCTCTCTCTCACTCACTCACTCACCCACCTCCTCTCTCACTCACTCACTCACAACTCGCTCACTCACACTCACCCTCTCTCTCAGTCACTCACTACCCTCTCACTCACTCACTCACTCACTCACTCACTCACTCACTCGTACGACAGCCCATACAGACTCGTCGCTTCATGGCATGATGAATTGGCAGGGAAACCGTCCTTTCTGTCACCTGAGGAACATGCCCACGGGCGCTTAACGTTGTGAGCGCAGGATACAACGAGGCGCAATCTGTCGCCACGATAAGCTTGCCGAACAATATGTCGGCGCCACTGAGGCCATTGCACCCGCATCATTCAAGGCGAAATCGGACGATTGAAGCGGCTAATGTTCCGTTCCGAAGGGCACACCCCAGAGATAGGGAACAGATGAATTTAGCGAAATGGGGAAATAGCGCAACTCATGCAATCAATTATCTCCCTTTTGAAGAATGGAGCGTCTATTTCACGCAGCACTCGCTGGATGACTTCGTCGTTTTCTCCCTCTTACTGGCGATCGGCCTCTAAGAAAAGCGTACTTTTGGTCTAGTCCTAGCAATGGTTTATTCGTGTTTCGGCAGAAGCGGGCTGGTGTTCTTCCTGAGACTTTAGCCAACCGTCTAGTAGCTGATGGTGAGAAGATGGCTGACTGGACGTAAGTACAGAATGACAAGCCCGGACTCCTGAAAGCAGCCGTCGCGACCGCTACCATTGCATACGCATCAAGCCTCACCAAGCACGCATGCGCAGACACGAAAAGTGCCTGTCACCAGGTCTTATTAAGCAGACAGCTAACACAACATACAGCCATAAATAGCAGCATCAGAGGGACCACGTAGTGGGTACATCGGCACGTATACGGATGACAAGTAATTATAAAGCGAATCATTAATGCGCTTGAGAAGCTGCGGTCAGGGTTTATGCATGTCAACCTCGAACGGAACCAGGCACTCACTGCCTTGAAAGTGCCTAAACTCAGGGAATATTCCTATTCGGGAAGGAGTCAAATCCCTCCGGCACGCTCACGAGACACAGAGACACCATTAAAGGACAAGCGCAAACACATCCCCTGGATACACCATTAGACAGTGCAAAATAGGGGAGCTCCCGACGCATCCGAGCTCCCAGATATGCCCTGCATGTAATGCCGTGGTGGGCCAACATCGTAACTGTGTAACCCTTTTGCGGCGTGCGCAGCGAGGGAAGGGGAGCGGGCCGAGGGCCTCCCGTTCCTCAACACATTCCATTCCCGGAGCCATGGACTCTGCATGTAGCCAAAGAATGATTAGCGATAAGTATTTGTGTGTCGTACGTTCTTGTGGTTTCGGGGTATGCTCGCACCACGACGATTAATCATTTTGCAATATCACTGGAAGGAAACAAAATGTTAGGTCGACTAGTTATGTAAGTTACGCATGGTTTCATCCTGAAGTTACTTTTTCTTTTTATTTTGAATAAGGTACCTACCTCGGCTTTTAATTTTTCTTGTTTTGATGTTCTTTACTTTTCCCTCATTTGATGTCCTCCCTTTCCTCTTTCTTTTTCTTTTTTGACCCCTGCCGCCATTCCCCCAGAAATGAAATCCTTCTTACGCCACTGGCGTAACCATACCACACAAAGGACGGCTGAGACCGAAGAAGCACCAGCGAGCAGCAACGTTATTAGCTGCTGTATATCAGGCGGTGACTTGAAGACGTCACCAGAGGCCCTCTGGAATTTGAGAGGACTGTAATTAAAAAAGCTGTCTCTTCCCTCCCTCCCTCCCTCCCCTCCCTCCCTCCCTCCCTCCCTCCCTTTATCATCTCTCTCTCTCTCCTCTCTCTCTCTCTCTCTCTCTCTCTCTCTCTCTCTCTCTCTCTCTCTCTCTCTCCTCTCTCTCTCTCTCTCTCTCTCTCTCTCTCTCTCTCTCTCTCTCTCTCTCTCTCTCTCGGCGCGCCACACAATTGCCGTTACTTCTGACGCCATCATGGCGCTATAAGTTTAGTCTTTTTAACCCTCTATGATAGCGCGTCAAATTGTTCAGAAAATCGCCTCCAGCTTCGCTGAATGTCCGATCAATGCGAAGTACGCATGCGCCGTAGTTGCAACGGGAAGTTCTTGCCTACTTCCGCAAACCCGCGGATGACCCAGTTTGTCGGGCTGCAGGGATATGAACCAAGCCTGAGTAGGGGGACGGCGAAAATTGAAGTTAGGGAAACAGAAATATTTATGCGACTTTAATCTCGCTCTATTCAAACGAAGCGCACTCGCAAATTCAGCAAGTTGGGTGTTCAGTTAGTTGCGTAGACCTCCTGATTTATCTATACATGTACGCTGAAATAAGATGACCGGCGGACAGTAATATAAAGAACATTTGAGGTGCACGATAATTGTTCGCTGCAAGATTAACCCCGGCGCACGCTATTTTCAGTTTAGGTTTTTGTGTACCTGCGATGCGAGGAGCTAATTGCGGGTTGAGCATAAAAAGGGGGGGGGGGGGGGGGGGGGGCGGAGGCATGCAAACTTAATGATCTTCTTGACCTGCTTCGACGCATAATGGACGTGAACTGCGATGCTGCCTGAGGGGAAAAGTTCTCGGTCGTTGCTTTATACTTTTTTGCTGTATGGGGTCCACTGAGTTTTATTTTTACATATTTTTTTCCCATCTGGAATTTTTTTCGCTTCAGTTCCCCTTACTTCTGGCCGCCTGTGAAGTTAACGGCTCAAAAATAACATGAATGGGCATGAAATAAAATATCAAAAGGCATTTACAATGATTATGGTTTGAAGCTTACTGGGTTGATGTATACTTGAACGGGTGAGAAGTGATTGAAGATGGAACTTGTGAGTCTTGAGAGCGAACTAAGCTTTGTTAATGATATAAAGACTGGAGAACGCTTAGGCTTCAACGACTGCTGTGGGGCTGCAAGCTTGGTAAGGCGTCGTTATGCGAGGCAAATTGTTTTCTCACTTTTACCCCAGAAACGCGAACGACTGAAACAGCACAGAGAACCGTGGCCGCAGCCCAAGTGAACTCAGTGAAATTTTTATGAAGATTCCTGTTACATGTGAGGATGCGAAGCAGGTTTTGACGCTAACGGGTTAATAGATGGAAAAGTGAGTAAGGTTAAAATGTGATTGAGGATTTATGTGCGGTAACTTCCGTGAAATACGCTTCTGATTTCTCTACAGTTTAACTTGAATTAGTCAGTCCGAGCATTAATGTTTATTTATTTTTTGCCTGTTTGCATGAAGAACAGCAGTCACATGTTGCATTCCACATTTTAAGCTCATTTACAGGATGCGACTTGCGAGTTTTGCAATTCCACAGATAAAAAGCTGTCAGTAGCAAGTCGAGAGTTGTTTGGCAACAGTCTATTCAACAACATACGTGCATACGTGCATGCACACAAATGAAAAAATTTGAATTTTGAAATTTACATTCAAGATTGTTGCTGAAATTTCCTCGTACAATAATGACTTGTCGTGAACACGTCGTTACGGCACGCTCATATTTTTTGCAGGCATGTAAAACCTGCACCAAAAGCTGCTGTGATTTTTATCACTTAGCGGCGGTTCCCGGTCACAGCAAGCGTAAATCGCAAGCACCATTAGATAGATGTCCTTCAAACCTAAGGACCTTCCCCTCAACGGAAGAGACAGAAACATTATTTGTTGGGTGGTGGTGGCCGGGAATATGTTAAAATTTATTGTTTAAAATCGGAGGAGGCCCCCACCATCGGTGCGGGGCCACAATTTCTCCGTGTTTTCGCGCTGGGCCACAATGGGAGTAAACCTTAGAGCTGGCGATGAACTCAGCACATGTAAAATATATCAAGGGAGCAGGCCCGAAATTTTGGGTTTCAGGGAACTTTGAGGAAGCACGAATTGTTTGACACGTCGATGCTACTACTTCGAGTTCGTTTTCCACCCGCCGCGGTGGCTCAGTGGCTAAGGCGTTGCGCTGCTGAGCACGAGGTCGCGGGTTCGATTCCCGGCCGCGGCGGCCGCTTTTCTGATGGAGGTGAAAAGCAAAAACGCCCGTGTTTACGAGAGTTCGGCGCACGTTAAAGATCCCCAGGTGGTCAAAATTAATCCGGAGCCCTACACTACGGCGCGCCTCATCGCCTGCGTTGCGTCGGCGCGTTGAACCCCACAATCAATCAATCAGTTCGTTTTCCACTGCACAATAGGTCAATAGATATTCATATTTAATTATGATAAAGAGCTTGTGGACATGACGAAGTTCTCTCCCACTAACTTCGGACCATGCTATCTTTCGCGAACCCAAGGAATCCCTGGTCCCCTAACTTTCTGCTCGTCTGCGCCCATCGATTGCTATCTTGTTATTCTCAAAAGCATCGCCCTAGACTCATCAAGCTATCCGCGTGGACGGAAAGGTTATGCACAAGCAACAAAATAACGTGAAATTGCACGGTGGATTTTATGCACGATAAATCCATTTGCGCACTCATGAGGCCACAGGTCCCCTCCCGCTAATTTCCGGGTGCGGATTGCATCAAATTTCTGTTTGTTTGCCTCTTCTGAAATTCGTTCGTCGGGTTTTAAAAGGCTGCCCGCTGTTCCGTTTCGCCGGCAGCGCAGATGCAACGGCAAGCAGGAGCGCGAAAAGCCGGTCGCCCGCCGCCGTCGAGATCGTCGTCGGCAGTGTTGGTTGCGGGCGCAGCGCAGGCTGACGCCGCCGACGGCCTCCCCCCTAGGCGGCGCAGTGAACCCGCCGCCGCGCGCGCACTCGATTTGGGCGAGGGTGGCGCGGCGGTGAGGAGGCGATCGCACTGTCCCGGCTGGCGAACGGAGCCCAGCACATTGCCGCAGATCCGCTGTGGAGCGGTACACACAGGTGGATTATTCCGTTTCCGCGTTTCGCAGCGGTCGCCGCCTGCTCGCTCCGGGGTTCGTCGTCTGCTGTGCCACGCCTGTTGTTGCAACCCTTCGCTTTGTTTTCTTCTGTCGCGCCTGCAAAACTGCTGCTGTGCGCGCGCGCGTTCGTCACCTTTGAAGCGAGGTTACGGCGCTGCACGCGGCGGCCAACGACTCCCCGAGTGATTTTTCTTGCCATCGCGGGTGAATTGCGGTGGCGGCAGTGATCCACTCGCGCCAGCAGCGCGCTGGTGCTTCAGTGTGTTGGTGACCGAGCTGACCTCCGCCGGGCCTGGCGCATGTGTGGGATTGCACCTCCGGGCTCCTCCGACGGGACCGACCAGCTGACGGCGTGCTTGGCCCGGGCGCCGAGGGTTTTCGGTCATGATACGACGTGACTAGCCGCACCCGACACACTCCACGTTCCTCGCCGCCCTCTTCCATTTCTCCTTTTTTTTCGTTCCTATCCTAGATCCCTTTACTTTTTTTTCTTCCTTCCCTCTTGGTCTGGTCCTGTGTGCGGAGGTCCGGGGGGGAGACCGTGGTCGCGAGCTCGGTGGTGGCTCGGGGGTTTCCGCGCCCCCTGTGTCGATGCGGGGGCCCCCCAGACTTCGGAGTGCCGGCGCTCTGGATTGCTGCAGCCCTTTACACTTCTGACCAGTCGAAGACAACTGTCAAATGTCTTGGAGTAACAGCTACACTAAAGTCGAGGTGGTTCAGCCCCAGACGTCGTCCGGCTCCATCAAAGGTGCGTATTCTTTTTTTTTTTTGTATCCCCACAACTACTTCTGTGTATTGTAGTTTAATACCCCACCGTGATGTGCTGCTCTTTATGGCGTATATCCGTAGGTATCGTCCAAATTCTTGCCGCTTGGTACCGTGGGAAAGGCAGGGGAGGAAGTTTGTTTATATAGAGGCAACTGATTCTTTACCCGAGCTTACAGCATCACTTAATCTACGTTTTAAAAAAAAACACCTTTTTTCATATTAAGTTTCTTTTCTTTGAACCCAGCTCTCAGAACCCATGTTTCACGCCGGAAGATTACGCTCAACGCTCACGGCACAGTTTTTTCGTCAAAACGCGTGTCCGCATTGCCGTACATAAAAATAATTTCTGGCAGAAAATTACGCTTCAGAACGGCTTTTGCGTTGCCCACGTGCTGCGCTCGCCGGAAGCGTCCCTGTAGCCGATGCCTCCGCTGACCCCGGTTATGTAACGGGCGCTATTCCAGATTTCCGCTCCTCGCAGGCGGCAGCTCGAACAAGGCGAAAAGCGCAATGCGGAAGTTCCCAAAATGGTTCAGCAGTATGCGGAAAAAAGTGCGACACTACGCTGATTGACTCAACCGACGCGTGCTCAAAATTTTAATTAGCTCTTTCCGCACTGGCATACGCAGAAATACATATACGTGTACATACATACAAAGTAAGCAGCCGAAAACGTTCCCCCGAAGATATGCGAGTTAACGGCGCCGCGCAAAAGTTTAGACGCCAGGTCAGGTATGCAGACACAAGTCAAACACTCCGGTTTTGGTGCGCACAGGTAGAACCTTTCAGTGAAGATACTCCTGGTATGCAAGCTCAGCAGTTAGTTCATATTCTGTTCCGAGAGAGAGAGAGAGAGAGAAAATTCTTTAATGAGACCGAAGAGGTCAGCCCTGCATAATGCTGGGCTTGCTACTTCAGATGGTTGGTGAACATGTGATAGGGGTTATATGCTTACATGAATATTACAAATAAGAAAAAGAAAGAAAAAAACGAAAGAAACTCCACCAGACAGACACATGAACACACATAAAAAAACAGAAAAAAAGTCAGAGGCAGTCGCAGGCTGGAGTCGAGTCCAGAGTCTGAGAAAACGCGCAAGAGCTTTAAAACCCCGCACCGCCCTGTCTTCGCTGTTCCAGGGGCCGAAAAAGTCCTCCATGCTGACAGTTCTCGCCCATAATAAACTTCGCGCTGTCGTCCGCGCCGAGTTAAAACGTGGACAAACGCAGAACAGGTGTTCAGTGTCTTCTCGTACACCGCAAAGCGTACACAGAGGTGATGCCATCAGACCGATTTTGTTAAGAAAGGTTTTTGTACAGGCTACTTTGAGGCGCAGGCGATGTATAGCACACTCTGTTTGCCTCGATAAACCGTGAGGTATACGAAACGTACACTGCGGGTCGATAGCGTAAAGGGGGGCGTACTGCAGGTCCGGGTACCGCCAGTGCTGCCATTGCATGCGCCATCCAAGAGTTGTGGCTATTCCGTTGACGTCCTCATTGGATAAAGGGAGTTATACTGATGAGCTCGTGGAATGGCCCTCGCGTGCGAGCCGATCCAATATCACATTGCCCGTGATGCCGCGTGCTTCCCGAGAACTCAATGCGTTGACTCCGGTACAATTAACGAAAAGCAAGAAAAACTAGTGTAACGGTTCGTTTTATTCAGGGTCTAGAGGTCTAGAGCGGTAAACAGTGCACGTTGTTTGGGTAGCCGTGTCACAGAATTACGCATGTGTCAATTAGGGTTCCGTTGGCCTATGTAAATTTGACCTGTGGCTACGCGGTTATTACGTGTCCCATACGAAGTTCTCTTTGCGAGGAAGAGACTGTCCCGTATGAAGTTTTCCCGGCGAGGAAAGAGCGGTACCACGTGAATTTCTTTTAGCGATGGAGGAGCTGTCCCATATGAAGTTCTCCTTGCGACGAAAGAGCTGTACCACGTGAATTTCTCCTTGCGAGGAACGAGCTGTACCGTATGAAGTTCTCTTTGGGGGAAGGGAGCGCTGCCGCGTGAATTTCTCTTCGAGAAGCAGGAGCTATCCCATATAAATTTCTCTGCGAGGAACGAGCGCTGGTTCTCCTATACGTTTCAAATCCCTGCCACTTCCGAAATATCTTCCCATTTTTCCAGGTCAGTAGATATCACGAATTACGCCTGTATTGCGTTTATAGGTACCTCTGTGGGGAGAACGTAATGTGCGAATGAACTGTCTTTGGTACCATCCCATTTCTAGAAGATCACGGGCAGAAGAGCTTACCCCATGGGTGATTTTAGTGCGGTGGCTGTAAACTATAACAAACCGTACTGACCAGATGTTTGCGTGGCTACTCAAACTATTCCCTCTTGATCCCACTTAAATGTAACAGTGCACGAAAAAGAAAAACAGGGGCCTATGCGACGCGAGCGGATGGAAGATGCGTCCACCGCACTATCGTGTTTGGTGTCTTCTTCGTGTCCGTTTACGCAGCCCTATTCTGCTTCCCTCCACGTTCGTCCCACTCGAATCGGCTCCGCTCGGAAGCGCGCTGGGCGCAACCCGGAAGCGGCGTCGAGAGCGCGGAGTTTTCTCGTGCGCGTAACAATCGGGGCGAGGGAGGGAACCGCAACGCACGCGTTTCCCCGAAGCGCAAGATGCGAATCGATATCGGCTCGTAAACAAGGCACTCTTTGCCTCGACTGACGGCACCGCCGAAGCGGTGTAGCGGATCCGCAATTAAGCCCCCCCGCGCAAAGTCCAATCGGCTGCTGCGGGGAGGGCGAGAACGGAACACCGGAGTCAAGAAGAGCGAGGATTGACAACAAGCCCGTGTTCCGTTTCGCGCCGCTTCGCCTTTTGAGCGGCGGCGAAGCCCCCCCTACGGCGGCAGCAGCACTTCCTCGAGCGAGGAGGCGCCTGCGGAGAAGCCTACCTCTCCCCCGCGTGTGGACGTCTCCTTCTCGCGCGCGCCTCTCCGCCCCTCCGCTCCTTTTTCTAACTGTCGCAATGTAGTAGTGTCGTCTGCTCCTTGCCTGTGGTGTGCCGGTGTCCGAAACGAAATCACCCCCGCCCATCCCCTCCCAAAATGGCCTGAATATCGTCTGACCGGAAGGGTTGCCCCCCGTGCATGGCGGGTGAGTGTCCTTCGGCGCCTCGTAGCGGTCTTGTTTTTGACGGCGGCGGCTGCTCGACGCCACCACGGCGTCGTCCATTACGTCTCTCGTTGCGCAAACCGCTCCGTTCGCATTGGGAGCCCGCAGAGCATAACGCTACCGTGGCCCGCTGGCGTCTCGGGGCCCTCGACTGTCGCCGCGTGCGTCCTGTGTTTACGCCCACGCGGTTCCAGGCAACGGCACGCAGTGCACCGGACGACGACGTCACGTGACCGGCGGGTCGCCCGGGCTGTCGCCGGATCGCGCGCTGGCTTCCCCGTTTGATTGCTTGATTCCGCGTGCGATTTCCGTGCTTCCGGATCTCGGGGTGTTTTTCTTTTCGTTTTGAGAAAACCCGCCGCCCCCTGTTATCGCCTGTCGCTAGGTGAGATGATCTAGGTTTTCCTTTAAAGCGGGACTATAGCTGTGCTTTGCGATACAGGTAGATCGTTTTCCTGATCTCGCGCATGTGTGCCGTAAGCTACCTGGCACGTGTCCGGTGAGAGCAACTAAACAAATAAAAAAGATGGTGAGAGAGAGATCCGGACCCGGAAACCGCGCTTTTCTCCTTTGGCTGCCTTTTTTCTCCCGTCTTCCGCGAAAAAAGAAGAAACAGCAAAAGTACACGGAAACCGTGAAGCAGCGAAAGAAAAGAACCGAGGAGCGGTGGTGCGAACAAGATACAGCGTATTGCGGGGGTTGGACACCGCTAAAACCGAATTCGGCAACGGGCGGAAGCAGTTATGAAACCCTCGTGGCTTGCAGCCCTTTTCTTTGGACGACAATACGCGCGTGTCGCGAACTGAAGGCTGCCAGTTTCCTTTCCTTACTTACGTCGGAAGCGCTTATTTTATGGTTTCGCTCCCGCTCTTTTCTTCCTCAGCTATCCAACCTCAAATTGCTCATTTTTTACGTGACAGACACGGTTAACAATGCTAAGCTGTGAGCAGCCATATCCTGTGCTCGAACACTGTGTGCGGCCCCGCATTTTTATAGTATACTCCTTTTGAATCGCCCGCCGTCATAATCGTCATCATCAGATTGTTATTGCCCAATGCAGGACGAAGGCCTCTCGTATAGACTTCCAACCGCACCTGACTTGCGGCTCCCATCCCCCAAAATTTCGCATCTCTATTTTCCGTCACGTTGTCCGCCTTTCCCCACTTGCAGTCCCTTGGTAGCCGTTCTGTGACCCGCATGTTTCACTCATGCAAAAGTACGGCGTCTAATAGGGAACTGCACATTAACCGCTTATAGTAAAACTTTTTAACCACCCGTTGCACTTGTCAGCGGGTTCGTACTGGTAAGGCTTTATACTGTTGGCAGTGGTAAGAACGTTAGTACTAGTAGTCGGGACGCTTCTAAGAAGTCGGGGGGAACCTTTTTAAAACCTGAATCGCTGGCCTTCCAGGAATTTTCACCACCACATGGGGAGCACGTGGTTTCCAACACGCATTCTTTCAGAGGGGCATGGGGTGCTTCGGGGTCCCACTGCTGTGTCACTGTCATGTATAGCGTACAAGTCGTCCGGAGTTGTCATGACGACCTTATCGCTGACTCATGCAGTACTAATCCCTCGCGAATCGCCACAGTGTCCGCGTGAGTCGTCTTTTGCGGAACGTTTTTGCGTACTACGAGGGCTTGGTTGATGGCTGCTGACCGGCTTGTCTCTCGTCCGTACTGGCCGGTTAGTGTGCCATTTTGGAGAATGGACGAAGGTAAGATAAATGATCCTTCTAGTCAGCGCGAATTTCACCATAAAGTACAGCGTTTAAACTATGCGTGGGCCGTGCAGAAAAACACGTGTTAAGGGTGACGGCGAGTGAACAGTATGTAGCGCTCGTGACGTGTCGTGAACCGGAACTGCTTGCAGATTTATGAGCTCTTGTAGACTTCCGCTGAGTTGTGGATGCAAAAGAAGTGACAAATTGCTTTCGTTGCACCACCGTGCGGAATATTTTGCGCCCTGGCGTGCCGACTCGCCGGAATGCATTCAAGGCAAGTAACCCGATTGTTTGATGAACGTGATTGTTTGTTGCAATGGACATTCATGTTTGGAAGGCTGCCACGTGGCATTTACAGATGTCTTTATTGCTGTGGGTAATTTGTTCAGTTCGTTACGCACTACGTTGAGGCCTGATGTGCCGTGGCCGGTTCGCTGAACATTCCCAGCTTTCTTGCTCAGAAGGCCGACTGCAAAACCGTTGCAGAAGTTATATATGTAATATAGCAAAAAGTCGGCTTGGATATGAACACCCTAGAAATGCTCTGCGGAACTCTGAATCGTTTCAAAGCGAAGCCCTAGTGTTCTCACTGATGCGGCGTCTGTAATGCGAAAACGCGCTGCAGGAAAGCCAACTTTCTCTGGCGATGATGATGAATGATCGTAGGTTAAGTGAAAGAAAAAAACGCTTGCGGTGGCCGGAATTGAATCTGGGTCCCTTGCGTTACGGAGCAAGCGTCTATCCGATTTCTTCTATTTCGACAGGGTCGAAGCGCTTAGGAAAACTCAGACACAGAATGCGTCACGAGAAAGCTTCGGGTTCAAACATCGTTAGACGGAGAGGTGCATGTTTTAATTATTTTGTGTGCGCGTGCGTGTAATCCGTCGCCAATAGATTTAAAGCTGATAGTTTCCACGGCTCTGAAACCTGATAGAGAAACGCTCTGTCACTTAAAACTGCGTAAAAAGCGAACTTTCGAGTTTAATATTACTTGCGCCAAAATATACTTTGCATCACACTTAATAACTCCGGAGTAATCACTTGTGAAAAAACTGCGGTGACCCGAGAAGTTGGCTAGACTTGCAAAGATAAAACTCACAGAACAGCCGGGTTCGAAGAGGTATTCCCCGCGAATACTTCCAAGTACGGAAACCTCCCTGCTACTACGTTGAACTTGTCGGCGAGGTCAGCAGACACGACTCAAGCGGCGATAGAAATCTCCAAGACGTGAGGCGATAACTTCATCGGAGTGGTCTGTTAATCACGGCGTCTTTGCGTAGCTCTGCGCGTGTAGAGGTGTATCGCAGATACTATACGAACACGTCCCGACTGCCTTCTGCGTGGCCCGTTTGGTAATCACCAACCAAAGCCGACTCATTCCCCCCACGAAGCGTTGGTCGCTGCGATGCCTTTCCTGCCGTGTTTGCGTATATTTTTATTGATCAACCTCCCATTGCGTTTAGTAACGTGACATCAGTTCTTTTATCGTGAATTTGTACCGGTCGTTCGCTCGTTGGTACGAATTATGGCTTTTTATTTATATTAATTTCGCGAGCCCATAAATAAATGAAGTAAGATACGCTATCGACGCCTACTTGCGTAGCGTTGACGCCGGGCCCCTAACTACGCCGTATTGTTGTAGCATACAAGTCCAACTCGTCAGTGTGGCTCTAAAGCTCGTTTATTATCCGGGCATCTTCGACAAAATATAACTGATAACGTTCTTGTTTGGTCACTATACGGCGATCCTGTACAGCAGGTTAGCGGGTCAACGAAGGCGAACCAATTGACGCCGCCTATGTGCCTGCTGCGACCGAAAACGCCGCCCGAAGTTTTTGACAGGGCTTTCGCGCTTACTAATGCTACCCGGACATTCCCCACGTCTCATGCAGCTTCTATGAGTCGTCGCCAATGCTTCGAAGTCTGAGTACTTTAGCAACAGTTCGTTCAGCTCAACTTCACATTCACCCAAACGAACCCACTTACCTTTGTCTTTCAGAGAGGAAATAGATGAAAGTAGCCAGCACGTGACCGGGAACTGGCTAATTTCAACGCATCGCAGTATGCTTCGTGCACATTGCTGCGCGTTTGATGACTTTGCGAGGGGAAACAAACGAGATAACGACCCAGCGACCCCATTGCTGCTTTGCATTTCTCCGATAGCACCGCGCACAGTCGTTTAGCTCTGACCTGGGCATGTTCCGCGATGTTATCATCCCCGTACGTGTGTTCACCCTTTTCCTGTGACCTAGTTAGAAGCAAACTGCGCATCTTGCCCCTTTGAGGAAGCTGTTACGAGTTGTGCAGGGCACTTTAGATGTTTCAGAAGCACACGATGGTAGAACAGCGGATTAAATTGGAAAGCGCGTCTACATAGAAGTTGGGTAGCTGCGGCAACCTCACGAAATGTCCGACGTTGTCTCCCTCCTCCCCCCAAAAAAGAGGAAAGTGTGACAGTGAGCACTGCATGAGTAAATGCGCCCAGGAGAACGTTGTCTACCGGGTCAGTCTGAATACTGCATTGCGTGTCAGTACAAGTATTATTTTGTTGTCGCTGCCAATTTGTATTTGGTATTTTGCTAAAAACGTCCTTAGCTTCTCGTATCACTTTAGGGAAGCAGTCGGTATCGCGCTCTTGAAGTCTTTTTGTCTTAAACTAGATTTATCAATTCTATAAATTCTATTTTTACGAGAGCGTTCATTGCCGACATCCATTCTCCCTCTCACATTTAGTCCGCCATGTAACGGCACCTGTCATTTCAGTGAATTTCCTGATTAAAGATCAGGCCCTAATCTGTTTCGAGCATTACGTGTCGAACATCTTCGATGTTTCGAACATCTGTTTCGAACATTACGCGCTGTCCTGTGAATCGTATAAGAACATGAAGTGTTTTGAACGCTCGCCCCTTCCTGTTTATGTACATAAGTTTCATACTGGGTCGTAGATAAAATTTTTTTTTTAGGCAGTGGCCGCAAATATTTTAGTGAGCTTCTTCTATGGCAACGCACACGCGCTCCCGGTCGTGGCACCGGTAGATCCGCCGTGGTCCTTCCCACGAGCAGGCGCTGGACATCGCGCGTTCGTGGCTCTGCATCGGCTGCCTCGTTGAGCCGCAGTGTAGGACTTTTTAGTGGGCAGTCCCCTTGGTCAGCGAAGTCACGTCCAGCGCCGTTCCTCCCTGCAGAGTGGCGCGAGCGAGTTCCGGCGCTTACGTCACACAGAGTGAGGCAGCCCAACAACGCCGACTTGATCAGAAGGCCTGTTGAACTGCCGCCGACCGCCAACGTGGCGGTAATTGGTTGCTCACGGCTCACTTAAAGCTGCTATGATGTTTGACTCTCTAAAAGATCCTTTAGTGGCGGAAGCGAAGTTCCTTCCCGGAGATGAGCAGACGCGTTCCGATGAGCCGAGGCTTTCCCTCCTTCGTGTGGCGGGACCACTCGAGCAGCATGGCAAGGCGGACCGCCTAGCTTCGAAACACGTCCGGTGCGGCAGCGCTTGAGAACGCGCCGCGCCAAGCCGGCCGATCGCTTCGTCGTCGTCGGCAAAGGCGGCTGGCGCCGACTTCCAAGGTCCATCGTTGGCAGCCACAGGCGGACGAGCCCGCCGCCAGTTACGCGCAGCGGTTACGAAGCTGACGAGCCTTCTTACGACGGGCGTCCCTGCGCGAAATGAAGTAGTTCCTCTAAGGTATACGGGCTTGCGCGGATTCTCCGAAGCGGGCTCTATCGTTCTGGTGTGGCTGGAAGACCAGCACCGATAAGCTTTGATAAAGGTGCGGGAACATTGGCCGACGAGAGAGGCACCACGCTCAAGCGGACAAACAAGGGATGCAATTCGAAGAAGCTGGTCTTGTTCGCGGAATTGAACCCGACCTCCTTGCCGAGCCGTCCATCCAACAGCTCTGCCCTTGAGCACGTATTTTTTTTTTTTTTGTCGTATCTTGGTCACTGTGTCTTTTCTGAACTTCAACCATTTGGAGTTGACCTTTTCCGTGTTTCTCATATTTCGTTTCATTTTTATCGTCGTCATTTGGATTTTTATCGTAATCACCATCACTAGGATACAGCCCACAACCGAGGCGCTAGCGGGCGCCACGTAGAATGGTTTATTTAACACGGTCGCTCGTTACTTATTATAAACACAAACACGTGCTGAAGATCGTTTCTGTGCCACCCCTTTCCCCGAATGTGGTGTTAGCTGTCGGGTTTGCCCGACGGGTGCCAGCGCAACTTCCGCAACGCTGCACGCAATCGGGGCGGCGTCGGCTCCCACTCGAGCCAGCAGCAGCGGCAGCGGCGCTGCGGGCGTACAGAAACGCTCGGCGCGAGGCCAAGCGAACACAAAGATGGCAGCAGCAGCAGCAGCAGCAGCAGCGGGCGAGGCGGGCCTAACGGGACCCTCGCACCGAGCGTTGCCCCCGCGTCCCTGGGAAGCCAACGCGCTGAGCGAAGCGGCCGCCGCGTACCTCGGGCAGGTGCGCGCTCACCCCCGAGCGTCAATGGAAAAGGGGAAGGCGGTTTACGTTGGTTACGCGGGCTGCTGTTGTGTTGTTGCGACTGTCACTCGCCTGGCGACAGCGGCGTCATCTTTCGATGTACAGTAAACCCCTCGCTATATCGAAGTCCGTTGTACACGGTGCAGTGTCTGTTGTACACGGTACACTGCAGCAGGGACCGTTGAAAACTTCGAGTAAAACCGGAATTCGAATAATTCGTTTTCGTTATAACAAGAATTTATTTTAATGCGGGGGATCGCAAATGTCCTCCGTGAAGTCGAGGCGATCCTGGTGCAAACATTGCTGCTCTGTCGTCTTAAGAGCCGAGAACATTATTGCCGTCGCCGTGCCTTTTCTTAGGGCAGCGTTACTCGGTGATGTGCAACAAAAAAAAACACGCCGCTTACGGGACGTAGTATGAACGCTTCAGTTCGATAAAAGTTTTATGCGGGGGCCTATTGATTATGTTTTTTTAGACCAGTTCGTAGTGAACGCATACCAGCAGCCTTTTACGAACTCAAGCCCCTACCTCGCGGGGTCGGGGGATCGCCGGAAAATCCCCTGGGAAGTAAGTGAGTGTGGGATGATGTCATCTGCTTGCTTTTATCCTTTCCGGGCCACCGTCGTTGCCTATCGGCGCCGTGAGCGCGGGCTTGAATCGGGCGCGCTGGAAGAAGACAACGACCTTGCCAAGGTCGTTTCTTTCCGTGTTCCCCCCGTCGGCGATACCGCCGCGGCGGCGCAGCCCTCCCCGGCGCGCTTTTTGCCCTCCTCTCCCCAGCGTGACCCCGTTTTGCTGCGGCGCGCGGACTGCGGTTCTCCCCGGGCCCTTTTCTCGGCTGCGACGCGCAGACTGACGCGCGGTTGCGCAACCGCCCCTCTCGCCTGGTGGTGTTCCCTTCTCGTCTGCTAAATTATCTGAAGGCGCCGTGAACACAAAATACAACTTCGGTCACTTTCAAAGAACTAGCCTTTGGAAACTCACTTAGCCCCATTTAAGCCGCGAAAGACTTTTCTAACAGAAAAAAAAAAAAAAAAATACAAGAAGTATGGGGAAACTTTCAAATTTCCCACTGCAGTGACGTAATATGATCAGGAGTGACTAATAAAGGGCAGCACCAAAAATATAGTTATCCGCGTGTTTCATCTGTTTTCCTTATCCGGATTATTTGTTCGGAGTTTGCGATAAAGTTATTATAATCGTTATAGGGACAAAACAGTCTTTCTGTAATGCACCAAAACGTGTATTTTGTCTTCTGGCTCCCTTAACCTCCTTTTAGCACGTGTCCGCTTCTTTGCCTTCTGCGGAATACCTGCTTGACGCCCTGGTCATTCGCAGCCTGTCCCTATAGCAAAAAAAGGTCGCGTTTCGTGTCATTGCAGAGAACGAATATTGGGAATTCGTGTCTCTAGTGGACCTGTCCTGTCCGGTTTCATTGTGGTCGATTCCGATTAGGTGGCCAGCTGCGCAAATCGTGCAACGCTGCGTACCCGTAGTGGTTTAATACGACTGTACAAAATTTTCGAAAATTCAAGTTTCGGGTGTTTTAACGCCCCGCAGCTACACCTGCGCTTTTAAGCGCACCTTAGTGGAGGGCTCCGGATCAATTTTCTCCACCTGAGGGTTTTTAACGTGCGCCGAAATCTCGACGCACGGGCGTTCTCGCAGTTCGCGTCTATGTGTAAAGGAGCCTGCTGTGGTGGGGATGGGACCCGCGTCCTACTGACCCGGCCCGGCTGCTCTAAGCAAAGTTTGCAAATTTTCGCCTGAGCGCGTTTTACGAAGCGCGATGAAAAGCACTTGCTGTGTGTGCCCGGCCCGAATCCCTCTGCTGCAGAAATTGTTTGTAGCCCTTTGTATCTTATTTTCTTTTCAAGTCGCAGGGAATTAGAAATTAGTGAGGCTATTATGAGCTTATGAGGGTCTGAATAGATGCAAAGTGTAGAAGTTGTTGTGCAGTGAAGTAATAATAGCATGTTCGGTTAGGCAATATTTTGCTCTTCGAACTTCGAACGTCAAACGCTTCAAACATCATTTTGCTTCAAAATGGGCTCAGTCTGTGTATTGAGTTTACGCGTCCCGCTAACGTGTTTCTTATTCATATTAGCGTTTTTGAATACTTTCATCACATGAACATGTAAGTTAAGAGAGCGTGCCACAGAGAAACTGGGTTGGCAACCAGGAACCTGGGTTGACTGACGTCCTGAGGGAAGCACACTGGCACGAAGTCCGCAGCATACAGCAGCGTGGCTGCGATCCCTGATAGGTGGCTTCCCTGTCTCAGCAGTCTGCAGCATTTCGCCAGACCAGTGAGCCGCACCTGAGCAGACAGGGATTCGTGAGTACTTGAAAAAGAACGAAGGTTTTACGTGCCACAGCCACACCTGGGTTATGAGGCTCGCCGTATGTTGAAGGCTGGGGATGAACGAAGTCCACCTGGCTACCTTTAACGGGCACCCAAATCCCGACACACGGGCGTTTTTCGCATCAGACAAACACGGCCAGCTAGAATCGAACCCGCGTCCTCGGGATCCGCCACTTGTCACGCCCAGGAGTCCCCCTGTTTCATACCGGCAGTCGACACACTTTTGCGAAGGGGCTTTCCCCAACATTTTGGAGAAAAGGGGCAGTTCAGCATTGGCGGGCACTGGATGACTTGTCTCTGCACACGGCACGGCGCCGTGCGTCGTATAGCTTATCCTCTCGGGCTGCATTGCATCATTCCTGCCAAGTGGCCAAAGCGAGTTGCGTAGGTATAAGTCGTGACATTTTGGAGCATCTACGCCTCATCGGGTGGGCAAACGACCCCCCTAAGGAGATGCATCGAGTTACGCAATGCGCCATGCGCGTCAAAAACGTGGGTCGCGGCGTTGCGTAAGCGCAGCCGTCTGGAGTTCCCTGGAAGAACAAGGAGACCCGTGGCCAGCTGCGACTCACGTTGGGCCATCTTCCCTGACACCACCGCAGGCACTGAACGTGACTGAAATGTTATCACCTGCGCCCTGGGATACACTATATAATCCACGTGAGTGATTGCTCCTCGGTACAGTCCAGCTGGTGAGCTGTACGGCTCGCGTGCCGTTGCGTTACGTTGACGTCTTATCAACACACTACGTGGTGTAACCGCTATTAAGCTGTGTAGTTAACCCCCACATTTTGGCATCGTATGGAGAGAAACGCGTGGCGTACGGCCTAAGTGCGCCTGATGCCGGGGTAGCCTATTTTGTCCGAGCCACGTACGCACTTTAGAGGCAGCACGACACACGTTGTCGGAATAGCAATAAGTTAGTCGGCGCTTGGGAATCCTTACGGGGCGCGCCCGGTCAAGGGGGTCTTTCTCGGAGACAGCGGCGGTGTTGAGGACGCGCTGCCGGAATGAACGTTTCGTAACCACAGTCGTCGGTTCTTTCCGATCTCACCGGTCTTGCGGCACGCGTTTAACATTCACAAGTGGCTAGACTGGGCGGCCTGCACGACGGAGGCAACTAATTTACCCGACGTAAACCGAAGGCCTCGGCGTTTAATGCCTGCGCCGTCTGCGATTTAGCGGTCGGGTTTGTGACGGGAGACCACAGGCGAATCGCACTTCCCCCGGAAGGCCAGCACCACCTCTGCCGTACCCTCTCGCGCAGCCGCTTAAAATAGCTTAAAATATTCGCTCACGGCATACCATCGCCGCATCGGTGACGAACAGTGGCTGTGGTTGTCCTCTACATAGCGGCTAATACTGGCGGACGGGCTATTGACTCAGAGAAGGAGTGGCAATTAATATGATCGACCCACTGCTTGACTCCCTTCATTTTCGACAAAGCCCGGTCTCAGTCTCAGACGATCACAGAAATGTTGTTTTTATATGTGAGATTTTTTCAAAATATTAGCAGCGGTTGCCAAGGGGGTCGAAGTGCATATACAATATGTTCCGGCACGTATCCTTGCGCCCTACGGGGCTTTAAAATCGTTGGCGGAATGGAGCTTACAGATACCTCTGCCTCCTCCTCGCATTGTTTTTGTTTTGCCTTGCTTTTCTTGAGTTCTTTGCCCCAGGTTGTACCTTTCCACGATGGTGCCACCGACTTCAGCGCGTGTGGCACCTTATCCAATCTTCACTTCCGTCTTCGTTCGATTCGAGGAATTAAAAACGCCGCTCCAAATTTTTTGTCATCCGTCATTTGTCCGGATGTGGGGCACCTTCCTGCCGTTCTCTCTCTCTCTCTCTCTCTCTCTCTCTCTCTCTCTCTCTCTCTCTCTCTCTCTCTCTCTCTCTCTCTCTCTTTGAGAGCTGTTTTGAGTCACTCGCAGAGCTTCGGAGGGGAGTCCGAAGGAGAATTGAAGGAGAATTCTCTTACGACAGGATGTGGCATATGCCTTGAACCAGTCGAATTTACCCCTCCGTACACCGCAATGCTTCTCCACTTCAACTTTTTCAGCTAAATATACGTTGCGTACTGGCGTAGTGGCTGAGACCGATAAGCATGGATTTCTTGGGAAAGAATAGAAAAGAGTCGCACGGTAGGGCAGTTGGAAATCAATGGGAAAGGCCTCGGTCCTGCTGTGGACATAGAACCGGGTGTTGGTGTGGGGTATGCGTAGTTCCGGTGAGAAATTTGTTCGTACGTACGTATTCATCGAAGCCTCTAAACGAGTTGGGCTTCTGAGAACTTGGTTTATGAATCCCTCTTATGCCGCTAGTATAGACATGTTCTTGGGGAGAAAAAAGATATATAAAATACGTATCACCGTCATCATATTCCGTGCCCTGACCAGTTTGTTCCGAAGAGAAATTTACCGCGAATTTTTACGACTATTTTCGTACACGAATCTTTGTTAACGCCTGGAAGCCCGGGTATTCGAATGGTTGCACCTGACTAATCGAGCCCGCTATTTGTCACCCGGGGTTTACGCGCCGCATCGACGACACCGGAGTATATTAGGCGTGCCATAGTGTAGAATTGGCTCAATTTCAACTCTGGTACCCGGCGTTTTCGCTGCGAGCACCACCCGTCGTGTGAGCTTTCGCATTCTGCCTCCGTCAAGAAACAGACACCGCTGCCTGGAATGGAACTGGCAACATCGTATTCCGAGGCACCGTAGCCATAAAATATCTCGGTGAGTGAACTACCGGGTGGTAATTGAACACTATACGTTTCTAACGTCGCGGCTGCCGCTGCTCTCTGGCTGCCGCCCGCGGCTGCCGCCCGGTCCAGAAACGAATCAACCAAAAAACGAGCGACAGCCGGTTGACCGCGAGCCAGGTGGATATACCGCGTGCTTCCTGCCGGTTGCGCAACGAGTTACCACGCGCTGGCGGCACTGGGTCCCTCCTAGAGCACTGCACGGGCCGGAATTTCTAGGCCCGGCCCGACCCGGCCCGGTAGAGACACGGCCCGGGCCCGGCCCGGGCCCGACAAGTTTTTAAAACGGGAGCCCGAGCCCGGCCCGAGCCCGACAAATTTTTAAAATGTGAGCCCGAGCCCGGCAAAAATTTAAAATATCAGCCCGAGCCCGACCTGAGTCCAAAAGGCTATAAACATGAGCCCGAAAACGTTTGCTGTTTTTAACCTTAAAGCGTAAGCATAAAGCGACTGCATAAAGCAATGAATGGGAAATACTGTGATCACAATAATATAATTAGGATTTTGTTAGTGTTGACTCAACAGACTAAGTTTACGTACATTTACTGCTGGAATATTTGACAGCATTTTGCCTGTTGCTAAAGGAACTGGGAGATTGCGCCACGGGTTCAATTCGGGTCCATACACGAACGCGCCTGAAATTTGAGCAGATGACGTGTCCGCTTTCATGACTTCATTTCTGTCTTTCCCTTCAGTGATGAAGGCAGCATTATTTTGTCTGCGTTTGTTTTCTTTTCTGCCTTGAATTATGGTTTTAAAACTTTTTATCCGAAACATTGGTTCTGCTTCGAAAATTGGTCCCCGAAACTATGCACGGTTGTGACTACCGCCCATACGAAAACATGTGGGCGTACGGCGTTCCTACTTTCGGCAAAAGAATGGGGATGTGCGGACCTTGAAGGCAGCAGCTGATGGCAACAAATCTTGTCTGCCTTGCCTCGGCATTTTTGGGTGACAGCTTGCTTTCCGAAGTGGAGGAACCGCTTCAGTAGGGTTTGGTTTCGCCCTCCACGGACCCGTAGCATCCCGACGACGCTGCGGCCGCGCATGTGCGCTGTGACTGACCCATTTATTTTGTTCGACGACGACTTCGAGCCAGCCCGCCACCACCGGGGGGGGGGGGGGGGGGGGGGGTTTCCGGCAACCGTTCGAGACAAAGCGACGACGCGGGCCGCACGACCCTTCGTGAAACTTCTGTGAGGCGGACCCCGGCGACGGAATCTTTGCGGCTCCCAGCCTCAGGGGATGTGTTTGTGTTGTTTTGTGAATGACTGCTTCTCCCCGCGTCTCCTCTCTCGTGCCTATTCCACCAACCCCCATCCTGTACACAGCAGTGTATTCGACGTGTGCACTCAAAATAAAGAGCTGTACTCCCATTCTTCAACCTCCCGCTTCTTGTGGAGGCCCAGGCGCTTGGAATGCAGGGCCACGCGTCGTGACCGAGGAGCCGCTTGCTACCACGGAGGTGGCAACAGTAGACAGTGCGAAGTCTATGTCGCCTTTGTTCTGTTTGTTTTATTTCAAAAAGCAGAAATAAAAGACAGTCATGTTGTATTGTGTGTCTGGAGTGCCCTCGTCTGGCCTGCTCTCTCCCACTATGCTGCCCAGACTGTCTGTTTTATAATTGATGTGAAGGTTTTCTGAGCGGAATCGTCTATTTATCATGTTTTTTAACGGCGCCATAGTGACATTGCACTTCGCTTTTTTTTTTCTTTTCACTTAACCTCAAATATCAATGGGAAAACTTCTTGCAAACAACAATTTAGAATTAGCGTCACACCACTGCCGTGCATGCCTCAGGCACTGCTCGGGCCGGCTCGGGCCGGCAAGGCCCGAAACATTTTTCGTTCAAGCCCGAGCCCGGCCCGGGCCCGAGAAAATGTGTGCTACCCGGCCCGAGCCCGGCCCGCGGGCCGGGCCGGGCTCGGGCTTTCGGGCCGGCCCGGGCCCGTGCAGTGCACTAGTCCCTCCGAGGAGCCTGCAAGATGTCGCCGGTCGCGGAGGGGGCGCGCTTCTTCGGGCTGCGTCTATTCCCGCTTCCGGGAGAGAGAGAACGGGGCAGCATCGCGGCACCCTTGCCCGCGCCACCATGTGCCCGAAGCGGAGCCACGGCCCACGGGGCGTGCTTCTACCAGAGGGTGCCTGCGCGGCAGGGAAATGTCGGGCAGTAGTGCATTGTTTCGTGTCGTTTGCAGCGTGGGAAATCCGGTGGTTTGGCTCTGGTTGAGGAGGCAGGTCGATCGGAATCATTTGCCAATAAAGGGGTGCAACTCGCTCCCAAAGTAAGCTTTGAGGCAAACGTCTGTGTGTTTTCCCGATAAAGGAAGTCCAGGCTGACTTCCTTACCGGGATATTAAACGCTTCAGGTAATTCCCCGTCTATCGAAAGGGAGCCGCTGTATCGACGCAATGGTGCGCTGCGGTTATGCAGGCAGCGAAACAGATGTGGGAAGGAGTTCATGCTGGCATGCAAATTACAATGTTTGTTTAGATAATGTTCCTGCTTCTTTTATTGTTTGTTTTTACACCAAGATGCTGTAGATGATACTTCAACTGGAATATTTCGTGTGCGTTGTTATTGCCCCTCGTAGACAAAAAATAGCCACACTTTCGCAAAGAAAACAAAAACAAAATCCAATCCTGACCCGAGCAGGAACGGCCAGCTGAAGGCAAGGCATCCCGGACTAGGGATGCCTTCCATGGGACGAGGCCCACACATCAGCATCTGCTCGATGAATAAAAATATTTATTCTCTCTCTCTCTATCCTCAGTCGATAGAGGGAAGGGGGGATTTAACCTGTAATCATCGCTTTTCGACACTTGTGATGGAATGTGCACACAAAAGCACATTCCATTTTTTGTCAACGTCAAACGCATGAACAGAGTTGGTGGCCTGTGACGAGGAAAGGTGGCCAAACGAACATGAAAATGTTTGCTTCTCGGACGCAGTCCAAATTTAAAGCGAACGGTGATTCGCCCACGCAATTTCGGAAGACGGGTCATCCAAGATGTCCTATCAGAGATGCCCTATCGCCGCAAGATGCCCATCGCACGCAAGGTGGGACAGGACCGCGGTAAGTGGTGGGTGTTGGCATTGATATCGCCACGATGACATTCAGGAAAACCAGGGTTTCGTAAAAGCACTTCGAAGGTGAGGCCATTGGCGAGTCAGGGGAGGAGTTTAATGCCCTTACAACCTAAGTCGTCCTAAACCTAACCTCTTCGGCGCTGGCCAGACTCATTGGGATGGTCGCAGCACACGGCGGAACAAGTGTGCGTGTGCGGCGCTCTGTAGATGGGCCTTACTTGTGGACAGGACAATGGAAACACCCAGCTCTATAGCAGAAAAGACGGTGACTGAACAGACGCCGGGCTGCTACGTCTGCCTTACCGCGAGGTGACAGGAGGTCGCAAGGAATCTACTCAGCTTGTATTACACGATGAATTTGACCTATGGCAAAATAAACGCTAAAAAGCTTTACGTTTGGAAGCTTACGTCATCCGCCATGTCCTGAGTCATCAGTGGCTGACTGATTCTCAGAGTGACTACGGGAGGCATCGTCGTAATGGCGAGGAATAATGCTGGCAGCCTTTCTAATCAGGTTGCCCGAAAGGACGAACAATATTAAAAGAAAAAAAAGTCTTTTCTCCGCATCGAAATCGTGCTGGTCCGTTCTAGAAACAAATGCGGAACCGCATGATAACGCCGTAGGCAAAACTTAAACGGATGTGCTACCGATAAGTTGCAGTGAAAAATCACAGAATAATGTGTGCGCACGATTCGTGTTGTGGCGTGGTGTGTCAGTTGGAACTTTATTGTCTGGAGGGCCTCCTGGAATCGAGGACCAGTTTTTGAACTGAAGGGCAAATAAGTTCGTGCAGATGTTGCTAAGGGACAGCGGTGGCTATATGACGTGTTCTGTCTGTGATGCGACGTAAATACAGTTCTTCTCCTTTAACGCAGGCGTTGTTGTCGCGACAGGGTCCACTTTGGTTAGAGCTCGCCGTGGAAGGCGCAACCGTAGAGGCAGGTGCAGTGACTGTACAGGGCCGGTGACGCAATCCGTTACCTAAGGCAGGGCTAGTGACGCAGTGGCGGCGGCGGCGTTCGTGGCGGAAGCGCCGAGCCGGTGACCCGAGCCCGGGCCGGGCGGTGGCCCATTTTCGGTGGAACGGACGCCGCCGCCGCGCCACTACCATCGATCGGGGCGGCGATGTGGTGGAGACCGTTCTCGACCCGCCGCCAGCCCCGGAGGGGCGCCACGCAGCGTTTTGGCCGGCCGGCGAACTGTCCTGATCCCGGGATTACGGGCGCATCGCCCAGAAAGTGGGTCGGAAGTATTGTCCCACCGCCGGAAGCGCCACCCCTGTCGGGCCATGCCTGGGTTTTTCGGCTCGGCCGCGGCGTTGTTTTTACTCGCGGCGTTTTTGCTGCCACCGGTCTCAGCCGCAGCCAACCGGGTGTTGCGAGAACGGAGTCCCGTGTGTTTCTCTGCCGAAAGGGCGTGCTAAGCTTGCTAAATCTGCGCTTCGCCTATGTGCCGAAGAAGGAGGAATAAAATGATTACTGCGTTCAAATCAAGGGGCGCGCGCGGCTTTTGTTGTCTTCTAGGTGGCGCCACCTGGGAAGTCGGGGGAGTGTTGAGTTTCCGCCTTATATTTCGCCTTAGGTCGCCACAGGCACAAGAGTGGAAGGAGAGTTTCGATTGCTAGAGACACTGGCGCCTCCAAAGCACAAACATCAACCAGTCAGTAAATAAATGATGGATCTGCATGTTCACACCCCCAGAACAGAGGGTCCCTGCTATAAGTTGGGCGTAATAATTCTGTTAGAGGGCTTCTAAACAAACCGTGCTTTGATATGATATCGATCGGAGCACTGGACAGACGTCACGTGTGGCCAATCATGGGTTGAGCTAGGTGTGTTGGTTCATTACTTAAGTGGAGTAGAGAAGAAAAGCGTTAAACTGACTCTGGGTTGGTTTCAAGAACTATATTCTCGTAAACGCTGCAGTCCGTCCGTTGAGTGTGTGACAGGGGATTCGTTGCGACCGGAACAACACTGTTTTCTTAGTATATCGGTGTTGGAACGGAACGTATGTTAGCATATTTTTACAACGCCGATTGTGGCTTCGTCAGGAGTGAGGTTAAGCAAAGGCTACAATGTTTATTTAGATATGGTGACATGTTGAGGTGGTATATGGTTGCACATGAAATGCCGGGAAAAAATAAAAAAAGGAAAGAAACGTTAATCTAGCACCTCAGCGTATCCAGTTGCAACTGTCGTGTGAGCTACATTCGGGGTCGTATGTTTCCCGACTTGCTAACGCACCGAGAAGTGTAGAAAATTCTGAATTCTGCTCACACCACCTAGGTGCTGTGTATTTTTCTGGCGGATTAGAGTTCGTTATCCACGAGTACTAGCCACGCGGGTAGTGCAGTTCGAGCAAGGCAGTCAGAATTTCGGGGAAAAAAGTGTGGAGTGAACTGATTGATTGTAGGGTTTAACGCGCCGACGCAACGCAGGCGATGAGGCGCGCCGTAGTGGAGGGCTCTGGATTAATTTTGACCACCTGGGGATCTTTAACGTGCTCCGAAATCTCGAACAGTGTGGAGTGAACTATAGAAGGGTTCTGTTTACAAACAACACGACTGGCTAGTTTCTGGGTCGATCTATCCACTGCACAACTTTTAGTTTGCACTTAACCCCATCATTGCTTTCTTTCCGCCTTCGTGAAGTTGGCTTTCCCTCATTATGAATATGCGTGCAGTGAAACATTATTTACAGGAAATCGTCGTATCGGACAGTGCGAGACCATGAAGGCATCAGGTACGCGGATGTCGATGCAAAACAAAATCGCGGGTATAGCGCCGCAGCAGCCGCGGAGGCGAGGCGTTGCTATAAGTGCAGAGCACTTTAGGGGCTCGCCTTGTCGTCGTAGCTCGCTCGCTGGACCCAAGCAGAGCCACACGGTATTCGTCGTAGCGGCGTAATCCAGAGGCGTCGAAAGTCAAGCGGTTTATGTAGTCCTAAGCGTTCGAAACTCGTTAACCGCTGGCGCTTGTCATACATCTCCCCGTTGTTTAGCGCAAAGGTAACTGCAGGTACATTTGAGGCAAAACGTACGTAATTAACCGGCAGCGCCCGCGTTCATTCAGTTAGGAGCGCTCGTTGGGTTGGATTTTACGATAGTAAGGGAAAAAAAGTGGCAGTGCTACGCCGGTACGTGCGGGAGGAAAAGCAAGCACAAAAAGAACAGAACTCCCGCTGGCGCAGTTTCAGTCAGGGGGCGCGCGAGCACTTGCAAAGGCTGGAAATTTGAAATGCGTTGGGTGGAAGCAGTGAGCGGGTAATGGCGCTACAGCGCATTATGGCAAATCACTGCTCTGCACTTCCGTCAGCTTTCACATTGAGTGGAACTGCTTTAATTTTGCTGGGTTGTACTTCTTTCGCATGTGGCATACGTGAACACAGGGTGTCGACCAGAAACAAAGCGACGACGTCCACGCGGTTCTCCGCGTCTGCGTAATTCATGCACGACGTGCCCACAAACAGAGCGTAACCGAGTGCAGCCCGCAGTCTCGTGTTGGCCGTGCCTCTTTACGTGGGAGTGCGGCGCGAGTTGCGTACGATGGGCGAAGATCGCATGAGTGCGGGAGACCGGCCGGCTGCAGTCATCTCGGCGCTGTTGGTTGGCCTTGGAGGAAGAGAGCCTAACGCCGGAATGGTTTGGTGCGCGCGCTGAAACTGCTCGCGCATCTGCGAAGCATAAGCAGCGCCGAGGAGGCGTCCGTGGGCTTTGCGACAGGTTCAGCTGCGTACGATTAGTTCCTGCGGCAGTGACTGCAAATATTACTGCTTTACGTGTTGTAGCGAGCGTCTGCAAAAAATTTTCGCGCGCACAACTCCCCGTTTTCTGTTTTTCCGGAGGTGTTTGCTCCCTTGCATCTTCCTCTGTCTCTCTCTATGAGAGTGCACATGTGTAGTACGTTTCGTTGGCCTGTTTTGAATTACGCGCGTGTCATCGTAATTGGGAACAGCAGCGCTAAACACGATTGTTACACGACTTAACGAAACATGGAGGCGGGAAATGTTTGTTCCCACTTTTGCCACAGTGTTCCCCGGGTGCGCGGTGTCAGGTTTCCATTGCCCTTTTCTTTCCGATGTTTGAACCCTTCGACCGCCACGCACGTGTGGCCGAGTGTACTTCTCGTGCGGCGTAATTGCGCGAGACCCGTTACTGAGCGGCTTTCTTCGCTCGAACTGGTCCGCTCGGTGCATTGTATCTTCCGTCAAAGGAACGAGGATCGCGTGGGAAGTCGGAATCGCGGGTACGCCGAAACACCGCGGACGTCGCCAGACCGGAACTTGCGCGCGTCGGCTGCTGCGACCCACTGCGTCGTCACCGCGCCGCCTGAGACAGCACGGAAGACGACGGCACGCGGGCTCAGCGAAGCGGCCTTGCGGGCTCATTTTGCCTGCGCTCTGCCGTCGTTCCCCGTATTGCAACCCCCCCCCTCTCTTCCCCCCCCCTTCCTGGTCCCCCCAGCAGCGCTTTGAGTAGGCCGCGCTCAATATTAGGCTCCCCGAGCTCTTCTCCTCCTCCCCTTGTCCTGCGTCCGGCGGCGTCGAATTTTGTTTTATCGTCCATGACGCCGCCTGCGCGGCTTGTCCGGAAGTTGCCCGAGCGGCATTCTTTTGCCGCCGAGAGGCATCTTCCCGGCACTGCTGAAGACGCATCGCTGCCGCGGCCACATGCGCTCGTTGAAGGCGGCAGACGCCGGCTGGCGGCGGGGATGAGGGCGATTGAGAGAGGGAGAGTAAGCGAGGATGAGGGGATTGCTGAGAGCACTCGCTGACGCAACTTTTCTTCGGCGGAGATCGGACGTTGTGAAAACTGCCAAAACGAGAAAGCTATAAAGACGTTCAGATTGGGGGCTGAAAAAAAAGTGGGAGTTTGGGTGTGGAGGATGAGGGGGTGCGATGTCGCTTGTCTGAGAGCGAAGTAGAGGGACGGCAGGCTCCTCCGCGGACCGTCCACGCTGCAGTTGGCGCAGGGCGTTTTGTAGGCAGCGTAAAGAGCAGGAGAGAGAGAGAAAGCCCTCGGCTCCATCAACGCGCAGTCGAAGACAAATGTAGTTCTCTGGGACGAGGAAGCTGGGTGACATTGGAGAGGGAGGGGGAGTTAGAGGAGAGATTTGCGAATGTCGGCCAGCCTAGACAACACCCGCGTGTTGCTCTCTGCTCCTGTTTATGGAGAAACGGCGCCTGGAGACGTAAAAGAATGGCGCACGCTGCGTAGAGGAGTCACGGTAGTAGCGGGAAGTTGCTGAATTTCAGGCACGCAGCCGGCCGGTCCCCCTCCCCGTAATTTGGTATCCTGCGTAGAGACGCGCTGCCGTTGTCTTATTATTGCATTTTTTCTTATTCGGCTGACGGAGGGGGGGTGATGGGGGGGGGGGGGGGTTCTTGGCTGTGTTCGTTCGTACAGACCGCTTGTGCCGACAGACGGGGCGGGCATTAAGGCCGACTCTTCGCGCGCTTTTTTTCCCACGATCCGCTTCTTCCTTCGGGCGAGACTCCGGCGGCGTGCTGCGTTGGGGGCGACGACGCTGATGCCCAAATAAATAAGCATCCGCTGCTGCGAAATCTCGGGAGCAGAAACAAACAGCGCAGAGGCTGGCAGCTGGCAGCGAGTGAAAGAAAAAACGCCGAAACTTTCTTTCGGAGGCGCGCGCGCACACAAGGGGGACTCCTGATTAAAGCTCCGCTTTGGGCGTTCGTCGTAGGCGGAAGCGGGAAATGGGCAACTTCGTGAGAAAAGCAGACGTATCTGAGGGGTAATTGAAGAAAAGAAGGAATAGGAACAATGCTTACCCCCAAAACAGGCGTAGGTGGGTTACGAAAGCTTGAAGAAACGGGAAGCCACCCGTCGAAAATCGATTGATATGCCGATCGTAATACATACCGTTTATCATTACCTTTTTTTTTCGTCTGTGAGCGGGTCTTTCCGTGGCTTGAAATCGAGTGCGTGGAGGGGCGCCATTGTGGCGCAGTAGCTAAGGCTTCTTCCTCGTCTCGTGAACTTGTGCTACCGTGGTGGTAAACGTGTGTTATGCACTGCAGCGTACGCATTGGAACAAGGGGGGGAGACGAGAATAACCCTGCCTGTCAACAAATAATGACTGTGGATTTTTGTTTTCGTGCACATGAGGCTATGTTCAGACTACCCACGCAAAAGCCATATCGTGATCTAGGGACGTAAAAGAACGGCGTGTCACGCAGTCCGGTTGGCTAAGACGTGAAATGACGTCATTCTTTAACGTTATTACGACAGTTACGGCGACAGTCTGAACCCGGCCTAAGCTACGCACCAACCACATGCGGCTTGGATGTATGTTCGTACCATGATGAGCCATGTGCAAATGGCTTCCTTACTTCGGGGGGGGGGGGGGGGGGGGGGGACAGAACAATTGGAAAGGTATGTGCAGCACGAGATCTTGTCGAGTCATTGTATTTTTACTTGTGCGAATTTCTTACTTTCGATTCCTCTTTTTGCTTGTTTTGTTGATTTTTAAACTTTTTCCTCTTTTAATGGTTTTCCTTTCCTGAGGGGCAAGCAGGTCCCCCCCCCCCCCTCCCCCTTCCTCCGAACTGAAGTTTTGCGTACGCCACTGTGTGTGTGCGTTCGGCCGGGGTCAGACTGTTGCCGCAACTGCCATAACTTTAAAGAATGACGTCATTCCACGTCTCAGCCAACCGAACTGCGTGATATGCCGTTTCTTTACGCGTCCATAGATCACGATATGGCGTTTGCGTCGGTAGTCTGAACATAGCCGTCCTCATGTGATGCCGATAACTGAGCTAGTGCAGTATGACATCAGAAATATACTTCCATTTTTACAGGAATATTCCCGTCGCTTAAGCCGGCTTAACTCGGCGCTAGGAGAGAGGTACCGCTGGACACAAAACCCTTTGAGCTGAGACCAGTCCTTGCATTATCTCCAATTGCAGCGGGATGCACGTAACCCAAACGCTAGAAAACCACATCAGGGAAGCATGCGTGTGAGAACAGGCTGGTGTAGTGTCTTCGAAATAATCTCGCTGCGATCAGACTGTTCGAGCTCTGTCATCTTATCGCTGGTGCGCTCAGTTGCCCCTGTTTAGGATTTGTAGGTCACATTACGTTCCACCTGTAGCGTCGCGCCCTTCCGATTGCCGCATGCGATTGCTCGCTTCCGCTAAAAACTTTCCGCGTTTTGAGGACCTCCCACTATCTGTTACTCCGCGGGGCCTCCGATATCCCCCTCGTGAGCCTTTCGCTGCGCGTTTCCTAGTTTCCCTTTTTAGTTCGGGGCTCTTCGGAACTGCGCTTCCGTAATATTTAGTACGAATTTCCCTGAGTGGCGTTATCTAATCCGAGCAAGGCCGTCTTGGCAATGCGGTATGAAATGCAACCCCTTCCCCCGCCTGCAGGCTTGCACACAGAAGAACTTCAAAAAGGTACGCGCAGTTCTTATCTCGATATCTTTAGCTGCGTCGCGCGCATGCGCGTTCATGCTTGAACATCGGGGACGTGTTTATTCATTCATAACTTTTCAATCGCTAGCTTTTCTATTCTTAACAGCAACAACAACTATTATGTGTTGAATCACCGCTTAAGCCGCCTCTTACATTTATAGATAACGAAAAGTTGTAAAGAATACCAATAACGTAAAGAATCGCTGAGGGGGGCAGTTAGCATTATAGTTGGGGAAGCACACAACTCTTTTTGTAAGCACGTCCAGCCTTTTATTTTTAGTTCAGCATGAAACAGAGGAGGCCATAAATTGTTATCTGTAGGCGTAAGTAGGATGGGAACCAGCCGTAACGTAAAGCGATGACGGTAACAGGCCGTTTCCTTGCCAGATTACATGATTTAAGGGGCCGTATAGAAGCATCTTACTTTACAAGCTTGTCTTCGCGGCTCTGGCTGGAGTTTCTGTTTACCGATTGACCGACTGTGTTGATAAAGAAAAGCCGGTTTAAGTGTGCGAGGGCGAAGGGAAAGGGTAAACCCGCTGCCGTTATCGCGTCTGCGTAGCTACATCCAGTGAGACTTGTGCATGGGCCGGCACGGATCGCTCGCGGAGGAGATAGATACCGAAGATATAGTTTCCCCCATTGCATGTGTGTAACACCCCCTCTCATTGGCCTCTTCAGTTGTCGTTTGTTTTCAGCGGTGACTGGAAACGGGTCCACTCTTGGCACGTCCTTATCTTTGTACGCGGCAGCCAGCTCTGGCAGCGAGCTGCACGCGAGTCCGCGTCTACGCGCAGAGCTTGGCAGGGGGCCTTTTTTTTTTCTCTCCCGGATATTGGAGGTGTCCGCGCGTAGTAGTGGCACGTGCACCCACGCCGTTTTGGCACTCCGGAAGGAAATCAGCACGGCCGGTTAACCGAGGCTTGAGGCCGTGATGAGGAGACGGCGACAGTATATTGAGCGAGGCCGCGGTTTTGGTTCGCGCCTCTGTCCTGGTCGTCGCGGGCGCTGGAACCTCGGTCGACTCGGTTCGCGAGAAAAGCGAAACTGTGCCAAGCCAATCGCCGCGTCTGTTGCCCTTATCGCATCGGCGTTTTCTTTTTTTGTCTGGCGGTTTTTTCTTCTCCGTTTGGCTGGTGTGCACCCACCGTTTATCGTTCTGACCAATCGCGTGCTGAGTGGTTTCCGTATTCAGCGGCGTCCCCGACGTGTTTCCGAGTTAGTTGGCGCGGCGGAACTGATGCGCCGGGTGCGATAGGCCTCACCGGTTCCTATATCGGCGGCCCATCGTCGGAGATATATTGCGCCAACGATACGATAGGGACGGGAGCCCCCGGGTATGCAGCGAATAGCTGCCGGACGAGTCGGAGAGCTGAGGTTCCGGCTCCGTTTCCCGAAGATTGTCGGGTTTCCCTACAGATCGCGTGCGGATCGTTTGTTTCTTTGACGAAAGGAGGGGTGAAGTGTCCCAACTTTAATCCGAAATTATCTTTGGTCACCGCGGGTTGACACCGAAACCATAAAAGGGACACATAAAAGCACTTTCCGGGGTGCTCTAGGATACGATTAGAATATAATAATGACGATAATTGGCTCAGTCGACAAATTATCGCGACTAAATATTTAAAGGCGGACATTTTGCGTTGGTTTCAGAGGCGGATGCGAATACCGTTTCAAGTGAGGCTCAACGCCTGTCGTTGTTAGCTTCCCCCTTTATTCCCTCGCCCCTTATTTTTCGCCCGCTAAAAAACGGTTTCGTTTCTACCAAGTCTGTCAAAAAATTTGGACCCGTCGTTCGCGGGAATGCCATTTCGAACGCCGCGCGCTCACTCCAGCTCCCGCTGAACATCGCTGTACGTTGGCTATGCGAGCCCCAGCGAAACGAACGCCCGTCACAAGCTGCGGAAACGGCCGCTGTGAAGTCGTAACTGGAGCACGTCGAAAGTTCATAAATTACCTGCGTCTTCGTTATATGACTGTGCTACCGCGCTCCGGGTAACTAGCAATTTCGGGCTTGACAGATTAAAGAAAAAAGTTGCATTTTTGCAGCCACCACGTACAAGCCGGGTAAACTGCCCAAGCGTTGTGTTCCCACACAGGGGCCGTGCGCCAGGCCGGGTGGTCGCTTGTACCTATTTTACCAGTAGGTGACCGGCGCCATCAAGGCACACGAATGCACATGGCGACTTCCACGGTGGACGCTCAACTCGGCTCGGTAACCGCCTGTGGCAGGACATGCCGCCACAGACTCTTTCACCCCCCCGGCAATGCGGTGTTTATAAGGCCGGGGGCCGGCCAGATGGACAAAGGTCAGGGGCCCCTCGCAAGGGTAAAGGCAGCTCTCCACGCGTTGATTCCCCTTTCGAGGGTTCACACTCGACCAGGGACGCCTGCGCCCATCAAAGAAACGGGTGGGTGCCCGACGGTGCGCGGATTCAGACCCGGTACCTCCCGCATACGTGGCGAGGGCTGTACATCTGAGCTTTCGCTGCAATGCATCTGTTTACTTTGTTTACGGAGTAAACAAAAACATTACAACACGACTGGTCCACGGTTCAGATGGGCCCAGGCACCGCCCCTTGGGACACGTTTATAAAAAGTATTGTAATATATTCATTGTCAGAACTTTGTTAACGCTGCTGATATGGTGTCAGATAACGCTTTCGAGCCTTCTAATCGTGTAGTGAAAACCCCATGCAACTGCGCTCGAGTGCCTTTAGTTTCATTTTTAGAAACAACGCTGTTTTGGGTAAAAGAATTATTAGCGCGCCGTTGTTAAGAAAATAATTTGAATTTAATGCTGGACGGAACGTTGTTTTTGGGTTGCGCCGGATGTTTTAGTTTCGCTGCCAACCTGTAAGTCTTTGTTGGGCATGGCCTGCGAAGCGCGTGTAACGAAAGCCGGTGTATTAACACACATTTCCGCATCCTTACGTTCGTCCAATGCAGGCCAACTTCAATGGTATCTTGCTTTCTATTCATGTTATCATATTGTTTCTCGTGCTTCTGCAATGCAGTGTTGCATAAATTTGGATGTGTAAATATAATAAATTTCAACATATTTTTGTGAATCCGCGTTCATAATGTTACGTGACATCTCAATAAATTTTGCGTAGGTGTTGTTATATTGCCCCATTAATTCAAGCAGGCGATACTGCATAGTTCCACGGAGATTTTCCTTTTCCTGGTGCATAGGTCTTCAAGGTACTGGTAGGCCTTGGCGCCACTTTGCAGGGTAGCGGGACGGGTAAAGCGGTACGGAGGTCAAGGATGATTTCCGAATTTCTGCCCGGGGGGGGAGGGGGGGGGGGCATTTCGAGGACGTATTAACCTTGATGAGCAGCACTTTTTAACACTATGCTATCGCGTGACCTGGCAGAAAGAAGCTACACAAAATGTTTGTAGGTTGCGCCGGACGTGGTAGTAATCGATACACTAACTTCGAGCAACTGCTGCATATAAATGCAGCGTACTGAAGACCTACCTGATCGCTCAGGTTCTTCGCGTCGCCGGTGAAAACGTGAGATGTGTAGTGTACGTCACTTACTGCTAGGACATTTCAGTAAGCGCAGAATCGTCGATAAGTGATTGCTTAATTAAGACGGCCTCGAGGATGTAGTTGGCAATCGTGTGGCTATGCCGCCCCAGGCAACGCCACGATCAAGTATTTCGACATGCAAAGCTTGCGGCTGCTAATCGTATAGGTGGAATTTTGTCCTACATGTATTCTTTATCGTCTGGTCGCAAGTTAACGTTTCAGAGTTACGTTGTTTCAGAGTTACGTTTTTTTTTTCGCCTCATGGTACACTTTCACAAATAATTTTCTTGGTGGCCTGAGTCCTTGCCGTGGTCGCTGAAAGAAAAGTGGTGCTGTGCCTGGTACTCGCAAGTGTGATATATCACGTTTACAGCTCAACCTTTTGGATGTCTTAGTCTTTTTTTCCCCCTCATGGCAGCGTTCCCCAAATCTCCTGAGACCCGCCACCGTCGCACTAAGTAGATTCCAAATTGTCGTCTTTTTGAGCTGGGGTAAAAAGAACGAACCTAATTAGTTGCTCTGAATTGCATGGGATCCTCATGAACAGTGCTTGGAGTATAGCTTCAGAATAAAAAAAAGAAATATGCAGGTTACTACTGTTTCGCGAACTTCGTATCCACATTCTTCGGCTGTCCGTCCGGCGGTCGTCGTGGCCGGCAAATCAGAATGCGGTAATAATACTTCGTGTTGTGTAGCTCGATTGAAAGTTTTTAGGATCCTTAATCTCATCTTCCACTTTCTGGTGGGGCCGTTGTTGTTTCACCCATAAATTGACGTCAGTGGTTGCTTCGAGGTCACCGCCATTCTTGACCATGGCGATTTACTATTTTGCAATGAAAATCAGCGTAATACAAACAGGTGTTTATCTCGCTTCAATATCAACGTTGTGACGTTAACCACCAGCCGGAAAAAAACCGAAACCACAAAAAAAAAAACAAGTCATATTTTAGTGTTTTTCTAACACCTATAGAACTACAAAGCAATACATGAAAATTTCTCAAGGTTTTCTCTCTTGATTTCTTGTTTTACTTCTTTTGGCGAATGCTCCCAATTTGGTCAGCGTCAATTACAGGCTGCGAGGAAATGAAGTTCATTTTTTTTTCGGTCAGCGCACGTTCATTCGTTACATGCAAGGGGTGCTCATACGATAAAGTAGGAGGTCCCTATATTTTCCTTTCCGTCTCAGCACAGTGAGACATAGAGTGGTGCCGGTTTGGGTTGCCAATTTTCGCGAGCACTTTCAGTTCCCGGCATTGAATCCCCTTGGTGGTAGCACTGCATGACAGGAACGCAGGTGCGAACGCCTGCGAAATCTGCCGCCCCCACAGGTAAGCCGCAGTGCTCCCGGGTGGGAAGCCTCGTCGCCGTTTGTGCGGCGCGACTTCAGTTGCAGCTCAGACTGCGGCTTTCCGTCCCTGCGGTCAGCACCCGTCATCCACGAAAGTTTTCGCCTAGGTACCACGACCCGAGGCGTCTGTGACGTCCCTCGCAGCTCGATCTCGGCTTTTCGTTGTTTGAGATCGTTCAAGAGATTCGCTGCAAAAAAAGAAGAAGAAGAAGGAATAACCCGTGTAAGTCCGCGGGCAGGCTGATAAAGTCGCATTGCTCTTCTTACTGCAGGTTTACAGCTCAGTGGAGTGACAGCGAGATGTGAAGGTCGATGATGGTGGGGCCTCCAGGACACGTTAAAAGCTGCAGCGGTAGTAGCGAGGTGTGAGCCGTTCCCTCAGTGCAAATAGTGCTTCGCACATCTTCTTAAGCGTTGCTGTGGCGTTACGGGCTGCCCATAATTCAGGCCGGCTGGAAAGGAATTCATTGTGAGTGACAGGGACTACGTCCGTGAACTTGAAGGGTTGAAGGGTGTGTCGTATGAACCCACAATTCAGTAACAAATATGACATCAGTCCGACGTCCTTGCTGGAAAGCGTGGGCGTTGAGAACGGTGGAGCAAAAGACCGCCCTTAACTGGTCGTCCCGAAACGTTTTCTCGCGAAAGGCCGGCAGGAGGCGGTGTCTTAACGGAGCCTTGGGAAACGCTGCCAGTGTGAGCGACGTTGTAGCCTGCTCACGCATCGCTAACTCTCTGTCCGCCGGGTGCCTGTGTGTCTTTCTAGCGGGGACGACCGTGTCGTCGTGCCGGTTCACGGACGACGACCGTGCTGGTGCCGCTGGTGGTGGTGGTGGTGTCGGTGGTGGTGGTGGTGGTGGTGGTGTCGGTGGTGGCGTTACCACCTGGGGGGAGTCGAGGAGATCGCCCCCCAGTGAGTGCCCAGTCTCGCTGCTGCTGCTGCTGCTGCCGCCCTCTCTTGCTCGCTGCTTGCTTTGCGCATGCGCGCTCTTTCTGGCTGACTGACTGACTGACTGCCGAGGGAATGATCGCATGCCGTTTTGCACGCTTTCTTGCTTGCTTCTGGTTGCTCTGGCGCCGCTGTGAGAAAACGCTGGTTTGAAATCGGGCTTGAGCACGTTGGCGTAGGAAGTCACGGCCACCTCCCCCGCCCCCTCCACACGTGCACTCGTGAAATTGAGAACCATCGTGCCTCTCACCTTCTGTGTATACGTTGAGACTTGGCGCCGATCCCGCTCTGTGATGCGGGATCAGAGCGTCAGGCCTGCTGCGCGCAAGGCTGACAACTCAGGCTTTGCGTCCTGTGTTGAGAGAAATACCAGTAATAATGTAAACACGGCGCGGAGTACAGGTCCAGACAGTGACTTCTACGCCCGCTCCTAGCTCCAGTCTCGTCAGTCGAAAGTGACGGAGAGAGAGAGAGAGAGAGAGAGAGAGAGAGAGAGAGAGAGAGAGAGAGAGAGAGAGAGAGAGAGAGAGAGAGAGAGAGAGAGAGAGAGAGAGAGAGAGAGAGAGAGAGAGAGAGAGAGAGAGAGAGCTCTTTATTAGAGGAAAGTAGAGAGGTCTACCGGCATGTTAATGCCTACATGCTACTCTGCGGGGGGGGAAGGAGGGAATAAAGTTGCAATAGGAAGTAAGACGGAAGGGAGAGAAGAAAGAAGGAAATAAAAGAAGTAAAAAACAGGAGGTAGCGTGTGTGTTGGAGCGATAGTACGATACGTATAGGAGTCCGATGCGATTGACATACGAGTTGTAATATGGACAATGTACAAACGGCTCCGGGAAGGGGAGGGGGGGGGGTATTACTGTAGCTTCCAAAATGTTACAGTTTTACTAACAGAGAAAACCTCGCATCATTTCTCACGTTACCTGTTTTATAGGAGCGGTGTGATGACACGGAAACTGCTTCAATTGCACCTTGTGGTGATTCACTATAGGCAACAAACATGGTTCTCAAAGCTAAGGCGTGTATCGCAGCCGCCTTGCCTGCACGCTCGCACGCCGTGATTGCCGGGCTCTTGAGTTCCGCTCCAATGCTCGCAGGAGTTATTCGTTCGTGCTCGTCTATGCATGACTGCTGGGATGTTCCTGTGACCGTGTTGTGTGCGGACGCATGGTTGATCTGTCTGCCTGACGTGCCGTGATTCGTGTGCTCTTCTATTTTATCGACCAGAGACTTGTCGAACCGTCGCTGTGTTTCGGAGCGATTAGGCGGAGGGGATGCCGAACAATCCGGAAGTCACAAAATTGCCAGCGAGGCGGTTTGACTAAGGGAAACAATGCCGTGCCGCGTAGGTACGAAGGATTCTTGAAAGTTTCGTAATATGGGATCCCTCGACGTGCAAGAATAACTTTAATGTGGTGCTATACAGCGCCTCTTCGTACGCGTTTTTCAACGTCAGTTTATAGGAGAGGCTTACCAGCCTCCGTTCGAATGCGTGAAACAGGTTCTTCGACTGAACGAGGCAGGAGTATACGGGCGAAATTATGCGTCACAGGCGTTGGTACAGATCTAGACAGTATGTAAAGATCTGAGCTCGCAGGCTGCGGAGCGGTAAAATAAAATACGAAGGTGCTCTCGCCAAACGAATACAAAGAATTAAAACGACACTTCGGCTGTCACGTAACTTCACGCATTCGCACCCCGAGGGATACAGCTTATGTAACGCCCCCTTACTTGATCGACGATACAGCCCGTCCCGTGCTTTGACAGCAATTTTTGGTTTGTTCCGGCTTCCTCCTTCAGGATCCTTTGTGTTTTTTTCTTGACTAATATGTAACGTTGGGGTGAACACAGGCGCAGCATGCAGTGCACCAGTAGTACAAAGTGGAAAAGTTTTTCCCGCCTTTTGCCCCCATTAGGTAACCATCCGACGCATCTCAACGTCAAGGTAAATTTCCTATTATCAACTTTTCTTTCAGGCGCCCTACAGCGCGAATATAGACCGCGCAGTACGAGGTACGGAGATCCGACGGTGTGCTTCTCAACTCGGACAGGGGGGCACTTTGGAGATCGGAGGCTGATAGCGCGAAGGCATAACATTTATTTTATTCAGGTTATATTTTCCCGGGGGGGGGGGGGGGCTGTCATAGCATGGGCGAAAGTATTTTGTGCTGGACCTCTAGCAGTGGTAGTATTAAACGTAGAGTATAAACCATTGATATGGTAGTTTTTGTTGGTGAGATGACACGTCATCACTCAGTTTCAAAGGGGATGCCAATATCAATCAGTCAATCAATCAATCAAGCACACTTCTCCCTGTTATTTCAGAACACTGAAAAAAAAAAAAAAAAAAAAAAACGCTGCAGAAACGCCAGCGTAATGGCGCGAAATCCAAGAACGGTCTGTGCTGTCGTGCCCCCGTCTCCTTCGAAGATGTCCAAGGCGTGAACGGTGTGCATGCGTGGTTTTGAGCCGCTGACAAAGTTCGTGTTTTTTTTTTTTTTTCTAGAAGCGTTCCGTTTGCCCGTATCAGCGGCCGAACTGAGCGGCTCGTAGCTCGAAGCGCGCGCCGCAAACATTCCTCGCGTCGACCGCGCCGAGCTCGGTTGATGCTCGCTGTCGCCGCAGTCCCAATACTGATGACCCGAGGAAAAATCGCCGCAGTCGGAACAACGGAGCGCGCGTGATCGTTCCGAGAAGGCCCGCCGTTGTTCGACGCTCGGGCAGGGAACGGGAGGCGAGGGAAGGACGGCCGTCCAAGCCGTCGTACGACGCTCGGGAGACTTCTCGGAGCGCGCATTGAGTGAGCCCGGGGTGGCACATCGCATTAACCCACATCCGAGCGTCATTACGACGCGGAAAAAAGAAACACCTGTGGCTGGGGCGACGCACTGCGCGTCGTCCATTGTGCCCCCTTCTTCTTCTTACTGCGGCGCGCTAAGAAGGCATCTTGCATCCCTTCCCCTCGGTCCTCGCCGCTTCATCCCTTTGTCCGCCCTTCTTGCCGGCCGCGCCCGTGTGGAAGAGCGTAGGGCCGCGTTACTCGCTTCATTGCGCCGACGACGCTTCCAGTGGCGCGCATTGTGTGGGCCTTCCGTCGTCGCCTTCGCCTCACCCGTCGCATTTGTTCTCACTTCTTCCTAACCTTGCGTTTGTCAATTACCGCGGCTCGCGTCATTTTCGGGACTGGCGATGCTGCGTTCCTTTTCGGCCTTTCCGCGCGGAATGTGTGGAAACGCAGTTGCTCGCGTCCGGACGACATCTATTTCCTCCTTTTCACTTCTGTACCGTTTAGCTACAACGAAGTCAGTGGGCCTCTTTTAATTTTTCTTTAGTTTCGAATTCTCCAGGCTCGCGCCTTTATCGTTTCATTCGAAGCAGCCACCCGCGTTCATCTGCCTTATTTATTTATTTATATATTCATTCAGGTACCCCTAAAGGCCCTCCGCAGGAGGGCCTTTTTGGGGGGAGCATTCGCAACACCAAACAAACAAAACATGAATGGGCGCTTACGAAATTACAAAGTACAAATTTATAAAAACACAAGCAATAAGAACTTCTTAAACATATACCTACAAATAAAGAAAAAAAAAGCATATATACGCAAGCAAAAACAATTAGGTCGCTTCGTTCCTTACCAAGTCTTGAAATGTTGTTATGTTAGCTTCTGTTAGCTACAACCACCGCGCAGTAATTTGCCCAAGAACACCTATGACTTAATTCAAAGGTAGAGGTGGTAATACTGCTCGGTACAAAATTCAGTGTCCTCATATCCTTCCGGTATTTGGCTAGTTTGACTGTGAAGGAGGTGAACGGTTTGGAACCGGGTTCCGGGGTCATTGCAAGCAGAAAACAAAAAAGTTAGAAGGTGTAGTTCACGCGAGGCCTCAGTGGTCCTGGAAAACATAAAATTTGCCTGCTATATAGGAGAGAAAGGCACACACCCAGATAAAAAAAGACCTCCCACAGTGTGAAATGTTAGCGCAAGATACCTAAAAAAAAGTATCACGAGCTGCCCGAATTCACTCATATTTTAGAGATTTTACGCGCCGAAGCTGCACCTATAGGTTATAAGCAGCGTCGGGGTGGAGAGGGCTACTGATTAATGTAGACCAACCGGGGATCTGTAACGTGCGCCGAAATCTCAACACACGGCCGTATCCGGTTTTCACCCCTATTCCGAATTATTTCACAGCTATTCTATTACGTCACAAATCATGTCATGCGTTTCTTCTGCGCGTTGAGCGCCCGGAACTTACATAAAAGATACGAATGGATATGAAATGCGAAAGATATGAATTTCAGTTTGGTTGCATTAAAATGTATCTGGACTGCTGTGATCCCTTATAGCCGCCCAGAATGATATGCCGTGCTTATGGACAGTCGAAAGAAAAAGAAAAGGCGATTACAATGTACAATTTCGATTTCGAGTGCACATACCAACGGGAAGAATGGAGATATTGGAGGTCCGCATCACGAACCACGGCCCGCATAGCCCGCGCGTGGCTAGTATGCAAAGAAGGGGATATCGTTGGCGGAATGTAAATTTGGAGCCACGTGCTAACGGGAAGGGTCTGACTCGGAGGGAAATAGGGAGTAGTAGTTCGCATATTGAGCCATAGTCGGATACGTGGCAGGTGCGGAGGCAAGGAGATGATGAGGCAGCATCGCCTGCGCTCCCAACAGACGCACACACTGTACTCGCCGCCTCATTCATCGCCGTCTGTTCGTGCGGTACGCATAACGGTGCCGCCGGCGGCGGACGGCAGAGCCGCGGCGACGCACGGCCGAGCATGTCCGCCGTGTGGCGGGGGGGGATCTTGGCTGGCTGAGCGGACATAGTGGGTCAAGCGCTTCTCGCATTCGCGTCATGCGTTGCGCGGGCAGGAGAGGGTGGCCGATCCGGTCACGTGACCAGCGATGCGGTCATCGTGCGCGCCGTTTCTTACTTCCGGGTGGAGAGGGGGGAAGCGGGAGGCTCAGCCGCCTAGGCGGAAGTGAGCGGCCCTGCAAGCTTACCTTATTTTTTCTCTTTACTTTAATGCCATCGAGTTAGCCCCTTTATTCCTTCTTCGCCCGTCTTTTTGCCTTCTTGGCTGCTTCATTCTTGTCATTCTGTGTTTTCTTTCTTTATTTCCGAGTGGCGCGTTTTTCGGCCGCGCACGCGCTCCTTGCTTCTGAGCCGTTCTTTCTTTTTCTTTCTTCTCCTTCTTCCTCTTGCTCCAGTGCCGTCGGCGGGGGAGGGAAGGGGGGTTATTTGGACTTTGTTCTTTTGTGTTCCGGTCCCCTTGCTGGCCGGCCGCGCGCACTTCCGCATGCCCTCCGTTTGCTGCTGACACACTTTTGCGATTCGCGTCTATTCGCCTCCTCCGGTTACGTGACTCTGGTTAAGTCGCCTCCCAGGCGTCGCCTCTCTTCGTCTTTCAATGGACGGCCGCCGAGGAGCGCGCAGGCCGCATTCTTTTACACGCCGCCGATTCGGAGACCCGTCATTGCTTCGCCGTTCTCTGTCCGTTCAGGCTCTGGTGGGGGGCAGTTTCACAGTGCAGTCGCGAGTGAGCTGTCGGCGAATGATGATTTAATTGTTTCTGCTAGTGCCTCAAGCTTTCCAGTGGGCGACGTTATGGAACATTTTTTTTAAAGAAAAAGGGGCACTTAGCATGAGTGCTTCCTTTCCTGCTACTATATCTTAACGCTAGTCCTATTGAAGTATCGCTAGCCGTTTTATTTACTTTTATTTGTTTATTTTATTTCTTGAATTTTGTCCGCCAATTGCTTTAGGCTATTTTCTTTATTTTTACGGACTAACGACTTATGAAGCCTGTTGTCAAATTTGATCGTTTTTTTATGTTTCTCTGCGGTGCTGCTGTAAACGTGCCGCTGCCTATTTCAACTGCAGCGTGCCCAGGGGCGTTTCAGTTCGCTTTTTTTTTTTTTTTGTAGCGTGAGCTACACTGGCCGAGGTTGAGCAGTTTAGCGAGGCTCCTGGAGAGCCGTGCTGCGCATGCGCGAGGAGCAGTAACGCCACACGGCGCACAGAACGTTGCTCGCCGCCCGGCGTCCCTCGCACACCCCACGCGCCCAGCGTCTTCGCCGACCTCCCTTCCGCATGTGGCGGCCCGGTCCACTTGATGATCATGCGAGGGGTGGTCGGGTGTGGAACCGAAGGCTCGCGCGTCGCGGCAACACCGGCGTGCGCCTGTGGAACCAGCTTAGCTCTGGGGCGATTGGTGACGCTGCACCGGAGCCGCTCGATAAATATACATGTGTCACATAATGCGTATACCGTGTGTGTGTCATTGAAGCAGCAGTAAGCATGATAATCAAGCTAATCCTAGACAACCAGGAAAGCTAAGAATAACCAACTGAACCTTAGCTCACGCTACGTATATCCTGGCATAGCCGAGATAAGCCACTGCAAAAAAAATTTTATCTTGGCTCACGCAAGCATTTCCCATTCTGGCTAAGCATAACATTCTCGGAAAAATGCTGCTTGCTGACCTAAATATTGTTTTTATGCGATTCTTCTTTATCTATTTGGTTGGATGGCGGGGGTAGGAGGGGATGTGGAGGAGCTCGAAGGGATGAATGGTTATACAGCACTGCAGCTGTGGTAATACGGATAGTTTCGCAAGTTGGGGGCACGTTGTGCATAATAACTGCCCGAAGGACGGAACACGAAAAGCAGTGCACGAGACAGGCGCAGAATAGGGCAGAATAGAATAACGGCTGCGTCGCAAGTCGTACGGGAAAGCGTTGCATTCTTTGTATCCCTTCGCGCAGCATACGATAATAGGTCGTTGCCCCGGCGTGCAATCGGAACAGGCAAGGAGGCACAAAATCCCTTCCTTTCGCGCTCATTTCAGAGATCTAGCTGTAGGACATCGACGCGCTAGATCAACCGCCATGCCACATTCTGGTGGCGTGATTCTTCTTCAACGGCCGTACTCGATATCAGTGACGTCCGATCGCCCATTCTCCCCCGTTCATTGTTTGGACTCTTTATGCCCATTTTCCTGTCGCACTGGCTTTTTTACGGTTTCACCCCAGAACGGGGTATTTTTTTACGCCTGGCAACTGCAAAACCATGTCCGTTCGTACGCAATGCGTAACGGGATCCTTCTGTCCCAAGTCTGTATTGCTCCTTGTGTTCGAGGCCGCGGAGTTCCGGCAGTGCTCAGAGGGCATCTGCCACACTGTTAAGGCGTCGGTATTTGCGCGGGTTTGAGTCCTGCCCAAGCGCGTTGCATTTCCGATAATCTGACTTATGTTACTTACATGGTACTACATTTACCGCTGTTCATACTTCACGGGGCGGATCCTTCAAACCTCCCACTATTTTGTTTTTTTTCTCATGAGGCAGTCCAACCTCGATAAGCGTTCTGAACGTTCGTGCGCCTCCTGACGCCCGTGCGCCTTTGCCCTCTCCATTACGTGGACACCATCCAAGAGTTGAGGGCTAGGTGGAGCAGGAAGAAGGGAGTCGTCGCTTCTCCCTCTACATTATCCGTGAACTCTACCCCCCTCCCCCTCCGCATCTATCCCCTCTTGTCAGCTGCTGCGATTACTAGAGTAGGTCCTTGAATGATGCCGCATTAAAATCTACCGCCTGGAGTATCGCCAGAGTGAGGCCAGCTCTATAGCAGCGGTTCTATAGCAACGGTTGTGTCGCTTCTCAGTTTCCGACCGTCGGTACTCCCGCTTCTGGGTCTTTAATGCAATTGTTACTCGCTGACGCTATCCATGCGCGCCAGGACTGGACATTTCCGCCATTTCCGCACGGACCACAATTGTCCCGGAAATAGCAACCCACAGAGGCGGTGGGTAATTCTTTTTCGTCCGCTGCAACTCGAATTTTCCCTGAGCTAGACTTAAACAAGAAGAGCGGGAATTTCCTCCATTCGCAGTCTCTCTATGGCGTTCCAGTCTCCCTGCCCATTCCACTTGAATCCCTTTTGTGGTGAAACAACTGGAATTTTTTTTTCATTCCTTCCCCCGAAAACCTTGGCCAGGCAAAGGTCTGGCTGCTTGTCGCACCTTCGCCGGCCTGTGTCAGTCAAGGACACGGCGAAGAGCACGCACACACGCATTGGTCTCCTGCACTGAGAGGCTGCGCAAAAATTTCTGGTGGCCGACAGAAAAAGCAGGGGCAGGTAGAGGGGAACGGCACGCTTACTTATTACAGGGTTGCTTATTTAGCGAAAGCTTCCCATGCTGGTTGTCTGTGAAAATGGTGAAAGGTGGCGGAATTACTGTCAACCTATCAGCCCGCACTCGCACGCGTGTTGTACTCATCAGCGTCTGCAGCTTTCTTTATTGAGCGTGGGATTGCGTTTGATTAAGGCGTTTCCTGGCTACCGAAGGACTGCCTCCTGTGATGGCTTTCAAGCTGCTGCATTTGTTTTTAGATGCGAAGCATCTCATGCTCGGGGCTGTGTCTCTCCATCCCTCGTTGTCATTGTCCGCCGTCCGCACTCTACTGCGCATGCGCGTCTCTTCGCCCCGTCAGCGTTTGGGCTGACGTCAGCGCAGTCTATAAAAAGAAATAGTTAGGCGGCGCCCGGTTTCGATCCTACGACTCTCTGGCCGCTACGGGAGGTACGTGGCGCTCTTCCCACTGCGCTACAAACCGAGACTGGAGCATGTGCTACGAACGCGCCTTATGTCCTTCACTTATTCAAACTACGTCAAGAAGCTACTGATACAACGAAGGCACGCGAAGTTGAACGTCAACGGAAACGACGAACTGAAAACTAATGGGAACTTCGGTTGACCCCATGGTTGCTTCGCATACTACTCAGGGTTCCCCAACGGGAATATGGTGTAATTTTTATATTTCGTTCGATTTCAATCAAACTATGACGAATCATGACAGCGGCATGACGGCGCTAATGCGCCTGCATCGGTATCGGCCTCAGTAAAAAAAAAAAAAAAAACAACCACCCTTGTAACCAAAGCACAGGCGTGCCATAACAGCGAGGGAACATCACAACGTAATCGTGACGTAGCAAGTCAAAAGGGCGCCGTCCGCCAGCGGGTCGAGCAGCTTCAATGCCGGTGGCTCCACTGACTGCAGAAATTTCGGCGCCGAATATCTACGCGTTCTCCTACTTTGTTTACAAACACAAAGCAGGTGTATGGTATTGCTTTACAAAGCTGCTTCGCTATGCATTGTCAGCGGACGGATGGTCTGCGCGCATGACTGGCTGCTCCAACTCAGACTGCTTATTATATACGAATATCAGTATTAGTCGGGTGAATTCTACGGGGTGAATTTAGCTACTGCTAGCAGTATCGCCACGCGCTGTGATTGCCCTAAAAATAGCGCCCCGCCCTTCTCAAAAACGAACAAAGAACAAATTAAAACAAACGGCATCAGGCGGCGTCATGAAGGGGTAATGACATTAGTATCCACCTTTAGCAATCCGTTCAGCTCCAGTGTGCCATACGTGTGTTCAGGGTACGTGTCTATTTAAAGAAAAACGCAATGTATAGTGACATGTTGTACTGACTAACCTCACCGGAAGGCGAATTGCGTAAACAAAAACATTTCCGTTCTTTCAAAAGCTACTGAGCAGGAATAATAAAAGAAAACACAATTCATAGAGCGTCGTGACTTTCAGGTGCACACCGAAAACAGCGTTAAAAAGCTTGATGAAGACTACACGTTCTTTACGAACGCGCGTTTTACGAGTTCAATAAGAACGCATGTCGATGTATATACGACCGAAAACGGTGGTTAGCTCAGTCGTTAGCAGCCAGCAGTCAGTTTCGAATGCTCATAAGCACACTCGCGTCACCGCGCTCCAGCCCCAAAAAGTAAACGGAGCACGGCTTCGTGAAATTAGAGTAATTTCAAGTTTATGCGGCGGCCAGCATAAATAGAATATGCGACGACAGATTTCATCTTGTAAGAATGCATGACTTTTTTAAAAAGCCACTTCACCGGAGGTGGGCGCGAAATCCGGGCAAAGTCTTCTTATAACCACTCTAGGCGGACTTGCAAGGTATAGCAGCTTCGGGAGTGCCTATAGATAGGTGTTGTCTTGAGGCCGCGTGCCACTTTTGCCGCAACGCAAGCGCTCGATAGTAGCCTTTGTCTTGCTGCGCCGCTGCAGGAAAGAGCAATCGTGTATTAACCCCGCTCGCAACATTGCGCTAATCAGGAGCACCCGGTTGCAGCGACAGCGAAAGGCACCGCGATCGAGCCGTCTGGGTATCTGTGCGCGCATATACCTGACGGGGCCGTGTTTGGAGTACTTTGTACTACGCGAACGCGCCATATCAATTAGGCGTGGTGATGGGAAATAACATATGGCCTGGAAGAAATGTTGGGCATATGTTTGTCATGTGCAGTTAGGCAACATTTGTTGATTTAGAAAATTCTGCTGTTTCTCGCACACAAATCTTAGAAGAGCGTTGCTCCGTGAACTCATATCGCTGCACGCCGGTGCGCCAGTGTCACTGTCAGTGGTGCACGCAGGATCTCACCTCAAAAAAAAAAAAAAAAAAAAAAAACGATGAAAAAGATAGACGACGAGGAGGGCATGAAAAAGAGAAAAAGTGAAAATAAAACAAGACGAAAACAAACCAGAAATAAATTAAAAAAAAAACGAAATTACGGTCGTGCTCCAGTTAACCTCCAGAGTACATTCTTTTCAGGGTCATTGCAAAATGGCTGATCCTTGGGTTGGAGCAGACATCGAATTTCCATAAATTTCATGGGTGCGTCAGTTGCGACAGAAAAATAATTATCAGTAGTCGTTATTAGATATTAGGCAGAATAAGTGCCCTATTTCTCGTACTCCTCCAACTCGAAATTTCGCAGGGGGCCGCGGCCTCCCCCCCCCTCCCCCTGCGTACGCCACTGGTCACTGCCCTTTGTCATTTGAAGAAAAAGAAAATGGCAAGCGTTTGTATTTTTTCGGAGCTACAGTGCCTAAGCCATCACACCTAGCCTTTCTTCTTTTTTCGTCTTTTTTTTAGCCATCGTCGTCGTCATCATCATAATCGTCCTTGTAGGCCTATTTATGTCCAGTTTCAGGACAAATGCATTTGCCATAGGCATCCACCCGCTCCCGTCCCGCTGAATCCGAAAACAAGGCTTCGCCACCAAATGCTGTCATCTTATCCGTACACCGGTTTATCTGTCGGCCCCTACAGTGTGGTTCAGTTTCTTGGCACGCATTCTGCAGTGTTACGCTCGCGCGCTGTCATCTGGTCGCACGACATGCCCAGCCAAATGCCGCTTCTTGCCTTTAGTTTGAGCTACACAACCCTAAAGTTTGTTCCCTAAGACGTGGTGCTCGTTCCCTGTCCTTAAGCAACCCGCCGTGGTGGCTCAGTGGCTAAGGCGTTGCGCTGCTGAGCACGAGGTCGCGGGTTCGATTCCCGGCCGTGGCGGCCGCTTTTCTGGTGGAGGCGAAAAGCAAAAACGCCCGTGTGTTCGAGATTTCGGCAGGTGGTCAAAATTAATCCGGAGCCCTCCACTACGGCGCGCCTCATCGCCTGCGTTGCGTCGGCGCGTTAAACCCCACAGTCAGTCAAATCAATCTGCCCTAAGCAATAGCCCCTTCATACTTTTCTCCATGGCGCGTTGGCCTGACCTAGATATTATTTAGAAGTTCTCTGCCTTCGGGTCAAAGCCGACAATCCGCAGTTCACGCCTCAAGTTCCCCGAAAAATATATTTTAAAAACAGAGTTGAAGCCGATCTCTCCGGGAAAATTTGCCGTTAAGCAAAATGCGTATGATCACATGTGTATATAAGCCGAAATGGAATTATTCCGGCAATGTAAAATATTTGCTAAGGACATTCCCTCCTAATCTCGTCATGAAATGCCACTGTGTGGCGAATGGTTAAGCCAACAAAAAGGTAACGTGGGTGATGTACTACAACAACGTAACTGACGCGAGAGGACATAGTCGGACGTGCTACAACCAGCCAGTTCAGCAGACGTTGCGCTATCGTAAATATGACGGCTGGTCCGCCTGAAGAGGTTGTGTTGATTGGACAGCCTCGCTTTCACACTGTTATTAGTACTTTTGCGCGAAATATGTACGTGAACTTTTACGTAAAGACCTCCGGCGTCTTGAGAAATTTTAAATGAGCTGAATAACGTTCCGGTGCTTGTTAAAGTAAAACCAGAGTTTCTGAAAGACCGATGTCTTCCCAGTTCGAAACTTCCAAAATAGCACCTATTTTTCAGGTCAAATGGAAAATATAAAGCCCGGAAACGAAGTACCCTAATTGTGACAACCGCTCATAACAGAGAGAGAGAGGGCTGACTTAGAAAACAAATTCTAAACCCCCCGATGATTTTAGCAAGGACCAAGTCGCAAACATTAAGCAGCTAACAGCATACGAAACTTTCAATCTCAGCCACCCCCAATGCCCCCCAAATTTAAGAAATACCCCTAAATTGTGCTTCGGAATTACCTCTGTGCGCGAGCTATCTAAAAAAACAAAAGCGTGGTGTTTATGTTTTAGTTAGCGAAGCACTGTGTTTAATACGACGCCAACGCGCAGGTAGAAGTTGCTAAGTAAAATAAAAATAGATTGGGATAGACGCAGTCATTAGCGACTCTAGAAGACGTCGGTGACAATTTACAACCCCCCTCCCCCTCACTTCTCCCCCGCAATATCTGCCGTGCGATGTTTGTTCCGCGTCTTGAAGTGAAATATGCTATGGCATCGCGCTGTATGTTTAACCTACCTAAAAAAAACAACTGAAATAAAACTGGTGTAAGAATTTGTAAAAAAATGAACACGCATCGCGTGCACGTGCACAATCTTATGGAAAATGCCGAGCGAGCGATCCGATCGAGACGGCGCGAACCGAGTTAACGGGGAAACACCAGAACGCAGGAGGGGAGGGTGGATTGCCGAGATAGCACGAGAAGCCACCGTTTCGTCAGCCGCGTAAGTTAAAGTAGTATTACTTCGTTTCCTCGCATGCTCAGTTTTGCTTTAAGCGCGAGTTTCGATAATGGATGTACAGCGAGTGCAGATTGTTGGGCAAATTCGCGCAGTGGGAGCGTTTATTCTATTTTTTTTCTCTCGTACCTTCCCACCTTCCCCGCCGGAGCTGCGTGACACATAGGAGGAGGAGGGCGGTGGAAGCGAGCCAGCTCTGGCCGCCGTTCCACGTGGAGAGAGAGGCGGCGCAGTTACCCCATAACGGTGCAACGTTACGTAACGGCACGCGGAGTGTATACCGCGCGGACGGAGCAGCCTCCCCGTCAAGGACGCTGGGGAGCGAGGGCGTTCCGTCTCCTCTTCTCCATCCGACTCGTCAAGAATGAACGTCCTCCTCCGCGGAGGAGAGGCGCCGGTCGCTACAGATCCTGTCGAGGGTGCCAATTTCCGCAAGCATCGCTCGGATCGCCCTTTGTCGCGGGCGTTCCCCAGATCCTTACGTGTGCCTGCGGACCTCCCACGTCTGCTGGACGCTGTGGTTGCGCGCGGAGGTCACTCACACACGCACATGCACGAACACGTAAGCGGACATTTTGTCGCTCGCCGGAAAATTTGCGCGTATATTGTTGTATTCGTGGTGACTGCGTTCGGTCGCTTCGTTTTAACTTGTCTCTACAATAGGTCGTGAAGTCAGCTGCACCTTGTTTTGAAAGTTTGAAGGTGTTTTGTATAAGGGGAGTTGGGTTCAAGCACCGCAGTGTCGAACGGCTTTCATTCTTTCATTCTTGCAAATAGTGAATCGTTTCAATCTGGTGTAGGTTTCACTTTTCTGATACTTGAAAGTTGAAATGCCCGTCTTTATTGATCTTGAGTTCTGTTTTTTTTTATGGTTACTGTGCTCAATGAGGGGGTGTTACGAAGGTTGGAAATGTGCTAAATGGTGCAAACCCTTTGTGATATAGAGGGAGGGGAGTACTTACAATGACAACAAAGCCATAACTTTTTCTTGAACCTTTCTACTTCCAGGGAAATAAAAACGATGCGTATTTGTGTGTTGATTTTCGTTTACGAATAACAAATACTATTAAAAATTTTCTCAAAATTTATCGTCGCGGGAAAAAACTGTATAGCGGGAGAAAAAGACAAACGGATCGTTAGCAGTTCGGAGAAACTTGCGCATACGAGGTGAGCTGGCGTTGTCGTATTTCATTTTTTCTCCTTTATTTGTTGTCTTACTGCGTGTACGTACAAATTACAAAATTGCTTACAAAGCGATAAAAGCGTATACAATTATCATATCTTATTAATTCTCTTCGTTGGGATAAAATATGCATTTGTAATATACTGCTGCAGTGAAAGCTCAACGCTGGTTCACGAGCTTGAACGATATGCCAGCGTCAATATCATTTTTGTTGCAGAAACTGCAAAAAACCTCATTGTAAGGGTTGAGATTGTCAGGAAATTTCCGTCAGAGCACTTTCATGCGGGCAATATTGTTTCGAAAGATAACGGGAAAAGAACAGCAGCCCAACGGTCATTTCGAGTTACGACTTGAAGGTCGCTTACGGCGGCGTACTGTTACGAAACAAGGCTTACCGGCCTTGCCGCATTGAAGCACACACTCGCGGCGTGCGGCCTTCGCCACGAAGAGTCGCTTGGGTGCCGCGGCATAGAGCTGCTTAGACGTTCGAACGTATGCGCGAGGGTTCCGTGCATGCTCTCAGCTGTCCGAAGCGACCTCGATCGCTCGGGCTACTTTGGCGAACATTGCAAAAATCTGCACTTGCTGTGCGGATTTTCGGTCGCGTGTATGCACTTCGCTTATCGTTTCTCGTCATCTCAAAGTGCTGCGGTCGCCTTGATCCGTAATGGCGGCGTAGGTATGACCAATGTCTGAGTATTCCTGTGAATGAACATCTTACAGCAAGCGCGACGCTTGTTCTTTGCGATACGCGAATCATCATGTATGAAGACTCGGAGCGTCACCCACAGGAGTATTTCAGATTTGTTAGTGTGCCAAATAGCCGCATCGCGAATCACGTGCGACTTTAACCACAGTCCATCACGCGCGCTGGACGACACTGGGAACTCGTCTTGTATGAAGTGCTTTACCGGCTCGGCCGTAAATGGTTCTTCAGGCACGTTACATTACGACGCCTAACTTCCCGCACCCTCTCAAGTTGTACGTTCTTCGGTGGTTTCCCGGCCCGGCGCAGTTGTCTATCGGGTTCCAGCTTCCGTTGTACGCGCCGTTGCTTCTCGCCATCTCCCTTCTTTGCGTATCAGCGACACTCGGCAGCTGCGCGATGCCGTTTCCTCTCTGCACGGTCGGGCTCTCTGGGAACCCATTGCTTCGTAGACAGGTTGCAAATGTGAAAGAATGCCTACTGCCACTTTTCCGTGCGCTCCCGGAGCGGTTTAGCTCCTTCTTTTACGCGCAAGCTTAAGTGTTTCGTCTGTAAAACCGGCGATATTAAGTCGGAAGCCGCCGAGCTGGGAGAGGGAGGTGAGCGCCCGGAGGTGGAGTGGAGGAACATGCGCAATGGGAGATACGGTGGAGCGTGCGTGGCGGACCGGGGGAGCAAGGAGGAGGCGCTACACACGCTGCTTCAGATGAACATGGACACGTCTCAGAAATGAAGCACAAACAACAGCACAGCAATGCGGCAGATTCAGGGCCGCGCCGCGGACACGTGAACGGAAAGCTTCTGATCACGTGCATAGCTGTGGTCAGGGCACACCGCAGCAAGCTCTGGGCACGAGCTCAACTGCACCCGAAAAATGGTTGCGGCTTAGCTGAGCTAACCTTGTACATATATGCAAAGCAAAAGCTTGGCTTAGTCTGGTTGAGTCTTGGTTTCGCTTGGTTAACCTTTGATGTAGCTATATTGCCGACCACGACTCAAAGCCGTTCGGTCCCGTGCAACGTTCACAGAAGGAGGCCCGGCCTCGCTCTCATTCTCGGCGAACGCGGCGTTCCTCTTCCACGGCAAACGCGGCGCAAGATGAGTCACATATCCCGAGACGACCAAGCGGTGCGTGTGTGGGAGGCTGTGGGTTTGGTCGGCTGCGATCAGCTGAGCGGCCGCTCACGTCGCGGCCGCCGCGGATGCGTCGCCGGTGGTGTGTCTCCGGTCAAAGGCGCGGCTACACCTACCCACGAGGCTTTCGCATTGCCCGCGTTCACGAAGCGAAACGTCGCCATAATTTTTTCCTTACGGCTCCAGACATAGCAATGCAGCTAAGCAACCGATAAGTTTGCTCGTCTTGCGCGCTTCAACATACAGGCAGCATACTATTGGCCCAAATTCCCCCTTCGTTTTGGTTCCTGATTGGCAGCCGCGTCAGCTCTCTTTGTGTACAGCCTGGGGCGGCATTCTCGAGTTTTGTCCCTTTTGCGTCCCTTTCAAAAGTGTCCCTTTCGGCGAGCCCTGATTGGCTAAAAGTAGACAACCGGAAGTGACGTAACGCAAGCGCAACAAACCTACTGTTAACGCCCATTGCTTAACCGGAAGTACGTCACGATAAAAGGGACTCAAAAGGGACAGTTACCAGAATACCGCCCCTGGTGGCGACATGCATCTTGTATCGGCGCGTTTGCGCATCACCGTTCGGAAGGCGCCCTCGCGCGTGCTCGCTCGTGATGTACGTTCGTGACGCACCTCCACGAAGTCCACCACTTGTAGAATTCGTGGGGTACAACAACAGCATGGGCGCACACGGCTCCCCTGTTGCGCGTCCATCGAGGACGTGTGGTCGCCGCTGCCGGAAGTCACGGTGCGGGCGGTGTGTCACCGACATATCGCTGCCTGCGTGCCCGCCCGTTCGCCTTCTTTCGCTTGTTGCTTTATTTTCCGACAGCGTTTACCCTCTTATCTTGCCGCCGCGGACACCACCATTGTCCGTTTAAGGAATGACGTGCGGAAACAAAAGCGGAAATTGCGTGGCTCGGAAGGCGTTCCGCTCCCCCGCCGCGACGGCCCTTTCTTTGGTCAGACTTCGTTTCGCCGACAAGTGCGTTCGCTACGCGTGCGTCCTTCCAACACCGACCAAGCTACTGGAGTTCCGCCGCGCGCTGTCGTTGATGCGCGTATGCGCTAATAGCGGAGTGCTGTCTCGGTGTTTCGCCTGCTCCTCCTGCCTTGCCGTGCCGGCCTCCTGCGTATTAGCGGTTACCCGTTCCCTTTTCGAATAGGTTAACGACGCGGACAACAGACGCTGAGCTTAACGAGATGCGACCGAGACAGAAAGTCTGACCCGGTTTTTCACCGCGGCAAAGTCCTCCCGGTGCACGAGCAGGACGAGTCGCGCGTCACGCGCGGCCGGTGTCGTTCTCGGCGGGAACGACGGGCCAAGCATTGGGGCCCCGCGTGTCCGCCTGCCGGAAGTTCTTAAACACTGGGCGCTCACGTTGCCGCTTCGTCCACTTGGCGACCGTCTTCTGTTTGACGACCGCAGTAACGGGGAGGAGTGTCCCGCTTCGTTCTTTTTGATCTGTCGGCGCTCTTTCGTGCTCCGGTGCGCTCGACCTTTTAAAAGCCAGAGGCCGGAGAGGGGGTAGCTGAACAATGGTGCGGGGCAATTGAGCGATGCTGGCAATTGCGCTTGAAAGGTGTTTATATGCCCCCAAAATCGATCGTGTTGAGGTTGTCCATTCGGGACGAATGTTGGAGACATTCCAGAATACAAAGTTATCGTGCCTGGAATTTTTTATTATTTTTGTCTCTAAATTTTTTTTCATTTTTGTTTGGTTTTGTTATTTATGCATTGATATATTGCGTGGCACGGATAATTCGTCCCGTTGGCGTCAGTGGATCGCATAACATTGCAGTGTTTGGTCATGTTGCAGTTCCAGTAAACTTCTTTCCAATTTGCCCGTGTGCTAAACAACGGAGCACGTTAGCAAAACAAAACAATAGTAAATACCGCATCGTGCGTATAAACGTGGTTGCTATCGTGTTTAGCGTGCTGCAAGCATTTCAACGTGCCAACAAGTATAGCACCTTCGACTTGCGTCCATGTCTGTTTTAATTTGTCTCGCCTTACTCGCACACCCACACGCACTCGCGTACGCTTACGCAGAGAGAGAGAGAGAGAGAGAGAGAGAGAGAGAGAGAGAGAGAGAGAGAGAGAGAGAGAGAGAGAGAGAGAGAGAGAGAGAGAGAGAGAGAGAGAGAGAGAGAGAGAAGAGGGGTATTTAATTTAATGGTTTTTTCTTTCTTTTTTTTTTTTTTGCAAAAGCTTCGAACGTTAGGCTTGCAGTATGTTTGAACTAAGTGTCCAGAAAAAAAACTACCGTAGTAGAGAGACTGAACCCGCTCCTGTCACTATATATATAAAAAAAGAACACAAGTGCGGGCAAATCGAATCGAATTGAAAAATGAGCGGGAACAGCAGGTGCGTGTCCAACGCCAAAAGCGTGTCGCACTAACGCTTAAGCTAGAGGCCTCATTCTGACATATTTTGCTGGCCTATGACACACTCGAGTATGAGGTTCAGCAAAACCTAAATCAAGCAGCATAATACCACTGAAGCATTTTCCGGTCTTTCTCAAAACATTTATTCGCATTACCTCACATTCCCCCCTTCTTTTTTCTGTCACGATTTTTTATCTGCAGCGATCGGAACATGTGCGAGACAAACCGAATAGCGTTAGCACAGCCGCCACTCGTAGTGCTCAACAGTATCTCTTAGTATCGCATAAGCATACGAACGTCGCAACCGCCAAATCCTTGTTTTATATCTCACTTGCAGCGGCAGCTTCTCTGCTGGAGGTGGAAAACAAGTGACCGCTTGTGCGACAACCGGGTGCACGTTGAAGAGCCCCAGGTAGCAGAAAGTATTGCGTAGCCGTGGTGAACATTCAGCGCGTAATACCGTAGTTTTAGCTTAAAGGAGTACTGACACCAATTTTCGGCGTCGATATTATTGCACAGTTCCCTTTCTTTACTCAACATAATACCCTGGCTGAAATATGAGCGGCCTGCGACGCGAAGAACATACCTCAATTGGATCTCATTTATCGCGCCGAAGGAGCAGCCCGCGGAGCGGCACTCAGCAAATGGACATCAGCGTGACATCATCCCGTGATGGCCAAAAGAAGTGACGTGACAGCGCTCGTCAAAAACTCGTGACGTCACTTCACGCGCGCGGCCCCGCGAGCGGCGAGCGGGCGCCGGCGCATTCACAAACGGGTGCACGTAGCCAGAGCTACAGGCATAACCGCTGCCCAGAAAGGCACTGTTAGCAAAATGAAGCTCCACGCACGGGAAAGGAAGCGATAATATAGCCCGGAATCGCAATAGAAGTCGCCATCAGGACTTTTATTGAAAGCGGTCATCGAATTTCCGCCGCAATGGTAGGCCTAGCACCTACAGGCAGCTCAGTCGTTCAGCTCCGGCGGCGGCGCGGTCGAAACAACGCCCCCACCGTCCTCCGCAGTGTTTTGACGTCCGCACAAAGCGGTGAGGTCATGCCGGGATTACGTCGTATGCGCCTTTCGGGATGAAAGCGCAGGAATTTGAAACAAACGATTTTTAGGCTGTTCGACGTAATTAATTATCGCACGCTGAAGTATTTAAAGTGCTATTTCGGGTTCGCCAGACCATTAAGCATCGATAAAAGCAATAAAAGTGGAACATAAAATTTTCGTGTCATTACTCCTTTAAGACCTCATCTTACCGCCAACAGCACCAATAGCCGCTAAGATAAACAGAGCGTTTTTACCCCTCACTTCAGCAATCTCTTTGTATTCGCTATTGTTTTCACGTGTTCTTCACGGAGTTTTCCTCTGCCGTCCGGCCTTGTGCCTCTAAGGCGCCAGTGAGTGAGACGGAACTAGCATCATCGTGCCAAATCCTATGTGGGGCCAGAAAACTTCCGGCTGGATTGATTTCTCGCGTGGTCTCACGTGGTTGAGATTGGCTGCACACGCAAAAACGTCCTGGATAACAGCGCGCGCAGCCAATCGTGCGAGATCTCGTGAGAAATCACCCCCCCTCCGCCGGAAGTTTTCTCGCACCACATAGGATTTGGCCCCTTGGGCTTTCTCTCTCTTTCCGTCTCTCTCAATACATATATACACCCGCAGCGGGCACTTTTCCCCTGTGACTTACTGGCTTTCATTCGCCGACATGACTTACTGGCGTTCGCGGCTAGTCGGAGCGATGGGCGCGTTAAGCCCTCGTCGGCCGCGGCTGTCGGGCCGAACCCTTTGCGCGGCAAAGAGCCTTTGGCGAACTCGGTGCGGCTGCGCCCAGTGCGCGACGAGTCGGGTCGCGCGTCGTCTGATCACCGCCGCCGAGGACAAATGGCGGCCGCTAACGACGCCTACAAGACCGGGCCGCCGGCCGGCAAATGAAAGCGCCGACGGCTGGCCGCGCTATCCATCTCGGTGACGGGCGCCTCGCGACCGCCGTCATCAATAACGGGGCATCGCTGATTCCCTTCCCCGCACTGCCGGCCCTCGCTGCAGGGTGTGCCGCCGAAGTGACGTGTGGCGTCACTGTGCGCAGTCCTCTGGCGGCTCGTTCCCTGTCCCACTGGGCAGCGGGCAGTCCAGGAAGAGGACACGCGTCGGGCCTAATTGGACAGCGCAGAAGAATGGTCACGTGCGACGTGGTCTCGTGAACCGAGCCCTCCTGGACACGCAGAAAATGCTGGCGAATGGGCTCGAGTGGAGTACACGTAGAATTTAATTGCAGCGCTTTAACGAGCATTGAGGACCGTTGAAGAACTTGAGGGAAGGGTGAGGGGGGGAGGGAGCAATCGTGGTTGCTTTCCTGACAGTGTATTGTTGCGGTCCTGTACCAATGGAGGCGGATTCGGCAGAGGGTGTTTTTTTTATAGGGTCGCTTGAGGCGAAAAAAGTAGGCCCTGTTATCAGCAGGGCTAGATATTACGAATGGTGTTACGCGGTGGCAGGGCATGAATGAGTAGGACGGTAATGATTTAAGATCCGCCCCGCGGAAGATCGAGCTAACGAATTGGGAGTAGAAGTCGATACCGGCGCAAGCAGTGTACGAAGACGCAGATGAGGATGCCGGACTAGAATGGTTGTATTGGCGCAGGAGCTGAGGGGAATACAAATGGGGGAACCATATGATTTCTATACCAGGCTTCCTTACTCGTATCCCTACCGAGAGCAACGCAGACTGCTTGATAAATGGCAATAGTATCGTCATTCCCTACTTTACAACAGTGTGTAAAGTACAGTGGAATCTCGTTAAAACATACCCGCATAGCCGTAGCTTCTTTTTATAAGTAGTTAAGCCGAATCCCTGACTTGGTTTCCTTTTAACCTAATACATTCGGATAAACCGTAGTGCCGGTTAGTACGTACTTTCTTCGCGTCCCTGTCAGGTACGGTTTAACGAGGTTTCACTGTATTATAAAAATGGGTATCCCTGTTACTGGGTCGAAGCAGTCTTTTTAATTACCCAAACTTATTTTCAACTCTGGTCCGCAGTGCATCCGTATTTGTAGTACGTGGGCCGTTGTCCCGCCACTGGAGGCTGAGGCGCCGCGTCGCTTGAACTACGGCCCCGCGAACCACGTGCATTGTTGCTTGGCGCGTCCCGCGTGCGTGTAAGTTACGGCTGTGACAGGTGCTGATAGATAAGGACGCCTCTCCTGATAACGCCGGATGGATTGCGGGTGGCCTGGCTGATAAGGGCCCCGACTGCGGGGCCTCGAAACAGGTCATCTCCGTGCAGTGCGTGCGTCTGTGTACGTGGCGTAACGTGTGACGCGCAGAGGCTAAGCAAGGAGCGGAAGGAATGACACGGACGAGAGCTTTGCACCAAGCGCACTATACCAGCTCGCTGTAAAGTTGGCATAAGTTACTCCGGCATACATCGATAAATTGCTGGAGACAGCGAACACCAGTGCGCGTTCCCTTCTACATTTCTTTGTTGTTGTTTTGCTTCCTTCATGCTAGCTCCAAAGGATACCTGAAGGGGTAGAGCCTAGCAGTCAACAGCGGGCATACAGTTACGGGAAATAGCCGTGCAGCAATTAACTGCGGTGTCTTGTGACGCCAGGACTAACTGTCACACTTGCATTTGCATGCGCCCAAAAGATGGCGTAGTTTGTCGGCGCTTTATTACGAGCGGAGGATCAGAAGCAAAAAGTTTTGATAAACGGCAATACTTGTTACAGAATAGCCCTTTAAATCCGAAAATCCTAATGCTTACCGTGTTGCCGATAACTTGCAATGATTTCGAGTTAGGCTTTCGCACAATTTGATTCCGTGGTTTCTGGCGATAAACATGGTTCCAAAATATTTATATTTCCTAATTCTATCTATTCATGCGTGCTAGAAGCACAGCATGAGCGCAGAAAAAAAAAGGCAGCGATTTTGAAAGACGTCCGAACGGTGCCGATGGCGGAAGAAGCCGTCGGTGATGCCCATAGAGTTTCGACGCTAAAATGAAAACCTGTGTGGTTGTGCAAACTCTCGCAAACAAATGTTTCCGTCACACCATCCTTTTTCAAAAGCGCCACTTGCTCGGCATACAAAAAAAAAAAAAAATAAAGTGGGGGAGGGGGTTGGGGAAGAGGGGTGGTAGACACCCCTGCGAAGAGCTCAGTTTGCCGGTCAGGAGGGCATTGACTCTTACCTCCATTCGATCACGGTGGGTGCTCTCTGAAAACACACGGCAACCCCTGCCCATATGGACCGGATCGCCCCGGTGCCTCCTTCCAACACCCCCTAGATAAGGGAAAGGTCTCGGATTGGCTGCTGCACCCGCTTTTCTCACCAAGTCACTCGTAAACTTGGTCCTTCATAAGTAAGTTTTTCTCACTTCGTTAAATTCTGGCCAATAAGAGAGCAGTGAAGCCCGGCAGCGGGGTCGACACTGGGATAAAGCCTTCTTGTGTAGAGGGTGTTCTTCCGGCTGACCCTTCCTTCGGCGTCGCCGCCGCCTCTGTTTGTTTACTCCGGTGCTAGCCCTTGGTGGGCGGCAAGCTGCCTCCCAACCAACAACCGCCCCCCTCCCGCCGACCAGGTGGAAAAGCGGTGCCCGACGGCAATAAATGGACCTTCCGGAATACGTCTCGCCGGCTGCTTTCTTGCGCTGGCCTCCTCCTACTAGTTGCCTCCTTTTGGGGACTATGGAAGGAGCGTCCGGTTTACGCCGACGTTATTCAAAAGAGAGAGAAAAAAATCCTGGGAATGTACGGATACCTGGGGTGCTGAAGCTTGCCAAGGAAAAGCTTACGACAAGGAAATAACTAGAAGCACGATCGACAAAAGCGGAGGGTTCGCTCTGGGGTGGTGGACAGGACAAAGGGTTTGGAAAATTTATGTTTCTCATGTTTTCCCCCTCATCGCACACCGCTGTCGCTTCGTTTCCGCACGTGGGTTTTGGAGGCTTTGAATTTCTTGACTGAGTCGTCTGACCAAAGGTCACTGACCTTCACTGCTGAAATCCAGCGCAGGTGAGGAGTGACCAGCTGCAAGCGACGTTACGTAGCCTCTCGACACCGGCTATGCAGTGAAAACAACGTTATGAGGGTTTCGAATTTTGCAAGTAATTCGCGGTGCGTTTTAGCCGTAGTTGCATCAACTATTACGTACCTGACGATCAGATCAAAACTTGTCAATCCAAATTTCCTGCTTTACGAGGTTCTGTTCCGAGCGGCCGCTCCGTGCGTCGTGCTTGTGCTCAGCAGGGTTCCCGATCTTGAACGTGTAGGGGAAAATAGGCGTTCGACCCTCGGGTAACCGGACTTGTACGTAACGCCTTACAAGTAACGACCCAGTTAGTGACTGTGAAAAGGGCCCAGTAACGTACTTTGAGATGCATCTAGTGACACTTGAGTGTGGAATAACAAAATTTGAAACAGGATAATCTCTGCTTATCTGCCCAAAGTAACTAGAAAATAACTCGTTAATTTTCGCTCTTTTCGAGTGCCTTAGTAACGAGTAATGGCATGGGGTTAATTTTTTTAATCACGTATAGCCGCGGAACAACTGAGCAGTCTGGTCGCCGCTGTGTTTGCAAGCACACGTCCGCGTCATGATGATGATGATGGATGATGTTTCTTGTTGAATGACACATCGTCCGTGTACATTCGTGTCTTCGGTCTTCGCATTATCAAGCCTACTCTAAAGGGGGCTGCAGTTCCAGGCTTGCATAACAGCCGCACAGTCGTCCGCAGTCGTCCGATGGCCTAGAATCCGTAGAGCGCAAGTATGTCGGGTTTTGGAGTTGGCCCTTCGGGAAGCTGCATTTGCCTTCGGCGTTTCCACGGTCCACTTTCGATAGGAAACCATGATTCCGATAATCAAAATAGTTATAGCAAGGAACGGACTGAACGGGCTCCTTTAGCGCACAAAGCGGGCGCACATAAAGGCGGAACGGGGGCGGGAGAACACCGCCGCGAGACAGGGAGAGAGGAAAAAAGCGCACAGCCGATCGCCCGAGATTCTCAAAAGAAGAGGTCCGTAGCGGAAGGAGTGCATACAGCTCGGGCCTTGACCTCGGAAGCCGCCGCCGACCCAGCGTCCATTCGAAACTCCCCTACTCCGAGGAGGGGGAGGCTTTTTTGACCCTTCGTCGCCTTTCAGGTGGTACGGGTCAAGGGAGGTCAAACCCGGCCGACGGAGCTCTCGCCGTGAGATAGCGTGGGTTTCCGAAGCAGGAAAATTGGCAGGTTACAATTAGCGACGACCCCAGATCATGTTACTCTCGCGGCCCGGTCGTGTCGTGCCGTGTTCATTATGGCTGCCCATTTTTTCCCATCTTGCCTTTCTTTGTTACGTGGATACACCAACTGCGAGTCGCCTTTCGCGTTCCGTACCCGCTTCAAATTGAGCTTCTATGTAGGAAGAACATTTTGCCTGCGAGGTGCGCGCACAAGAGGCACGGACAGGCCCCGGTTATAGCGCGTATGCCTTGCAGTGGCGCGGCGGCATAAATATGTAAATTGTAGAAGCCAGGCGCAGCTCCGCCTTTGCCGGGAGGGCACTGTGTGCGGTGGTTAACGAACCGCTTCTGCTACCCACCACGGTCTAAGGAAAAGTCGCTTACATTGGAGTAGCAGTACGGATCCATCACGAATCCAGCAGCACGAATCTATCACCTTAAAAGTACGTCCGCGTTACACGTATACACGAATGGCTTCACGTTTGCAAAAAGCCCTGCCCACAGGGCGGCTTGCCGTTTGTGCGTGCGCTTCAGCGCAAGCGAACCACGTGACCGGTTTAACGGCGATGGGGCGCCGGCTGAACTGTCTGTTGGTGCCCTTAAGCGCAAATGAAAGGATGAGTCCGATCATCTAGTAGAATAGCCAGACGGTATAGACTGCGAAATCTCAAGCAAAGGCAAACTTTCAAGAAATGTTGTGTGCATTGTCTTTGTTAAACCTAAGCCTTTCTTTCCTTTTTTTTTCGTTTTGCTCTTGATTTCCCGAGCTTCATCCGTATAAAAGTTATAGTGACATAACGTATAGCTCGTTATTTTTTTCATCAGCTAAATAATCAAAGGTGGTGCTTTACGAAGCACTTTTCACAAGCATCTCTTCTCGGCACTGGATGACGGAGGATTCGCGAGTTGCATTACAAATTTTAACACCCACGCCTGGACGTTTGTCCCTTTTTAACGTTTTTCACATCGCACAGACGGACGCATTAGATTAGTAGATGCCTAATGGCGTACTCATTCACCGCGTCTTATTTCCCTGGAGAGCCGTTGATTATTCACTCACTGAGTGTCTCAAGAGGAGTGAGAGTCGATTGATTGATTGATTGTAGGATTTAACGCGCCGACGCAACGCAGGCGATGAGGCGCGCCGTAGTGGAGGGCTCCGGATTAATTTTGACCACCTGGGAATCTTTAACGTGCGCCGAAATCTCGTACACACGGGCGTTTTTGCTTTTCGCCTCCATCAAAAAAGCGGCCGCCGTGGCCGGGAATCGAACCCGCGACCTCGTAGGACTGAGATTCGGTTGAGTTAGTTGAGATTCAGCGAGTCGGGGTGGCGCTGTCTCGTCTCCCCACGTGTTAAGTAGCTGGGATGACTTTTCTTGCTCCCGATGTCGTCAGGTAGACTAGAAGAGATCTCTGCTTGAATGTTAAACCACCCCGTTTCTCGCTCGGGGTAAAACGGCGCTTCGCATACACAGAGCTTCTGTGCAAACGCCGCTGCGTTCAGCTACACTCCTGAACAAAATCAATGTTGGGGCGATGCTCGGCAGGACACTGAAAGCGTTGCTGGTCCCGGTAAGCGCGCTGCAGCGGCTCTGTGTTCTCTGAGCCGTAACGCGAGCCATCTTGCGTCGTCGGCCGCCCAGCGGGGCGAGCGAGCTTTTGATCTCTAACCCTTTGCGGTCCAAAACTTTTACCCACTTTCCGGTCGTTCCGGTCCGAAAATATTTCACTAGTTTGAGACACCACGAAAGAAAACGACAACTGTGGGAGATTAACTTGGCGGTTGTTTATTTCGTCAGTTCCTCTTTGTCCCCAAGTTATTTAGCGATACTTGGGCAGTGTGTGGAAGCGTTCAAAGCACTCTCCTGGGTGCAGTCCGGGATTATTTCTGCAGGTTTTGCAGAAGAACACTGTTTCCCTCCTGCCCCCTTTTGTTTTCCGGTCACTGCAAACAGCGCAGTCCTTGCTGCTTCGGCCAGGGATCTTGTAGATGAAATGGGGCTTTCCATCCAGCCTTTGTTCGCAGTCCAATCTTGCAGATGGGCCCCGCTTCCCAGCGCGAGCCCTTACGTCACCAATCAGCTGCTCTATCAGGTTCCTCCGGTACTGGAGGTGTCGCTGCTCTTTCTCTCCCTGCTTCAGGAGCTGGAGTCTCATCAAAATGAAGCTGTTCACTATCGAAACTTCCAGAAGCCAAAAAAAAAGCTTCCTCCACCATTTCATTGACTTCCGGGAAAACGCATAACTTGCACAGTAATGGTCGGCCCTGTCCACTGCACCCATGTTTTCAGTGTAGTCGCATATCACCACAGGCTTCTTCAGTGTCAGTGTTTTTCCTCCAGCTATCTTCCTTGTCACTTCTTTCGTAGATGCATTGTGGGCTGAGCTTAGCATTGTCACTTGACGCTTATCCCGCCAGGCAAGTGCCATGTACGAGTTTCCTCTGCGATAAGCCGTCACTTCACCTTTTTTCATCTTTTTTTTTAGCTGCTGCGGCATTTGTTTTCGATTTGTCATCACAGTCCCAGTTAGCAAAATACTGTGCGAAAGTAACTCTTCCGCAAGCATTGGGGACGCATAAAATCTGTCCGTATACAGATGATAGCCACTGCCCGGTGTAGCTTGCTCCACTTTCTCCAGCAGGTGGAGCACAATCCTGCATGTGAAGGGAAGCTCGGGACGGCAGAGGCTATCAGTTGTTGTGCTGCCGTAGTATGGTTCAAAGGCCGAAATGTAGCCTGTTTGGCAGTCAGTCAGTGCATAAACGCGCATGCCCCATTTTGTTGGCTTCTGGGGATTGTAGCACTTGAATGAGACTCGGCCTTTGAAGCCGACAGTACTTTCATCTACGCAAATTTTGGGGCCGGCGTTGAAATGCTCTCTGCATTTAGCATCTATGTAGGTCACAACATCCCTGATCTTGCTTCCACGAGTTGGTGGACCTGAAGAGGTATGTGGGCTTGGTGCAACGTGCAGCATCCAAAATATTTGAAGAAATCTTTTTCGTTGGAAAACGTGTGGGAAAAAAGGCATCTTCTTGAGGAGGTCGTTGCTAAAGTATTCCTTCAGCTCCGGTTTGGGGTTCAAGGCCATGTTTACTATAACCCCTAGGAAGGCTTTGAATTCTTCCACGCGCACATCTTCCCAGTCCTTCCAAATCGAGTACTGCGGAAGAACACCGGCACTCGAGATTTTATCACGGGCGTAGCGGTTTGTTTCGCGCACTATTTGCTCAATCAGCTGGTCGGTGAAGAACAACTGAAAGTAGCCCAACTCGCACTTTACATTGGAAGAGCTTACTTGAGATCCCGGGTTCATCACAGTGAAGGTAAGAGGGTCAAAATCTGGTAAATTATCCAAGTAGGCTGTCCAGTCGGTTCCACGTGGTGCTGTGTTGTTCTGGTTGTTGCCACCGTCTCTACCGTCCTCGTCTTCTTCCTCGCTGGCTTCTGTAGAATCACTTTCTTCGGTATCCGATGGAGCCACATAGTTGTCTTCGTCACTAAAATCGTCTTCGCTTTCGCTAAAAGCTTCAGAATTACCGCCGTAGAAGGCACTCGGTGAGAAGGCGGCCATTTCGCTGCAAGCGGCGCCGAATCTGAGCTGCGCGCCCCTCGAACAATCGAAGAGTTCAACCGCGTAAGCTGCGCCATCTGGTGAAAAAAAACAAAGCTGAAATCAAGGCAGTTCTTGCCTTTTATAAGAGGTGGCGCCACATGCACAGTAAAAAAAAAATGCGCGCGCAATTCAACCAGGAGAAAGCGTGTCGGGCAGTGCCCGACAGCGGACCGCTGCGGCCGTGTTGTGTTGTCGGGCGGGGCCCGACAATGGACCGCAAAGGGCTAAAGTGGTGCCAGCCGCGAGCCCTAATCAAGCTCCCGGCGACGGGTTGCGTGTGACGTGGTCTCGTGTAGCTTTGCGCTGCTTTACATGACGTGAGTCACGCAGAATTGACCTGTTTCCTGCCTGGAACAAGCGAACGCCAGCGGGCCTTTGTGGCGTACTCCGGGACGAAATTTATGGCAAAGCGATTTCGGGGCTGCGACAGTAACGGGTGCTGTAACGGGCGGAAGGGTTAATGGGGCGTACCCAGCAGGGGTTATTAGTAAGAGCATTGCTGGGCATTTGTCTTTATTTAGCATTTATCTTCGACTGAGAGTTTTGTATTGCCGTTTGGGTGTGTGATGCAACGGAGATGTATTGTGTTTTATTGCACTTTCGGATGGAGCGCACTGGTGCGTATCTTGTTACATTTTCATTGCCAGGCTGCGTTTCACCAGCCTTTGTTTCAAAAGAACGACGTTGGTTCGTTGCATCTTGAAATCGAGCAACTTCAATTATATTCACGCCTCAGACGAAGGCGCCGTAAGTTTTCTTTTTCGATTGTCCGCGCTTGTCTCAATGATTTCTCAAAGCCCTAATGTTGACATCGACGGGTAAAACGTCATGGAGGGAATAACGCCGGCGATATCGTTTAGCGACACGTGCATCCCCGTTCCCTATAGTAAATACTGCCGCGCAATAATATAGGAATAACTGCCGCTCAAGGGCGGTGGTGTTTTTATTTTTTGGTCGTTGTATGTTCGTTACAGAACATCAGGTGGTCTAGCTTAATCCGATGCAGTTCACTGTAGCCCAACGGATTTACGGATTTACCTGGGACGCGTTTACTTCAAGCTGACATTGATTGTTCTTTTTAAGCCCCAGGTTAGCACCGGTTGCTTGGGGGCCGAAATCGCTTCTCCGGTAGCGGTAGCGATTTTGCACGCAAATCGCGCACACCTACGAAGCGGCTGGAAATGCCCTCGTGCGTTATTTCGTTTACGATTTCGGCGATGATATCTGACCAGAAAAGTGTCAGAGAGCCCAACTACATCCTCCTTGGATGTGGCTAAACTAGCATCATGGTAAATTTTCGTATTCAACGTATACTACACCTGTTTCGGTGCTGTTCGAAAGCGCACTGCGCAGCAATAACATACAAGAATCGGATAATCTAAAACAGCATCTTATAATTTCACAAATTTCTTTATATATATCGGCGGTGCAGTGTTCTCGCTGCACGCGGATACGCAGCCGTTGACGTCGATTTACGGCGCGAATATTTACGGCGCGGCATATCTAGCGCGCTGCAAACGTTCCCTGCGGATCGGGCGTAAATGGTCGCAGATTACCGCTGCGCCTCGAAGCTACGTCTCGCGTATAAGAGGCATGGGCATCAATATCCGCCAGGCAGAGGCTGCGCGCGGACGTGGATTTTGGTTGCGTTTTGGGACGGAGTTTCCATCGGCGTCTTCTGACTTGTCGTAACACCAACTATGGGCTGAGTCTTTATCTTTCCAGGTCATCCTTCTGCGATAACAGCTCCCGGGATGCGCCATTCTCCCCCGTTTCGGGCAACGGCTGGTCCGTCGCTGGCGGCTGCCTCGGCATTTAACTATAGCCAATCGGATCGCGGCACAAGTAGCCTTGCGAGTCGTGACATCCCGGCGCTGGCTCATCCCGTGGGCGCATAACTGGGTTAGGCATATCGTTTAACTTGAGAACCAACGAAACCTCGTCTCTTTTGCATCTGTTACTGGAAAACAAACCCTCGAATGGAGACAACTGGACGTTTCATTTTCGCTATGATGTATAACTGGGGGAACGCGGTTTGCGATTTTGCGAACTGATTGATTCAGGGTTTAACGCGCCGACGCAACTCAGGCGATGAGGCGCGCCGTAGTGGAGGGCTCCGGATTAATTTGGACCACCCAAGAATCTCTAACACGCGCCGAAATCTCGCACACACGGGCGTTTTCGCTACAATTTCGCAAACAGAATAGTTGTACCATGACCTCTTTTAAAATGTTTATTACCATTTGTAGACTCTCCGAAACCAGTCTTCTAGATCAGAATTCTAAGCTGTCTCCCTTTCAAAAACGGCCATTTCACGTGCTTTTGAAGATGTGAGGCATAAGTGTACTTGCAAGGCCTTTAACCGGTATAACGGACACTGCACAGAAATCAACGCTCCTCGTTGCTCGTCTTGCGTCACATGCGCGTAGCCTGCCCTCAGCCAATCACGCCTCGCTCGAAGTGGGCGCTTCCAAACCTACTTGAAGTGGACACAACTCAGAACACCGCTTCTTGTGATGCGCGACCGTGGTTCTGTCACACGGCGTTGCCGAGTATTGGCGACACCTGAAAAGTTCAAGCACGCGCCGACGGCTGCAGCAACGGCTGCCTACTACTGCGTGTAGCGCTGTAGCGCCGTGTAAGGAGGAGGCAGGAATCGGCGGGTCACGGTCGGAATTAATAGCCGCCGTCGTGTCGGCGGCGCGTCGGGCGTGACCGAATGCCGAATCCGGTGGCTTGGCCCGAAAAGAGCCGCTCGCAGCCTGGCCTGCCCGGTCGGCTGAAGGCGTCATTGACGCGTTGGGCAATGCCCAGCCGCCAGCGTGCATCCAGTGCCATCTCTAACGTCTCCTGCTACCCGCTTATATTACATCGCCGCATGGATGGTGGCAGCGCAATGTGGTGGGAAGTGGCGCGCATGCAGGCTGGCACGAAACTCGCACTTTTGCGTTCTTTTACTTTAGTCCAAACCAATTTAGTTTGCTTCAAACCTGTCGGTGGCCTTTCCCCCCAGAATTTATTCATTGCTAACGGCCGGTTGAGAGCTGTCCAAGGTGCGGCCCAGCGGTAATTTTGGTCCGCGAAGTTTAGCTTGTGTTGTCGGCGATAACGGCATACCGATGCTAAGCTATGAATATACGAGAAAAAAATATTTTGCCTGTTTAGGGATCACTGCTGGGTTCCAAACACGCGGCATGTAAAATTTCAGCAAGAGCTGCAAAAATCGTGGAATCGAGGGTAGTGAGGAGGCGCTAACTTCGTTTGCAAGATTCATCAGAGGCCGTGCGTCCTTTCATTCCGTCGTGTCCGGGGCTCGGAAAAATGGTGACGCGTTTTTTGTCTGGGTGTTTCGCTTTTCAACTGGTCTGCTGCTGGGCTGAACCCTGTTTTCCTGTTACTCTGTTCTGCAAAATCTGGCCCCGACGGAAGGAGCTCCGTTTTCCCCCAAATTCGTTCGCTCTAATTCGCTTCAGAAGCGATGTTTTAAGGATATACTTCCGTTCGAGACCGTTTTTGTAGCGCGAAGAGAAAAGAAAATAGGTTTAGGAGCTTGTCGTGATGCACGGTGGCTAAGCCGCGGCTAGTACACTGATTGAGACCATGGATTGGCGTGCCCAGTGCGAACAGTGAAAACACACGAAAGAGATGTAGAGATAGAAAAAAAAAAAGAAAATGGAACGAGAAAAAGAAAAAAAAAAACGCCTGAGTTGATGTTAAAGAAAGAAGGAAGGGCAAACGAGGGAGAAACGAACCGGAAAACCCCGGAAGTAAAGTCGGATAAATTTGTAGAAGGAGGCCCGTATAAAATTTCCTCTGTCATAGGAATCGGTAAAACACGAAAGCGAAATGTGCAGCGAAATCTGCAGCTGAGCATGATTTGCGGGTCGGCGGCTGTCTTGTGGGTGTGCTTGGCGAGCGACGTCCTGCTGGCGGGTCACTTCGGCAAGGGTGTACTGGCGTCATTTCCGTGACGGGTATGACGTCAGTGAAATCTTGGTGTATCCCGGCATAAAACACTTTCGTGTTAAAATATAAACCGTGAAAACGAACAACCCTAAGTATAACGTACTCTTTAGTACCAAAGGTTGCTTCCCCGCAACAAGTCCCTGTGTGTAGGGGTGCACCCTTTACAGGCCGCTTGCTTCGTTGTACTGGCGTCATTTCCGTGATCGATATGACGTAAGTGAAATCTTCGTGAATCCCGGAATAAAACACTTTCGTGTTAAAAACGCGTGGGATGATGTTAAAGAAAGAAGTAAGGGCAAACGAGGGAGAAATGAACCGGAAAACCACGGAAGTAAAGTCGGATATATTTATATAAGGAGGCCCGAATAAAATAAAATGCGTCTGGGACAAGGTGTAAAATGAGCCCCTTGACGGTGCGCGCTGCTGTACATTGGAGGCGCCTACAACGGAACAATGGAGAGACGAAACAAAAACGATGTATTGAAGACGGTGAAAATGAAAACCATATAGCAGCCGCGGCGCCGTAGACGAAAAGGTTGAGACCTCCCACACACTTATCGGACGGGCCGCGGGAACGAAAGGAAGGGGGAGGGGGGTCTTTTTTCCTGTTTTCTTTCCGCGGCATTATAGAACGGGGTCGTTTGGGGAGGAGCAGAAATTGTCGCATGCCCGGCGCGAGACTAGCGGAGACAATGACACGGTGCAAACAAAGAGGCAGCCAGCCATCCGCTCGGCGGGAAACAATGGCACCTGCTGGCTGCCGCTGCTACCGCCGCTCACTTCCTCCTCCGCTGGCTGTTTTTGTTTCCGCGGCGCGAGATGAGAGGGGGCCGCTCTGCGTCGCATACATCACCGCGCTCGCTGAGGCGGGAAACGTTTCGGGAAGCGCATCGGCCCAGAGGCGCGTCGCGCCGGCCGATTGCGTAACCCATCGCCGGATCGGTCAAGCGTCGCCGGGCCGACTCCTCCGACGCACATCGGAGGATGCGGACGAAGGAGGGGAAAAAAAAAAAGAAGCGGGAAATTCAAAAGACGTCGCGTACAGCCTGCGAAGTCGCTCGCCGCTTTTCCGCCGTCCTTTGTTCACGGCGGAAGATTTCATTGCGATGCGGAGACACTCTGTATCCTGGTGATGAATCGTACACCACCGGAGCGTTGGAACTTGGTGGTGGCTTTTGTATCTCGCTTCGTGTTGCTCATAACTTATTCTTACTGGCGTGCCAGTATTCATGGCGCCTGGGAGACAAAAAGAAAAAAGAAAGCGATTAGGTTAGATATCATCGCAGTCGATTCCGATATCTGCGGATGGAGCCTGATATGTGTCGTCGCGAATTGTGTAGAAGAAACAAGATTAGGAAATAAGAAAAATAAGTGAATCTTTCTTGCTTAAAACGTTTCTACTTGGTGATTAATGATTGGCTGTACCTTTCTTTGTGTAGTCTCTTCGGAAGCGTAATGTGCTGTTCTAAGGCATCTTAGTGAGTCACTTTATATTATTATTGGAGGTCCGTTTGAGGCGCCACGGACGCCAAAGTTGTACATGTGACGTGACTATGGGGCCAGACAGGGATGGCTACGGCATAACTCGGACGACTTGATGATGTTTAACGCGGAGCGATGTTTCAAACGCTGTTTTCGCCTCCATCAGAACAAAGAACAGCGGTGCTGGGGAACCGGACCTGCCACCTTGGAGTCATTGCTCCGTTAGCTTTAGTCGCCGAGCCACTGCGCCTAGTTACCTCGAATTGTACTGAGTGCTTGCTAGCATGCATGTTCCGGTTTGTGGCGATCCACAACGCCTTGTATATTTCTTTTGGCTAGTGTTAATATAGTGTTCGGTTTGGCTACTGCTGTGCTGGTTCCCACAAGCGCTCTTATTGCACGAAGGTGTTGCCGTTAATCGCCTTCACGTTTCCAACACGCCGGTAGATTCTTCGGATCCCATCATTTCCTCTTTGGAGTCGGCAAGGCTAGCTTGAAGTACTATGTTTAGTTCACGGCGCTTCTCCTCCTTCCGCCCCCCCCCCCCTCCCCGTAATTTCGCGAGCTGTGCGGCAATCGTTTAAATTTTGTCTTCTCATTATCTGTCTATGTCTGCTGAGAAAATTGTTGGAAGATGTTAATTTTATTATGCAAAATGAGAATAGCTCACGACCCTATAAAGCTTGTGAGAAGGGGCAAGTACAATTTTTCTTAACTTAGGGGCCTTATGTGGGACGAAATGTTTGGGCTAGAACGAATTAGGTGCCTGATAGGTAATCGTCGTACGTTTAGCGAGCTTACCGAGTGAAGCCTCATAGGTTCAGATATATTTTAAGGAATCTTCCATTCCACTGAAATAACTGAATACTCGTGAAAAAAAAAAAAAAGGCCGCATCTCCACTCCGTGGATGATGGCGAGGGTGCGGAGTACGGGACTCGAAATGACATCCAAGTTGCGTCCAGAGTGACACCCGATTCGCGCCCCGACCGTCATTCGAGTTGAGCCGTGAGTGGCACCTTGGTTATTCCCTAAATGAAACTGCAACTCACGGCTCAAATCGGATTTCGCTGGATGGTGGTGTGCGCACGGATGGACGCGGACAGACATTGGGAGGTCCTGAGTTACTACGCACCGTTATAGGCGAGGGAGTAAGCCGTTTGACTCTGGGTCACTAATTCACGGTCGTAGCCCAATGGGTAAGACGACTGACACTAACTCTGTCTGGTATACCGGACGCAGGCTCGAATCCTGCCGGTGCCTGTGTGATTTTTTGCGATTGTAATTGCTGTGCGCACGGACGCGGACGGACATTGTGCTGTCCTAAGGTACTCCGCACCTAAAACAGAAACATGATCAGCTGAAGCTTTTCGTTCCCGTTAAATAACACCGCTCCCCCTAATTAATTACCTAAAATAAAATAAATTAAAATAGAAAAGTGAAATCGATCGTCGCACGCCGTCGCTGCACAAAAACGCAGTCAGCGACCACTGCGTGGACGTTTATTTGATTTATAACGAGGCGCCCTTGCGTTTGGCGCTTACATAAGCCCCTGGATAGGAACCCGGCTGCCGACGCGACGCCAGGTCCCGCCGTGACCGCTTTCCCCAATGACTGCCGCGGCTGTGACACGCCCCCCTCCCCCCTCTCCCCTCCCCCTTCTTATCTGCTCTTTCTTTTCCAGTGAACGAATGACTCGGTTATTCCGTGAAATGTGGTACCGGGCGCTCAACGGCACCCTAGCCGCAAAAAATAGTTAAAAGAAAACGGCTAAGTTACGTGCACAGCTTATAGTTTCGTCCTCTAGCTCTGTTATTTTCTCTTCGTGTCCTTTCTTTTTTAATGTATTTTTAAATAGCATGTGCAGAATTGGCTCATTGCGTGCTCTGGAATATGAGGTCATGTATTTAGGTAACGTATTGACCGTAATTTCTTTTGCGTGGTTAGGTTGACTGACCACGTCGATTCTTCTACGGCTGTTATTGATGCGTACGTTCGCTTGTCCTCCCCAAATACATGACGCAGAATTAGTTGAGGGGGAGTGGGAACGGGGCCTCTTCATTTGGGGCCTCATTATTCAACAAAACACTTCCTTCTCGCTTGCACTATCGTCTCAGTATTCGTCACTGCTCTTGTAACTTGATTTTAGCAACCTAGGCGCTGGTAGATCACGGTTCGTGTGGGCGCTTTCTTCATTACTTTTGAGCATGCCAGCTATTCGGTCTTTGAATTACCCCCGTTGCTTTCGTTTTTAATAGTGTCAGCCTGCGCCTCGAAGTCACATCGGAGTTTACGGGCCTCCATTAGCTTTTAAATTGTGGTTTCGTCCCATTGTTTGTGTAATTCGAGAGCGGTCGCCCGAATTGTCGCTTATTGCGAAGTCTTGGCGAGGGGGAAAGCGCCTCCGGCGGGTTGTCCAACGTAAACAACGGCTTCGATCATGAGGAGAGAGCGGTCCGCTTCCACCGGAGGCAAGCTGTCACAGGCGTTTTCCAAGAGGCGTTTAATTTGGCGTTCCGTTACCTCGGCTCGCCTGCAACAAGAGGGAGGGGGCCGGGAGGTGGTGCCCCCGGCGTGCGATAATAGCGAAAGTGTCTTTGCGCCGGGGCAGGGTGGGCAAGGCCGCGCCGTTGCCGGCCGCGACCCAGATTGAGGCCGCGTGCCCCCAGCACGCTTATCCAGGAGGAGGAAAGAAGCCCCGTGGCTGGCTGGCTGGCTGCTTGCATGCGCCGTCGCCGAAGAACGCGTCGGGGACCCTCAGGGCTCCGCGCTGGCTGGAAAAACACCGACCCGCCCCTTTTTTTCACCCCGAGTGCTAATATATATGCCTTGCGCTTCAATCCAATCCACTGAAGCGCTTTGGCTCACGCTCATTGTTAACTTACGGCAGTGCTGGAGAACGGGACTTCAGTGTGCCTGGCACTTCAATCCAGTCCAATCCAATGCAAATCACTCAGAAAGCGCAGCAAGTTGGGTGCTTTGGCTCACTTTCGTTGTTGCCGCAGTGTTGAGGAACGAGACGTCATTCTGAGTGTAACACGGGAGCAAGGCATCAATCCAATCCAGTCAGAAAGTGTTTCATATTGTTTTCACGAAGCGCTAGAGTCGGGACGAGTCCTGGTTGCTATTGTCCGTGCTATGTCAACAACGAACCAATTCGTTCAGCCAGAAGACACAATAATTGCATTCTGCGGATTTTCTTTCGAGGCTACAAAACATAAGTAACCATTTATGAAGTTTCAGACTACGTGTGCACACTAGCGTCGTACTTGCCGTGCCGCCCTGCCGACGGCGCCCAGCGGCGCGACGCCGCCATAACGACGACGCTGGCGGCCGTCGGCAGGGCGGCACGGCAAGTTCGCCGCTAGTGCGCGCACGTATCTTAAAGCTTTGATTATATTTTATCCGCCGCTGTGGCTCAGTGGCTGAACCGTTGCTGTGCTGAGCGCAAGGACGCGGGTTCTTTCTCAATTTCTTGCTCCTTCCTTTGAAAGAAAAAAAACTTCCGAACTCATTTAAATAATGTTAAATTAATTATTAATTAATTCGGGTGGAAATTGCCGCTACGATGCGTGAAACGTATCCTTCCTCCGTTTTATTTATGTTACTTCCTGCTATCCCTGTTACTTCAGTGTCTTCCCCTTTGGGACGTACCCACGTGGGGAGGGATTGCCGCTTCTGTGGCAGAGCGGATACCGTGCTCACTGCACGATCAACCCGAATCCAGTCCAGTTTCACCCACTCAAATTACCCGCTCATCCCCCAGCATACAGTGCGTCAAAGCAGCCTCTCCATCCACAGCAACGCGCCGACATCGCTTAGCAACGACAGCGTCTACAGCAGCGCCACGCCCAGTTAGTTGGGGAGATTTCAAATTACGCGCTCATCCCCCGCAGTGCGGCGTAGCAACCGCCGCGTCCGCAGCAACGCGCAGCCGTTACATCAAACCGTCAGCAAACAACGTCCCGCTTTCGTGCCACAGCGAATAGCGCACTTGAATGGAAGTGAAGATGTGCACCGGTCGGAACCGCTCAGGGGAGCAAATGTCTTCTTCTTTATCGTTATTATTTTTTTTTCAAAATGTAAAAAAAAAAAAAAAAAAACATCGGAGGACTAGCCCCTGCATACCCCGTGCCACAAATATGTCGGACGGGTAGCCTAGTAAATTTATCATTAGTTAACAATCTGCTGTTGAGCCTTCCAAAAAAAAAAATCGAAGCCCGTTTCTCAAAGGAGCACTGACACGAAAATTTTATGTTACACCTTTATTGCTTTTATCGATGCTTAAACGGCCTGAAAATCGTTTGTTTCAAATTCCCGCGCTTTCATCCCGAACGGCGCATATGACAGACTCCCTGCCTGACCTCACCGCTTTGTGCGGACGTTACCGGCGCCCGCTTGAGAGGGTGTTGCGCCCGCCCGCCGCTCGTGGGGCCGCGCGCGTTAAGTGACGTCACGAGTTTTTGACCAGTGCTGCTGCGTCACTTCTTTCTCCTCTCCTGGAGTGATGTCACGCTGATGTCAATTTGCTGAGTGCCGCTCCGCGCGCTGATCCGTCGGCGCGACAAATGAGATCCAATTGAACTATGTTCTTGGCGTCGCAGGCCGCTCGTATTTCAGCCAGGGTATTCTGTTGAGTGAAGGAAGCGAACTGTGCAATAATGTTAACGCCGAAAATTGGTGTCAGTGCTCCTTTAAGAGAAGGATGGTTAAAACGTGAAGCATTCCGCCGCGGTGGCTCAGTGGCTAAGGCGTTGCGCTGCTGAGCACGAGGTCGCGGGTTCGATTCCCGGCCGCGGCGGCCGCTTTTCTGATGGAGGCGAAAAGCAAAAACGCCCGTGTGTACGAGATTTCGGCGCACGATAAAGATCCCCAGGTGGTCAAAATTAATCCGGAGCCCTCCACTACGGCGCGCCTCATCGCCTGCGTTGCGTCGGCGCGTTAAACCCTACGATCAATCAAAACGTGAAGCATTCTCCCATACTACAAGAGTCAAAGCCAAAGTCCAAAATCCAAATCGCTTCGGCCTTGTCGGAATGGCGCAATCGGATAGACGTCGCCTTCATAACACGAGAGACCCAGGTTGGACTCCGACCACGGGCAGCGTTTTTTTTTCTTCTTGAGGCGCTTGATGTGCCTTCTCTTATAGTCGCCATTGTTTTGGGAAACCCATTGTGTAAAGTTGGCTTTCCTGCGGTGTGTTTTAGCGCGACGTCGAACGCCATCAGTGAGGCTCAGAAAGCTTCGCTTTAAAAAAGCGGGTCGAACGTCCTTTACAGCGCGCTTGTTTTTTTAAAGAGACCAACATCAGCTGCCAACACTGACTGTCAGTCGGTCTTCTCCCCCTCCCCCTCCCCCTTTTTTCTTTCCACTGTAAGGGAAAAGAACCGTTCCCGGGCCGATATCCGCCTGGCCGTGTGCTAGCGGCCGATCAGAAAACAGCGAACAGGCGAGAAAGCGTGCCGATGAAGAAGCCCGCAGCAGCCTTCTGTCGGCCAGTGGGGTTGGTGGGCAGTAAAGCGCGCGGGAGGCGCGCGTGCGCAGATGAGCCCTCAGCGACAGGCGATCCGCGGGCGCGTTGGCACCACCGCGCAGCCGGGGAGCTCGGCAGGCAAGCCCTTCCGTTATTTGCATTTGGCCATGCGTTTCCGGATACTGGTGACGTCACGGGGTGTCATTGACCGCGCGCGGGGAGAGAGAGGGGGCGAGGGAGGAGATCGCCTCTCTTTCTCTCTCTGTCATTCGTTCCTCCTCTGCGCACTGCCAGCGAAGGGCTACTTTAAAGCGGATTTTCGTTCCGAGGCTTTCTTTGCGTCGTTTGTGGCTTTTGACGCGCGCGGAGTCGTCGCTCTATTCCCCCCATTTTATTTCGCTCGTCGCTTTTATTCTACGTTTTAAGCTGGCTGTGGTGACTTTTATCAGTTTGAGGGCTTGACGGCCGATCCGAGCGCAATTCGCAAGTTTTCGGCTCACTGCGTCAGCCAATCTCGCCACTGGATCTTTTTTTCTTTTTTTTTCGAGGGGGGGGGGGGGGGTATTGATTTTAAAGTCGTTCTCTTTTAGTGTCGCCGATGTGCGCAGGCGGCTCTGAAGTGAAGAAACGTCGGGTAGTATTTTCTTATCGACATTGATGCGGTGGTATTACAATTTTATCACTATTGAAATAAAAACAAGAAGCTTTTGGGCCGGGCTTCTAGTGCAGCTGTCAGAGTCCCGAAGTTTTCTGGTAGCACAGCGGAAAGGCGCAGACACCCAGGCTCATTTCGTCACGGCCGTCGACGTATATAGCGTGCGAAGATGCACGGTACAAATCGACGGCGACGGGACAGGATGACGGGCTACACGGGCGTACGTATGCGCCTATGCCTCGATATGTTAAAATCAGAGTTCGGTTCTGTTCCACTATTGTGGCAGAGCTAGAAAATGATCCTGTATTGGTAGAGGCGCATGTATACTGCCTGTATTAGCACGACGGTAGCTGCGTGAAATCGCGATTCACAAAAAAAAAAAAAAAAAAAAAACGCCATGGACCGAAGTAGATTTATACAATATTTAACAAAGTCGGTCTTTTTTCTGTGGCCTATTTCTATTAGGTTGGTGGGCACAGCGGATGAATGGCGACCGAGCAATATCCGCCACGGTAACTTAGTGGGCGAGGCATATCTTCGGCTCATCAAAAAAAGAAAAAAAGAAAAAGAAATACACGGGTTCGACACAGGGCTGCGGTGAATCTTTGTTTCTGGTGAAAGCGATGAACAAAGTGCCCGTGTGCATGCGAACTTTCGACATACGTTAACCAATATGGTTCTTTAGCTGCTTAATTAATCCCATTTTAAATAGCCTCCGCTACGCTTTGCCTGATTACCCCAGACGAACCACGTTCGGTACGTACAGCGCCAAGAAGTTTTTGAATGGTGACTGACTCAACCAAACTTGAGGTGTTCCCTGGTGAAATATCCCGCAAAAGATTTTTACATGAGCTTGTCAGTGTTTGAGATTTTATGGAAGACATAGAGCAATATATATCCGGACGACACGTGTTCACTGGGAGGGATTACAGTAAACCCTCGTTACAGCGAAATCACTTGATTCGAAATATCGCTTTATTCGAAGTGTTTCATGGTCCCCACTGCAATGCGCAGTGAACACTTTACACCTGCTTTTAATGAAGTATCGCTTATAGCGAAGAAGACTTGCTGTAATGAGGGTTTACGCTATACTTAAAAAAAGTGTGGGTAGGACACGGGGGAAATTTTGTATGGGAAATTCAGCGAGGCGTGGGCATGCGTCCTTGTTCTTTCGTCGCCCATATTTATATTTCTGCCCGTCCTCCCCCTTACTTCGGTGGCTCTCGGCGCCTATTTGCATATGGGGTCGCGCTAGCACGGCACGCAGCCTTGCAGCGCGGGGCAGCTTCCTCCTATGGATGACGTCCTCGGTTACGCCGCATCACTCGCAACTTCTCATCCGAACAGCGTCTCCCACCTTGTACCGGGCATGCCAGACCTGCAAGCAGTGGCGTGTTCCCCCTTACTAAACGGTTCCGAATTGGCAGCACTTTTAAGACCCTCTTTTCCAACACAACACAACGCGACACGACACGACATGACACAACACAACATGGCACAGCGCAAACGCACGCACGCACAGAGAGAGAGAGAGAGAGAGAGAGAGAGAGAGAGAGAGAGAGAGAGAGAGAGAGAGAGAGAGAGAGAGAGAGAGAGAGAGAGAGAGAGAGAGAGAGAGAGAGAGAGAGAGAGAGAGAGAGAGAGATCCGTTTGCGTGCCGTAGAGGTTCCACTTCTTATTTTTCTTTACTTGCAAAATCTCGCTGGCTCCCAGGCTGTCCCGTTGGTGTGCGCCCTGATGGCACTTATTCTTAACAGCGAAATATAAAATGCTGTGCATGTTCAAATTGAGGAGGCTGGTGTTGCGAGTGCTTTTATATGCAGTTTATTTTTCAATGGATCCTTTGCGAAACCTGTAATTAAGGCTAGTGTTGTTGCCCAGAACGCGCGTTAACATGGCGGCGCTGGAAGTGCCCGAGGCCTGTTTCAGCGTACAGTGTCCACGTGTGACGTGGCAACGAATAGCGCGACTATAAATTTGCGGGTACGCCAGCCGAAATGCTACCCGAATGTGTGCGAGAGGGCGACTTTCAAGCAGTTTCTCGCGTGAACGGTGATGGAAAGCCGGCTAGCTGGCAAGGGTTTTGCAAAGGGTCCATGCGTGCTTACACAGCTCTCACTGGCGCGGATAAATGGCTACGGAACGTTCCGCGTCCGTAGCGGCGCAGTGTTCTGTGGCTTGCTCTGAATAGGACGGCATCAAAGGAGCGGCGTGATGGTTTCACATCTAAGTACTGCCGATCTTTCCTTTCTCGCGTGCGTTTTTGTTCCCTCGTGTGTGAAATAGCGGTACCGAACGGGCAAAACGTGTTCTGCATGTCGAAGGATCGTAGGAGACGCTCGTTGTTACAATGGCGCTCCTGCACATTCCTACGGAGGTGGTTCACTCGGTTAGCTGGACTTCAAACTGATTAAAAGAAATGTCGGGCTGGTATAACGAGATCGGGAAATACCGGCAGAGATCTCGCGACGTAGCTGCGACATCGACCTTTTGGCACCCTATATGGATGAGAAACACAATTTAGGCCACGTAGGGAAAAAAACAAGCCAAGCAGTCCAAGCGCAGTTATTTCCCGTTAGTTACATAGCCTAAAGAGACGCCATCCCTATTCTGAATCCATTGGTTATATGTTTGTAAAAACGATTTTCTCCTCCTACTTTTTTTTCCTACATTGCGCAGTTCTCTTCCGGTGTATTACTTCTAATTATGCTTTTAATGTATGGCATTGTCCTTAATGAAGCGAGACCACACGCATCCACATAAACGGGACAAATGCACGTACGCGGTGAACATGAACGAAACTTGGGCAGATTTAGCTGGTTTATGTTTTTTTATGCTTTGTTCTTATAGTTAACCACTCGTCACTTTTACTTTTTAGTCGCTATTACAGATCGATTGCTTCGGAAGTTCGCCAAATTTGGCTTATAATCCGCGTTTGCATTCAGCAACTAATGAGCTTACACTCAGCCAATGATTGCGGAGGAGAGAAAAAAAAAAAAAAACGTTTATTGTAGCCGATATTAAAAATAAAAGTGTGTGGCATCTTGTCATTTTAAAAAGCTGTGGGTTACCGCTGCTGCTCATGAAAAGAAAATGATCTCGTAGGAAGTGGTATATATAAATGTTATTCGTCTCTCGCGAGAATAAGGCTTGTTTCGTGTGACACAGTGTGTATGTTGCGGCGGCCCGACTGTCGCTTTGCTACAAATGAAACGACGCAGACTGGACGGCGGCCTCGCTTGCTGGGCTTGGCGTACTTCCTGAACTCCCGTCTTGCGCCTCTGACCGCCTGACAAACCGTGGAACGCGTCTGCCCGTTCCCCGATGCCGTCTCGTCAGCGCGACATCTACATAACGGAATTCACGGGCTGACACGGGGGACACACTTCAAGCTTGATGACGGTTAAGGAGAAAAAAAAAAAAAAGAGCGGGGCGAAGCATTGAAAAAGAGTTGCCGATACTTCGAGTTTTGCCAGCTTGTTGCTGCTCTGCCGAGAGCCGCCGATGCAGGCGGGCAGGAGGCAGCAGCAGCTATGCCGCGGGCGGGCTCTGGAAATGTAGGTCTCCGCGGTCAAAGACTTCCCGCGTCCTCCCTCCTCCTCCTCCGCCGTGTCCTCTCTCTCTCTCTTTTCCTTCCCCAACTCGTCACCAAGCATCATCATCATCATCGTCGGCGCTGTTCGCGTTGGCGACTGCGCGCGCGTGCGCGCTCTCGGCGAACCGCGTTGCTCGTCAGCGCGGCGTTCGATTCCAGGAAGCGCTGCATAGCGCGTCTGCTTTGCTCTTTATTTTGCTCCCTCCTCCTCCTCCTCCCGCGCGGGAGAGAGAGGGAGGCAGCGCCTACTACTACCGCGCTCTTTCCGTTGCCTCCGTACACTTCCTCCTTTCTGCGTTGACACAGTTCGACCGAGCGGCCACTCACCTTCTCTCGCCCTTGCCGCGCCTCCTCGCCGCCGCAGGCTCCTTCTGCAGTCGCTGGTTTGTTGTGGTTGCTCTTTTTTTTTTTCTTTTTGCGCTTCTTCTTCTCTTCTTCCTACATGTGTTGGAGGCAGTCGCTTGTTCCCCCCCCGCACTCCCCGCGTGTGCCGCTCTTTGTTTTACCGCCACCCCCTTTCCCGCCAATTTGCCATTCTTTGTTGCGCTTCCTGAAGCAGCGAGTGGGGGAGTGTCGCTGGTTCGCTACCCCGTTTGTTCCTTTGCACCTCCTCGCCCTAAACGGCTCCTCGCGATAACAGTGTTGTCTTTCCGCGCAGCTGCCTCCCCTCCACCACCGCAGGGGTCCTCGCTCGCTGCACAGCAGCAGCGAGGGAGAAGCACGCCAGCGTCAGTCGCTGGCGCGCTGCTGCGCTGCCTTCGCGGTTCCTTCTTTGGGTTCCCCCGCCCCTCTCTCTCTCTCTCTCCCCCTCCTCGCGCGTCTCAGTCGTCCCAGCAGTGCACAATTACGTCATTAGAAGGGTCAGAGCGAAATCGGATGGCCCTTAAAAGCGGCCATCCTCCCGTCATGAGCCGCTGTCAGAGCGAAGAGAAATAAAAATCGCCCGCTTCCCACTGGAAGTCATTACGCGGCCGTCGCTTGCGGCGTCTACCAAAAGACGCGCACTGGCGTTACTTGAAAAGGCCGTTCGCCTAATTGTCGCGTGTCTGGTGGTGGGGAAACGAGAGCGACGTTGAGTGATAGCGGGGATAGTAAGTGACCGTTCGAAGTCCGCCTAACGATCGGTTTTTGAGGCGCTATTATTGTGGCGTGGTTTGCGTAATCCGGGAGCCTCCAATTGACGTCAGCTGTCATCTGAAGGCGCGTGTAAACACGTGCGGCTTCTACGTTGCCATTTCCTAGACCTTCCTCGTCAGCCGACACTCGTCGGTGTTCAGTAGCGCGCGACCTCCCACGGCCACTACCACTTCTTCCAGTATCTACCGTAAAAGAACTGTTGGGAAGAAAAGAGAACCTACACCGCGCCGCGCGTGCTTTACTTCCACCGAATGGAACTGACCTCCATAGTGGGCTCGCTCGCTGGGGGGAGGTCGTGCTGCGGAGGCTTCGAGTTGGGGTGGCGTTATCCCCAGCAGTTACTCACGCTTGGCCTGCCCGATATCACACCCCTCTTTGCGGACACCTGCCCCTTCGGTGTGACTCTTGCGCCAAAGGCTGACGTTAAACACCTGTTGTTGACTTGCTCAGGTCTAAAAAACGTCCGAATTCAACACCTTCGAGGGACAGGGCTCCGTCCTGGGAGACCCCCAGATCTTAAGCGTTGAATATGGGGGCCCCAGTACCGGTTTCTTCTTGGATTTTTGCGTGAAACTGGTGCAATGTTGTACTTTTAAAAGTTCCTGTTATGCCGTAGGGCAAGGTCTCGCAATTTAAAAAAAAAAGAAAAATTCAGGGATAACCGGGCGCCCGCGCTAATAATGTGCATCATCACGTGGTACACCGCTCTGGACACTGAGTCTACACGAATGACAGGTGTAACGAAAGCGCGTAGGGCTTTAGGTTTGGGCCTACTACAGGTGGTCAATGAAAAACTACATTCATGGCTTCAGCGCTACGGAGTATTTACTCGACTTTGGTGGAAAGGAGTCGCTTGATTCCTGTTACGTGAGACGGGAAGCGAGATCGAGGGCAATTGCATATCGCCAAAAACTAGCGCACCTGGGATACAAACTGCGTTGTGAGGGGAAAAAAATGCACACTTTTCCAGGTAGCCCAATTTTGTGAGCGAAGCACGTGTCATCAAATCTAGTAAACAGGTACGTTGATAAAGCGGCATGCAAAAAAAAAAAAAAAAAAAAACTGATTTCATTACGGCGACGGCTTTACTTGCGAGTAATTATTGCTCTCACGAACGTGCTTGCTTGCGAGCGTGCCCATTTGCCGGCGGCTCTGTGGAATGTAATGGTTGTCTATGCTCACAGTGGGTTTCACTAGAGCGTCGAGAAGATTCGAAAAGGTTTCCAGGGGCAGAGTGGCACGTGTAGCCGTGTTCGGTTTATCGCAACAGATTACGGTAATTCTGTTCGTATTTGTTTTATTTTTAAATTCTGTTTATTAAAATTGGGGTGTTGGGTCATTGGGGGATGGACTTAAAAAAAACTCTGGTTGATTTCGCTGTCATAGGAATCGGTAAAACACGAAAGTGAAATGTGCAGCGAAATCTGAAGCTGAACATGATTCGCGGGTCGGCGGCTGTCTTGTGGGTGTGCTTGGCGAGCGACGTCCTGCTGGCAGGTCGCTTCGGCAAAAATGTGCTGGCGTCATTTCCGTGACGGATATGACGTCAACAAAATATTGGTGTATACTGGCATAAAACACTTTCGTGTTAAAATATAAAACCCGAAAACGAACAACCCTAATTATAACGTACACTTTTGTACTAAAGGTTGCTTCCCCGCAAGAAGATTCTATGTGCAGGGGTGAGCCCTTTACAGGCCACTTGCTCGTTTGAAGTTAGAGCAGCACAGAGTAAAATACGTTTTGAGATGAGGCTGAGTGAGAGCAATGGATCAACGAAGGTGGGCAGCTAAGGTTTTTAGGTACCTATACTTGAAAAGCGTGGACACACAGTGGTTTAGGAAGACTAGAAGGCTAACGATGAAATACGGAAAGAACAGTGGATAATCCAAAACAGCCAAGGTAACCAAAAAAGAGGCAAGGCAGATTGAAACGAATAAATGGAGAGAAAAAAATGGAAGCTAAAACGTCGTTAGAGATGTACAGGGCTGAGAAATTGAACACGAGAAAGGAAAATTTCTATGATAATTTCCAGGGCAGTGCTTTGCTTTTTGAGGCTAGAGCAGGTTGCTTGCGAACTAAGAGCTTTGTGGGGAAATATTCACAAAATGATGGGGTATGCGTGATCTGCGTAAAAGAAACAAACTATGCGGCACATTGTGTTAGAATGCGAGGGTATCCATCCAAATCTACATGAAGGAAATATTCGGCTTCCAGAAGCCCTAGGATTTAAGGGTAGCACAGAGAAAGCTAACTTCAAGGCTGCCGAGGGGACGAAAAGAAGATTAGAATGCTGGTGGACGAAAAGCAGAGAGGGGAATATTGCATAGGACAGTTACCAGATGTAACAGAAAAAAAAACGTATTTTGTGCCTAATAAGCTTTTTGTGCCTGCCCTAAGCAGCGCTAGTATTAAACCAAAAGTATAAAACATAGGTATAGTAGTCCTTTTTGGTAAGATGCCATGTCATCACCCCGCTACAAAGGGGAAACCAATAGCAATCATCATCATAATCATCATCATCATGCTCAATTGTACTGGCGTCACTTCCGGGACGGATATGATGTCAGTGAAATCTTTGTGTATCCGGGAATAAAAAACTTTCGTCTTAAAAATCTAGAGCATCCCTATGTCAAACTCAATGGCCGTGCCGTCTCATCATACGAGATGGGTCGTTGTTTGCGCACAGTCTTTAAACTTGGCATGTTTTTTTGCAGCTTATTTTAATAGACAAAACACGACGACAGAGGTAAAACCCTTCCCAGCGACATGCACCCAAAACATCTCGAGTTTGTCATCATAGAGCGTATGCTAGCTGCATGTGTGGGCCAGCTTCCTAGGCAAGCTAAGCAACGCGTTCGCTACGTTTCAAGCTAATGCTAACACTTCGAATTTAATCCGCCAAAGCAACATCTTGCCTACTTTGGCAAATCTCCTTGGAGTGCGGGCAACGTTGCGGTGTTCAGTTCTCGAGAAATAGCACCGATTAGTTCTTCTATTGAAATGCTCTCGTAGAACTTGCGCTTTGGTTTGCGTTCAACTTCATTATCTTCTCTCCCCTAAAGTTGGCTTTCTTTCATAATGACAATAATTGCAGTGAAGCACCCTCTACAGGTGTAACCACACTTGTAAGCGTGGATCCAGAGGAGCGTCTCGCATCGGCTTCAAGTTTATTGCGCCAAAGTAAAACACGTTGGCCGATCCCATTAAGGCGTGCACGCCTTGGCAGTGTTCGGTCCACGAACAGCGACGCCTACTAGCTCTTGTATATAAATGCTCTTGCAGAACGTGCGCATGTGATTTACTACGTCCAACCACATTTTATTCTCCATCGTGAAGTTGGCTTTCTTTCATAATGACTCTAATTGCAGTGAAGCACCCTCTACAGGTCTGAGCGACACTTTTTTTGGCGTGCGCGCAGCAGCGTCTCACGTTAACTGTCCGCGTAAAATGATGACAGACCGTTCCTGAGAGAAGGTGTGAATATTAAAGGTAGTCGGTAGTTCGCAAAAGCAGCGCTACAACAGTGCAAATGCGGAGAAATTGGAGTGAGTTTAGCTGGCCTTTATATCGTCTGCCATGGGAGGACCGAGACAGCAAGGAACAGCGAGATAGATGGGCGGGGGAGAGAGGACAGCGTTTACGTGGCAGGGGCGTCGACGATTCCAATTTTTTAAATGTACTCATGTACCAACAAGCCCGCACTAAAACAATATTTTAGTAGCCGGTATTCTTGGCTTGTTTATTAGCCACATGTCGTGCATCGATCAACTGCGAACCAGAGGACCTTTCGTGTACCCGAAGGTCACGCTCCCCGTACGCGACGTTCGTCAGAGGATGTGGAGGCTGAAGAGAACACCCTGTACGGCCGTACGAGCGCTGTCTCCGCTTCGCTTCGTCCGGGCAAGCCGGAGTTCCTCGGAATTTGCGAGCCGTAGCGCGCCGTCGCTCCTCCGAGGTCAGGCCGCTCAGGCGAGGAGGGCCCAACCTGCCGAAAACTTGACCTCGTTCGCGGTCGAGCTATAGCGGTGTGTGTGCGCGCGGCCGCTTCCGTTTGCTGCTGCTCGTCTGGCCCGTCTTCTGGGTCCCCCTCCTTCCACTCAGCGGCTGTTTGCCCGGGGGCTTTGTTTCTGGGTCGCGCCAGAATCGGGAAGGGGTGACGGGCGACTCGGCAGGGTCGTCCGCGGCGGTTCGCCCGTCTTCTTCTGCCAAGGTTGGCGCCAGCCGTTAACGTTGTTGGCCCAGTCTCATCGGGGTCTTTGGGGGGACCCGCGCCTTGATCCGGACTCGGCGAATCCTCCGAGAACACGGATGCGTGCTGCTGGACCCCACCCCTAGGATACTCAACTGTTCCGAAAATATTACAGGAAGGCGTCTTGCTTTATGTGCATTCGAAAAAAATATGAGCCATTCCTCCACTCGGCAAGGGTGGATGACCAACAAAGCAAATCTGACATAGAGATGACACGGAATTTAGGTAAAATATGCGAGAAAATTGTATTTCAGTTGAGCGCTGACGGCGATCATCTGTTGGAACGGCACATAGTACACGCACGCACTTATTTCGACTCTACTGTCTTGAATAAGGTGCCTGTGATTAGGTAAACTAATCAAGGTGCATGTCCAGGTGAATAGACGTATAAGCTAGAGGTACAAGTCATGTTTTGATCATGCGAATGGGGCATATTAGCTTGTACACACTAGCATTTTATTACCATATCCAAGTGATATTAGATATTAGCATATCCAAGTGATGAGACGTATTAGCTTGACGTCCAAAATATGTCCTGAACTGCGCGAGTCTCTGGTCGTGACCGCGTTCTGGAACACACACACCGGGCTGTTCGTTTTCCACCCCTTCGAGCTATAATAGAAAGCCTTGTGCTTCAGAGACACCCGGAGTCTCAGGAGTTTTTGTTGGCAGCCATGAAAAATGCATGGAACCGTATTCATATTAGCTCGGCTTGAAAAAGATACCGCAGCGTGGTAGCGCTGCCCTAGTTCTATCTGGGACATACTTGTCCTGTGAAAGAAGCTGAAAGGCCTAAGTTTGTTCTTTTAAACTGTGTTATTTTGTACCCTTTTAGGGACGAAACAAAATTGTAGATGGGGAGCTACCTCATTCCACCTAGCATACACCTGCCTGGTATACTGGGAACAGAAATATTTGGACTTAGGTGCTCCGACAAAATAATGCGCCTTGTGCACAACAGATGTTTCATGGTTAAACCGCCATTTTTTAATAAAGGCCGTTTCTTTTTGTTTTTATGAGGAGTGAGGCGGAACGCATTATGTGAAGACGGAGCGTTTTAGTGTCGGTAACATCAGTAGAGTAAGAGGGTTGCAAGCTCGGCTAGCTGGAAAGACATTCTGGACGAAACCAGCGCGAACTTAAACAAAGACGAAGGAAGTGAAACACAAGGAAAGCCGCGGACTACACAAGTGGACAACACAAGTGGACAAAGACAACACAAGTGGACAACACAAGGACACAGCGCCAGTCCTTGTGTTCCACTTCCTTCGTCTTTGTTTAAGTTCGCGCTGGTTCCATCCAAGGATCAGTGCAGTACTCGTCGAAACATTGCCAGTCCTCCTGGGAGCGCACGTCGAAGAGTTATACGCGTCTACCTATAAGAAACTCTCGCGGAGAGCGGAGTTTTCGTCCTAGTTCTCTTTCGCTAGCGATGATGTGCCGTTAACCTGGAATGGAGTCATTACCGTAGTGCACGTTACGCTCATTTCCCTGACGATATTAACGGCAATGCGTCGCGACGTGCATACCTATGGACGAATATTGACTGGGAACCGGGATGCGTCATATTCTGCGATAAAATAAGGAAGTAATTCGGTAGAGGAACAGCTTCTAAGTGGCCCTAATCAATGGACACTTGAAATATTCACAAAAAATAAAGTGAAGGATGAGTGCTAACAGATGTACTGTTGCCTTTATTCTTCTCTCATCCTACATTGGCGTGAAACCGAAAACTGCCGTATTTACTCGATTCCAAGCACCCCTTTTTTCCCGATCGCGACACCTTAAGTGTGTGTGTGTGCGGGGGGGGGGGGGGGGGTGCTTAGATTCGAAATACCTATTTTACCCCCCCCCCCCCCCTCGCTTCATTTTTTTTCGCTGCCTATCTCGACGATACTGGAGCAAAGTATAATGTTATATTTGGCAAACATTCAAAATAAAAATAGGTATACAGACAGTCAACCCACCGCTTACGTCTGATACTCAGTCACTCTCACTACATTTGAGTCCATTGGGCCGCTTGGGCCACCACTCAGTATGCCTCAGCTGGTCGTCTTCTGTCCCGTTGAAGTGGTTTTTAATTGAAAACTTCACATTACTTGACCACAACGTGAACTTGGACCCGCTTCTACGCGTTTGAAATCCACCTTCCAATGGTCGCTTAGAAAAATGGGGTGCTTAGATTCGCATGCGAGCTTTTTTTTTCACTTTATTTTGCCGAAAGTAGGGGAGGGTGCTTAGAATCATGAAAATACGGTATTCGCGCCGTATGCGTTGTGTACACTGCACCAACAGTGCCTCCACCGCACTCAGTTCCCTCGCGCGTACCAAGTATTGAGGTTGACTGAACAGCTTCGACTGTGCGCGTCCCACCCGTTCTATCAGCAGTATGGGGTCGTACGCAGCGTTACCGACGAACGAACCCGTATTCATATTTCGTGTAGCCTGCCGCCTCTCTTCCTGATCACGCGGTTACATCCGTCGCTGTCTCGCCCCGGCTTCTCGCTATTGTGCGCGCGGGGTGCAGCCCGAAGAGGAGGAGGCCGCTGCTTAAGGAGTGATTGCTCATTGCGAGTGGCGCCGCAGAACTCGAACGAGAGAAGGAAGAACCTCCGCCGCCGCCGACGAATTAGCTTCTAAAAATATCGATATCGTTGCCGGGGCCGCTTCCGAGGCAACCCATATCGCGGGGGCACGTAACGCCGCGCGCACTGCATGCGGTGTTTGTTGTACGGAGATCCATCGTCGGCGTTCTCTCGCTTATTATACACGCGCGCGCTTCCTTTCCTCTCCCCCTCCTCCTCTTACTCGGTTTTATTACGCGACGAGAACCCCCTTCTTTTTATTTCACTCAGTGCCTATTATACCGGCTCCTAACGAGTGGAAGAAACCAGCCTTCGCGCATACTGGAAGGAGAGGGGGGGTGTACGGGTTGAAAAAGAACAAAATAAATAAAAGAAAAGAGGGGTATAAATGCGGGAAAGATCTTGCGCTGCATGCACGAGGAAGCGGAAGCGGGAAGTGGGCGACCCGCATTTCCGCGTGGTCGTTAGCTTTTCTCTCTTTTACTTCCTCCGCCTTGCATCACTTCCGGGAAGGCCGTCGTTCCGTCAGGTGTGAGGCTGGCGCACGAAGGAGTGCCGTGGTTGTTACTCGCATATGGGTGTCATGTAAGAGAGCGGGGAAGGAGGCGATACGGTCGCCACGTTTCTCGCCGCCGACGCGATTCCTCGGGCGATTCCGTCCGCGGGGCTCGTAATCGTTACGTGCCTCGAACGCCGTCCTGGAGGAAGTCACCCGCTCGCGGCGGCGGCGGCGGCGGCGGCGGTGGACTAACGGGAAATCAGAGTCTCCCCGCGGCTTCTCAGTAATAACTCTTATACAACTGCCCTAGTTCTTGGGGTACGTTTTATTTCGCTGCCTGGGTGCAGCGAAATTAATAGGAAGGCAACGAAGGGACAATGATCGGCGACAGGGCGCTACATATTGGAACTTCGCCAGTTCGTTAACGGCGTGACGATAGTCGTTGCTGTAGGGCTTCGCACTGCAATAAGACGTTAGATTTGAAAAAAAAGAGGGTAGCGCTGCCTTTGGGGCTTTAAAGTAAACCAACCCCCCTTTCCCCCTTATTTCGCTGCTCATGTCTGAGTGGAGCGTGTTCTTCGTCGTCTGTTATTACCCGTATACGTCGCACTTCGGTCGAAGGACTCTCCTGCGGTGCCTACGGAAAACGTTGGTTTATGGTGGACGACGGCGTCGCCTAATTTCGCAGCCTATTTGACGTTCGCTGAGGCAAATATTTTAAAGGTTATGTAAGGCACGTTTCCGAAGCGATATAAACCTTTTTCACATGGAGGCGAAAAGCGGAAACGCCTGTGTGTCGGGATTTCAGCGTACTTAGGGATCCCTACGTGGCCAAAAACAATTCGGAGCCCTTATGGCCCAGTTGTAGCTTCGGTGCGATACCCCCCCCCCCCCCCCTTTTTTTTTTTTTTCGCGGAACCGATACAGTGAGTAAGATCAGGCCAACGGAGATGGCGAACAGAAGTTTCATGGTACCGGTCTAAAAAGGCACCTCGTCGTTCACGGGTGGATCGCTGCGTATAGCGCGCGTTGACGGACGCTTTTAAATGGCAATGCTTGGTATTTGAAGTTGAGTTGACTCGTCGAAGAAATGGCGCCTATTCGTCGAAAGATTTCGTTACTAGAGCCAGGATCGCAGCGCAGGCGGGCTATCAATGCTGGCAGGGCGGCGAGTCAGCGAGCACGGACTGCTGCGCCACGCCGCCGGCGCGCGGCTTGCCCAAGGGTCGTCAGCGCCCAATCAGCCGAGTGGGTGTGCCGCGCCGTATATACAGCGCGCTCGAGGCGATGCACTGCAAGTCGCGGCAGCACTCAGGCCCATTAGCCTAATGCGAAGCGACACCTCGGCGGGGCTGTGCGACCGCTGGCTGGCTCCACCACGGTGGCTCACTCTATAGCTCTTAGCAGCAGCCGAGTGTGTGCGAGTGATATATATATATATATATATATATATATATATATATATATATATATATATATATATATATATATATATATATATATATATATATATATATATATATATATATATATATATATATATATATATATTGTAGAATCTTTTTGAGATCACAGCTGCATCGCTATCGACCGCCATCAACCTGCTGCAGCCAGCTAACCTAGTCGACTTGATGGCCACCGGCCAATCTCCCTTGGCTGGCATCATCATCATCAGGGATCGCGCTTCACGAGCGCACGCATTGCTTCTTTCCCTTCCCTTCGACATTCCATTAAAGACGGACCTCCATGGTCGCTTCTCTCCCCCCTTGACGGTCGAGTCTTGTCCTTGGGGGTCGACGGATCCCATATATATATATATATATATATATAGTAAGGAAATGAGGGGCTCGTTGAGGAAATACAGAAGCATAGGTCGGCAGTCTACAACGCCTCCTTTGGCGTTGTAGACTGCCGACCTATGTTTCTGTGTATATATATATATATATATATATATATATATATATATATATATATATATATATATATATATATATATATATATATATATATATATATATATATATATATATATATATATATATATATATATATATTGCTTTAACCAGGCCTTATATCAAAGGGCGTCTTGCAGAAATGCCACATTGTGAAGTGCAGTACCTGAGCGGAATAAACAGCCAAGGAATCAAGGAATTAGTAAAATGTGATCCTAACACTTCGTGTTTACTTGTGCGCAAAGCTCTTTTAAAAGGTGGGAATGCTACTTCATAAGAGACAGTGACAGACACCCCTTCGGGTTCGCGGTGGGCTATAGAGAATACAGTGGACTATTAGGAATTAAAGTTTCGCAACAATTTTTGCTAAACTGTAGTGTATTTTACATCAGGTATACAGTTTGCTTCAGCGATAAATTCTAATCGACCAGTTTAGGGAAAGACTTAAGGGGATTACGCTTATGGAAAGAGAAACTTCGACATTTACTTAAAATTCAGCCATACAGCTACTATAGAAAAACTGCAAAGCTTTCTCAGAAGCTTTGCAGTTGAAGAAACATTTCGGGACGAGGGACGAATTTTTTTTAACTGCGAAGTTTTTGAGAAAGCTGCATATATTTTTCTTGTAACCGTATTGCTGCACTTCAAGTAGATGTCAAATTTCCCTCTGCAATCTTACCTTCTGAAAGTTATGGGCTCCTTGCAAGTCGACAAGAGGCTGAGTTACGAAAGCATTCGCATAACTTGGTAGCGTATACGTCGCTGAAAGTATAAAAACGCGTGCTCGGTCAGTCCAACCACTCGGCGACCCCAATGCGTTGCACGTGGAGCGGTACCACGTGGTTTTTAGGGTAAATCAAACAGCGCTTAGTGCGCGCACACGACGGCCGACCGCATTAAGTCATAATGGCGGTGACGCGGAACACGAGGCGCGCCGCTGGAGTCCGTAGAACTTCCAGGTCAGGCGGCTTACGCAGATAAGCGGATTGGTATCGCCTCTTTAGAGAAGGCGTCGGGCTGCGGCCTTATTCTGTGCGCGTGTGGATCTTCAAGCACGCGACGAGAGTTTACTTTGCCTTCGAGAGTTTAAATAAGCTGTATGAGGTACGGTTAATCCCCGTTATAACGAAATCGCTCTATTCTAATTCCCGCTTTTTTCGAAGTTTCTAACTGCAGTGCACAAAGGGAATATTATCACCGCTTTGAACAAAACACCGCTTATAACAAAGTCAGTCTTGCGTCGCGAGGACTTCGCTGTAACGGGAGTTTACTGTGTTTTGACATGCCTGTTGAATGGCGCGGAAAAGGCTTGCGTGTCCGAAAGCGCTTTGTTGAAGACGCGAATATCCGATTGGCGATGCGTTAGAAGAAACAATGCTTAGACATACGCGGTGACATTACGTTGTCTTTTGGATCGTATTTTGTTCGTGACGCTTCCCTGGTTGGGCTTAGTAGTTTCTTTAATTTTCTTTGGTTTGAATAGTAATCGTAACAAGAAGAAAAACAACGTGGCCTGTAGGGTTCTTCTCCGTCACGTCTAAAGGCTCAACAGCTGAGCTCCGTCGTCGAGACACGCAGAATGACAGCTACAGACGCGTTTAGGGCATCGCGTGCTCTCCGTGCCGTGTGTGACTCGTAGCGGAGACTGCACTGCGTGTCTTCCGCGCTCACGACTTGTGACACGGCGCTCGTAGCGACTTCCTTCCTGATAGGAGGGGCGCAGCCGCTGACCCGTGCGGCCGGCTCGCGCAACGCGCCGGCACGTAATGACGTCGAGGACTCGGCTGGCGGCGAGCTGCAACGGCATCAGCAACGGCGCGCGACCACGCCGCTCTGCACTGGGCTTCGCGCGACGGACGCACGGTGCGGTGGGACCCCCCTGCTCTACGGGCACGCATTGGCTTCGGCGCACGCGCACGCCGCGTATCGAACTAAGCACGCGTAGCCTGTATGACGAGACTGCCTTGCGAAGAGAACGGCCGTGTGCGCTAGGTAGAGAGATACTCAGCGGTCGGAGACGGCGGGAACTGTCGCCCACGAGAGTCGGCGAGAAGCGATAGGTTCGCATTTAGCGCCCTTGCGTGTGCAGTGAGCAGAGAACATCGAGGAGCGGCTATCGGATGGGGTTAGCGCGGTGGGGATAGAACAGAGGAAGAGAGGCAAAAATGCGCTGTGGACGATGATCGAACAGCTATGTAAGGAGACGCAGAGGTTCGCAATTCGCCCAGATTCTCAGTGATTGTCGTCTAGGTATACGCGAGTTGCAAAGCAGACTTCGCGCGAACAGATGAGCAGAATTCATATCCAGTGTTGCTGTTTGGAGACAAATTAATAGATAGAAATATTCTTCCAGGTCACTCCAACGGGGACGATTGTGGGCGGAGGTAAGAGAGTTCACTGTCAAAATATTGTATGACATTTGAAGAAGTTCGACTATTGGCGGAGGGGAGAAATAAGCTTAGGATGTGCTTTAACAACCGTCGACTATGTGCTTGCATCCAAATATTCGCTGAGCCGGTTTCACGTGGGATATTTGTTCTCAAGCATCGTGGAGGAGAGTCGGTGCGCGCATATGCTGCGTGTACATTCCGCTCAGCGATTGAAAAGAGGTGATTTTGTCACCAACTACTCGTTCGTCATGCACTGAGAAAATCCGTACCCTACTGCCAGACACACGACGACACATTTCGGACAAAAGGAGTGCCGGCTAATGTGTTCCGTTGGCAACATATTTAAGCGTGAAATGCTTTTAGCTCCCAGGGTTGTCTCGATCCGTTGACACCTGCATTGCCAACCGCGTTGGAGCCTAGCAAATGGCCCTTCGCTTGCACGGTGCGGTGCCTGAGCGTGTCCTGTCATCGCGGCACGAGCCGTGGACACGCGGTATTAGAGAGCTATAGCACAGCGGAGAACCGGTCCCGGTACGGTACCAGGTACATCTGCGCAAGCTCGCAACCAGGTTTTCCCCCTCTGCGCACGCGCAGTATAGCGCCAGTCGCTTACCGGGTACCGTACCGGGACCGGTTCTCCGCTCTGCTATGGCTCTCTAATGTGCAGTCTCTCGTTACCGACCAACGCTTACGTCTTCGCTGCGGCCGTTTATCCGCCTAGCGCATATCGTATTTAGACGCTGCCTCTACTGTCAACAAGGCGTTAGATCTCACAACGTACCGCTTACGTACGCGTGTTATGTCAGGTTGTGAGAACAAAAGAATGAGCATGCCATCGCTCATACAATCGCGGCACTGCGGGGAGGCTTTCTTATCTGCTCGTGCCGGGCATATTTTGGCGCCACACGGCTGCTTGCACCGTGCAGTGGCGGCGCTGCAGGCGGGGTGCCCACCCGGGGGGAGCAGTGTAGCGATCGCGGTGCATACCGATTATCGGCCCGCGGCCGTCGACCTAATGGCCCAGATAGCGCGGACGCTTGCCTTTTCGCCAGGAAGTGCCCCCTCCCCGCTTCCCGGTTTTATTCCATGCTGGGATCGCAGTAGTGCTGCTGCTGTTCTGCACAATCGCACCTTGCTTGCCGGGGTTTCCTCTCAGCGCGCAACGTGGCTCGTACGCGGATGCAACGGTGGCTTTTATTGCCGTTCCGATCGAACTTGACACGGCTGGTGAACAGCTATCGGCGCCGACTCTCAACTCACAAAACGCGTTTGTTCCTTTCATGGCAAGGTAACTGTTTGCGGCAAAGGGGGCCTGATAAGCACAAATAAAAACATTTTTTAAATGCAGAGCATTTCAGTAACTCGCCCGCCGCGGTGGCTCAGTGGCTAAGGCGTTGCGCTGCTGAGCACGAGGTCGCGGGTTCGATTCCCGGCCGCGGCGGCCGCTTTTCTGATGGAGGCGAAAAGCAAAAACGCCCGTGTGTACGAGATTTCGGCGCACGAAAAAGATCCCCAAGTGGTCAAAATTAATCCGGAGCCCTCCACTACGGCGCGCCTCATCGCCTGCGTTGCGTCGGCGCGTTAAAACCCCACAATCAAAAAAATCAATCAATCATTTCAGTAACTCACGATGTCACCCGCGTTGACGTCCGTAGTCGTAGTCCGCACCCCTCCCCCTACACTATATATATATAAAAAAAAAACTATCCGGCGCCTGGTTTCGGCCCCTCGACCCTGCGGGCAGAACGCAATGTACATGGTGCTCTACCCACTGCGCCACAAAGCCGACGCAGAATGGGAGGCTACGAACGCGCCTTATATCCTTGACTCATTCAAACTACGTCAAGAAGCTGCTGATACAACGCATTCACTACCACCAACTCCCCAAACACTAAACGTTAACGCAATACACCCACCCCCTATGCGACGTATTTACTCGAATCCCCCTCGCGGGGAGATGGGCCCAATTTTTTTGGTGGGTAGTGACCAAGAAGCGGTGAACTTCTTCGTTCGTATGACATGAACAGTTCGTATGACATGAGTGTTTTAAATAACTAAAAAGAATAGGCGATCTATTTCAAATGCGTTGTTTGTGCGTAAGAACAGATCCGTTCTTGGAGTTTTGTTGAGACGCCTCGATGTGCTTATGACGCTTTGTTGGGCTGTGCTGAGACACCTTAATTCGCCCTTTATGCCCCTTCGCTGAACGCACCGACACGAAAACTAACGCTATCCGCGCCACGTCATCCAACACTACCCGTTCCCGGGCAGACATGGCATTTTGGTTATCGTAAGGTGTCCACAAAACGTCAGTGCGATACAATGAGGCCATCACGAAATATTTCGATTTTTGTTCCCTTCAGATAAAAAAAAGTCAGGAAGCAAGCTGTTCAGGAAATGCTTTAGAAGCACGCACATCTGGTACAGTTTTAGCGCTTGGCTATGGTGTCCTCCAAATACCGCAGTCTTTCTTGGGCTATAGGTGAACGCTATAATTTTAGTTTGTCTGTCACCGGAATGAGTCATAAAAGTACTGGTAGTTGGTCGCTGACTCAGTGGCAATTTGCCGGTCACTGCTTACCCACCAGTCGTGACACATACGTGAGCCGCTGGTGGATCAGGGAAACAGGCGTGGAAGATGGAGAGAGACAAGGGGAGAATGTAGGGGCACGAGGAAAATAGATGATGAAGAAGAGGTTAGAACGAGAAGTGTAGCGAAAGGGATGCCGAGAGGAAGGGGAGTGGGATATAGGGAGGGAGGAGTGAGAGGAAAATGGGGAGATGAGTGTAGCGGGAGGAATGTGCGCTGGAGAGAGGTAGGAGGAGAATAGTGAGGAGGATGAGTAGAATTTTTAATGGTAGTGTGCGCATTTTTGTGGTGCAAAGGTAGCTAAGCCAGAAAATCTCCAAAGCAAACTTATTTGCTGTCTCCACGAGCAGAATCTGGAAGATGACGATTGGGAAAAACGAGGGTGGGATAGAGGGTGATGAAGTAGGAGAATGGAGAGGAGGAATAATTTGTGAAGTGGGATGGAGGTGCAGGAGGATAGAATATTGGGGAATGGAAGATGGGGAGGGTGGAGGGGAAGAGGACTGGAGCGGGAGGGGAAGTTAGGAGAGAAGGGGGACGATCGGAAAGGCACATGGCAGTGGAGGCAGAAACTCTCATCTTTCGACGTCATGCGCAATGAAACAAGCGGTTGCCCGGCCAATTTTTTAGGTCTAAAGCTTACGCACCGTCGTGATTTTCGTTCGTATGCACGAAGAGTGCAAGCGCTTACCAATTCGCCACTATTAATGACTCTTCGTCGCACTTCAAAGTCTTTTATTGGCCCTTTCTCCATCGACTATAGTTTCGTTACCTGTTTCTCTCGGTCATTATTTTTTCTTTTCCGCACGTACACGCGTTTTATAGGTTCCGTGGCCGCTGCTGTTCGCTGTGCGGGCTTCCTGTTTGCCTAAGCGCAGTGGGCGGAGACGGGGCTCCGAATTAACTACCAAATTCTAGTGATCGCGCAGCGGCCACACTAAAACGAGATCAGGCGAATTGCGCGCAGCGTGCGTGCAGTGCTTCAGGGTAGCGCGTAAGCCTCCGTCGTGCGCTGGCAGTACGCATTAGAGCAGCCGACAGCCACCGAAAACCGATTCACGTCGAACGATTTCTGCCCTCAGAAGGTGTGCGGTGTCGTTCCGCACTCGTTTAAAGTATTTTAGCGCTCCGAAGATGCACAGTTGAGCGTATTGCTTCTGAGTCGTTCAGGTCACCCGTGGTTATTATCTTTGTCTGCAACTAAGGCATGTGCGCAGTCGCTTGTGTGTCTTGCCTGCAACGAGGCAGAGTGCCATGCCAGCATTTTTGAATACAGGTTGTCATTGCAGTGGACCAAACTGAAGTCGTCTTCATTTTTTTTTGCTATTGCCGTACTTCGCCATGTAACATAAGGAGGCGGTAAATCGATGTCGGTTTATTCCCGATTCCCGAAGGAATCGAAGTGGACTCATGCACGGGCGACATACTTAATCTATTAATTGCTTGCGCCTGAGCATCGCTGTGCCCAGACCCTATGCGTTTGTGTATGCTGGGAAAATGGTCCTTGGATTACAGCGTGTATACCATCCAAAGTGGCTGCGTTGCTGTATGTTTTCCTGATTTCCCAAATATCATGAAGTGCGCGGACACGTGACAACTTTTCGTTTTTTTTTCTTTTTTGAGCCCCCGTAAACCTGTCCGTGAGCTCGGTTCTGGTGGCGTACGGCGTTTTCCCCTCGTTGTTTGTGTGACACTTTACGAGCAACGACTGCGCGAGCCTGTCTCTCGCACCAGCCATCTTGGACTTTCGTCGCTCTGTCTTTTTTTCTTTTAGTGCATGAGCATGCATTCCTACGGCGATCGCGGGCCGGATCTCACTGTTCTGTACGTGCTTTCGTCCACGCTACAATGATCGTTCTCGTTGCGCAGATGTGCGACCACCTTCCATAGTTTGTTTGTTTATGGATTGATTGATTGATTGATTGATTGATTTAATTAATTAATTAATTAATTAATTAATTAATTAATTAATTAATTAATTAATTAATTAATTAATTAATTAATTAATTAATTAATCAAATAATTAATTGATTGATTGATTGATTGATTGATTGATTGATTGATTGATTGATTGTAGGGTTAAACGCGCCGATGCAACGCAGGCGATGAGGCGCGCCGTAGTGGAGGGTTCCGAATTAATTTTGACCACCGGGGGATCTTTAACGTGCGACGAAATCTCTAACACGCGGGCGTTTTCGCTTTTCCCCTCCATCAGAAAAGCGGCCACCGCGGCCGAAAGTCGAACCCGCGTCCTCGTGCTCAGCAGCACAACGCCTTAGCCACTGAGCCACCGCGGCGGGTAGTTTGTTTATCGGCCTCTGCTGACCCTTGCGCTTGCAAAATAAATAAATGAAGGACAGGAGGAAGAATTCAGTGCCGTCTCACTCCGTGGAGGTGGATGACCAGCAAAGCTGTTTATTAATTAGTAAACGCCGAATGTGCAGCGTGCGCGCCCCATTGCCGCCTCCCCCCCTCCCCGTATTAGTAGGCTTCACTGTGCAACATGCTATGTGGGAAAGCCAGCTTACCAAAACCAAGCTTACATTGCTTTTTTTTTTTAAAGTCGTCTTCACTACTAAATACAAATGCATTGCTAGGAAGACACATACGAAGCGCCGGAGGCGCATAGACGGATGTGGTAGAGGGTGTACTGAAGTGAGGAAGAGGGGAGCGGCTTTTCGCAGTGTACGTGCCCCCCCCCCCTTCCCCTTTCCAAAAGAAAACCCTCGGGGAAGTTAGCCTACAGCTCCGCCGTAAAAAAATAGGGTTATTGGCACGAGAAGATTAGGCGAGACTGTGACAGCCAAGCCGGACAAAATAGGATCTGTCGTTGTGCTAGTGGAGGAAGTGTAACCTTACCAGTGGGTCGTGTTACCTATAGAAGTACTTCATGAAAAGTAAATAAAATAGGGTTACACTCTGTGGTTGCACGACGGGGCGTGCAGTGATGGCTTCATCTTCTGCAGCCCGAAATGCTCTCGAAGCGAGCTGCGTTGCCGGTCGCGACTCGCGAGGCCGCTCGACGTAGCGCGGGAAGGGCGGATGCCGTCGTCGCAACTTGTCAAAAGGTTTCAGAACTTCTTGTAGCTCATTTTTCGCGCAACTTTTTCGAGGGAGTGACGCGAACTTTTGCCCGTCTATATGTATTTTTAACCGGGCGCCAGACACAGCGAAACAATAATTAAGGCTGTTTCATTTAAAAATATTGACCTTCTTTTAATACTCAGCACTAACTAAAAAAATCAAGCACAAAGAGAAAGCATCGACGTTTCATGGTCCTTCACGCATAAAGGTGATTTTTTTCTGGGCCTATTCCCCTGAGTGGGTATGCGGTGTTATTTTGCTAATCGTCATCATTATCATCATCATCTTTAGCATCATTATAAGTGGGATTCGCAGAAGCTGCGAGAGGGATTGTAGACTTTGTCTTGGCCGTTCAAGCAGGCGCTGTCTGGTCGGTCATCGACACCGCGTCCGGGACGTCTGGTCCATGCGGCGTTTGTCTGTCAGAGGTGCTTGTCTGGAGCCGCACTTATCGCCTTTGTGAATCAGCGATGATCAGAGCACATTCGATACAATGGGTGAAAGGTTGTACTCGTCTCTGTTGGCCCTGTCTAGTAAAACGACTCCTTATCTCCGACGCCGAGGGCTGCGCAATCACCGTGGCGCGTTCGTGGAAGTGGACTCCTTTATATTTACAACTGGACTCTTTCACAGTCTCACGTTAACTGTTGCAGCACAGATCATATGCACGTACGTTTCCGCCGCCTGCGCCAAGACTAGTTTTGCCGCCTATAGCCGTAAGAGCTTTATTAAAAAAAAAAAAAAGAAATGTTTTCCCATATAACAGGGGAAAGAACCAAACAAGCGTGGACAAAGCGGCTCTAGGGGAAGAACAATTCCAGTTATTTAATTCGTTGACGATTCAGTTGCTTTCTTCGAGACAAATGAAGACATCGATGGCTCGGGGGACGGAAATAACTTAAGAATTCGTGGAAAACATCTACAACCGTACTCGGAGCCATAGTCGTTCGTCTTGTATTAAAAAAAAATTAATGGCTCCTGAAAAAAATTCGTCGAAAGAGCTGACGGGACGCTGATGTTTTGCAACCAGTTGGTGGAAAGTACAGAAGCTGCCCCCCCCCCCCCCCCCTTTCCCCCCACTGTGAAGCTGAGCACAAACCACAAGACTTGGTCCTTCCCTAGAAATTATTGGACGGAACAGAAGAGACATTCGGACAGTTGTGCCGGTTTGTAGTGATCGTCTTCGCCACACGACCGCTGTCTCCTTAGTAGTTTGTATTAGAGATGTCTGCATCACGGCGTACCTCATTTGTTGGCTACGACAGCATTTTCAATGCCAACTCGCGAGGTTTGTAGAGTTTCGACGCGTCCTTCACGTAATACGCTCACCGCACCGTACGTCGTCCCCTATAGCCCGGTACCTGAGGCGATGTGAAAAAAAAAAAAAAAGTGTACGCAATCCTTCGAAATTCTTTTTCGCCCCACCACTCGGAATGGCTTTCCGGACACGTTCCTGCCCCCAATATGAAGTGTGAGAGCGCCTGGTCGTGTGTCCTTGTCGTTGAGTGCTGCAGCACCTAAAACTGCCTTTCCTCCTGTAACGGCTGCTGTCAGCTTTGTTTTGGGGCAGAATGCTTTATTTACTGGCCTCCCTTGTCTTTTATAGGTTCCGTAACTGTTCCAGAATGAAAAGTTTCTACTGAAATTTTAAACTATTATGGCGATGAGAGTAGGAGTACGATAACTTCGAACGGAATACTTTCTTGCCGAGTAGTTAATAAGAGGATGCTGTTGAGGAGGAGGAGAAAAAGGACGGAAAGGCCGGGAGGTTAACCAGGTGTAGAGAGCCCAGTTTGCTACTCTGCACTGTGGGAGTGGGGCTCACGGGATAAAAGAGAGGGCGGGAGAATAGGAAGAGATAGGAGCGGGAAGGAGCACACTCTAGTCCCGCTGATGATGATATTCTTTATGAAATGCAGCACGAAGTTAGCGATTTGTCACCACAGCTTCCGTTTATCAGAAGGGGATGCACCCTCAGACCGCAGCAAGAGAGGCAACTCCGTCCACCTACAGATTCGCATTATACCAATACTCCTCTTATCACTTGCAGCAAAGAGGGAGGAAAACGTTCGAGTTTTCACCCTATCCGGATTTCTTGTTTTTAATTTTTGCGGCTGCGTGCGAACACATTACATTTTTGAGCCTCGAGCAAGCAATACGCATGCAGTTCAGCTGCCCGCGATTTGGCAGCGAGGGAAGGGCAGTTGCGTTCCCGCTCGGGCGGCGCAGGGCTGGCAAGCCATCCATCAATCTCCGAGACGTAGCTGCTCGAGGCAGGGTCCGCCGGCGCGTTTATTGATAAACTCTTTCTGCCCGGCGCCGCACTATGTTGCAGCGGTAGCGGATCTCGATAGATCCGACCGCGGCTGGCGCGATGAGCCTCCCGGAAAAGGATCCGGCTAAACTTAGACGCTACGCTGCCGTGTCCAAAGGCAACACTGTATAACGATCGCCTGCTTCCGACGCGTCGTCTGCTAGTGGCGCGACGGCGGAGCCCGTGCATTGGGCAAGGCAAGAAAAACGAAAATGGAGATCAACCAACATCAACAACGATAAGGGGGAGGGTGCCCGTCAGAGTTCGTTGACCTTTTACGTTTATCGGCAATCTCTCCGCTTCCTTTTTTCTTTCCTTTCTTCTTTCTGTCGGCGAGCGCTTTCTCCTTCCGGAGCAGCGCTTCCTTTGGCCGGACACGTCGCAGTACGCGTCGTCCGCGCCGTGATCGTTTACGCAATGCGCACGTTATCGCGCCGCGAGGAGAAAGCCGGCTCAATCTCGCCGTTGTCTCGTTCTCTCTCGCGGGCGCGATAGCACGCGAGGTTTTTTATGGCCTTTTATTTGCCGGCCGGTGGGCTTTGATGCTGCTATGCCGTCACGAAGTTGCGAACGGTCGCGAGATGGAGGCGCGTTCGGTTACGAAGAGCCACTCGGTTAGCAAGTTGCGGTGTCGAACTCGAATTCTGTTTGGTGCCGAAAAGAGCAGTTAAAAATCCCCAATGCTGATTAGAGAATCGCTACATGCAGTGGCTCTGAAAACATTCCCGGGCTTGCCACAGCTGAGGGCTTCGTATTACACGCGGTGGTCGCTTTTATGATGGAGGCGAAAAGCGAAAACGTCCGTGTGTTTGAGATTTCAGAGCACGTTAAAGATCCCCAGGTGGTCAAAATTAATCCGGAGCCCTCCACTACGGCGCGCCTCATTGCCTGTGTGGCGTCGGCGAGTTAAATCAATCAATCAATCAATCAATCAATCAATCAATCAATCAATCAATCAATCAATCAATCAATCAATCAATCAATCAGCTTCGTATTACATTGAACAATGGAGGCCAAATAATGCGCACTGGCGCGCAGCGCTTAACCGTGCATGACAGGGTCGGTGACGTAAGCTTGAATTGCAATAAGCATTTTTAAAGCGAAGCTTTCAGCCTCTCACTGACGTCGTCTGCAGTGCACCCAAAACGCACTGCTCGAAAGCCATCTTTCTCTGACGACGATGATGATAATGAAGTGAAGAAAGATTGAAACGCTTCCCGTGGCCGGAATCGAACCTGGGTCCCTCGCGTTATGAAGCCGACGTCTGTCCTTTCGCGCCATTCAGGCACGTTCGAGGCAGTTTGGATTTCGAGAGGGGTGCATGGACGCTAAAAATTAGAAAATGCACCCCTTCATCTAACGACGACGATGGTTGAACGCTAGGGAAAGCCCTTATCAATAAAGCACAGTGCAGTAAAACGTCACGAAAGAAGCAGGTGTTCCCATACAGAGCGCACAGTGTTACGTCATACTCTCGACCAATAGCTTCTGGGTGGGTTCGTTTGATGTTGACTTGTTTTTTGGAAATGTTCGTGTTCCCCATCGTTGTCGTTTCGACAGAGAAGTAGTTGATTTTGTTGTTGTGGTTGTTGTTGGAAAGAAGGAAGGGTGCCTCGTGACCGCGCAGTTTTTCTCGTTGGCAGACTTTACGATGTGAAGCATTTAATTCTGTAAAATCAAGCGTCATTGCTGGCGCGCGGCATTTTCGCTTGTTAGTGGGATAACATAAATACCAAAAATCATTGGCGTTTAATGCATGAATCTATACATGGGCTAAGACTCGCGACGTAGTGGAGGGCTCCGGATTAATTTTGACCACCAGGGGATCCTTAGCGTGCACCGAAGTCTCCACACACAGGCGTTTTTTTCTTTTCGCCTCGGATCACAAAATTTTTTCGCGCTTCAAATAATTTCATTTGACCAATATATGTGTTTTTTTGGGATCCTAGTCGAAGCTACGTGTTGCAGCCAAAATGATTTGGCATATGTACGAATAATTGACGTTAAACGCGAAACAAGACGAACAACAACGATTCTAGAGCACATAGTTTTACAGTATTGGATATTCGATTACAGGACTGGAAAAAAAAGCACGAAGAAAACGCGCAACGTTACTCGACGCAGTGGCAGCGTAGCATATTTTGTTTCAAGAATATGCACGTGGGTTTCGAACGCTGGGAACCGCTTCATGCTGGTTGAAATAACATTTTTATTCGGGCGTGTACAGCTCCTACGAAGCTGGCACATCGACAGCTGGCTAACGCATGCTTTCCGAGAATAGAGAAAATTAGGTAAACTTTTTTGCGCATTGCTAAACATCGCGGAACGCGTGTTTCTGTTTTTCTAATTTCATAGCTGCTCAAATGCACCCGTATCACCTGCGCAAAACAACTGTACCTAGGACGCCAAAATTTTAGGGAGGTCTAAGTTGCACAGGTGGCGTTGGGCCGGCTCAAACGCGGCAAATATTTGACGCGGGAGTGCAAGTTTCGAGAATTTAAAAGAGATCCTTTTTTTTTTCTCTGACAGATGCAATAGGAATGATAAATGTACAGGCAAGTGCGCGTTTCGCGTTTTTTTTCTAGCCAAAATTTTATTTTCAAGTGAAAAAAAATTGCAACTTCAGAACTGACGCAACCGCTCGTATGTATACGTTTGTAGGCTTCAAATCTTATTTATTGCTGTGGAAAAAAAGTGGAGAATATTGCTATCTACGCGGTTAATTTTAAATATGTGCTGCCGACGGTGCTGTAGTGCGGTGTTGTAGCAGAGAAACCCCCGGAAAACGCTTTCCTGCGACCGGTAGAGCGCCGTGCAAGTCGCTGGAGAAGCGCGAGCTCCACGGGACAGGTTCCTCTTCTCCTTCACAGGCCGCTCGAAACTTGTTTCGGCTACTCTCCGCCAGGTGCAAATGTCGTCTGCACGGAGCTACTTTGAACGAGGGTACCTATAACTTTGAGTGCAGTATAGGCCTTTAAAGGCTGGCCTCGAACGAGCATGGACATATTGGGTGGGCGGACAGAAAAAAAGTGACATGCCTTAAACGCGTAATTAGTCTTGTTTGCCGCTAACACAAATGCAAAGCAGTGCAATTTTATTCAGATCAGAACGTTCACAAGCACAGCACAGTGAGTACAGTTCTATGTGGAGTGCTCGCTACACTGTGTGGTGCAGTGCAGTGTCCTCAGCAGCTGACCCATAAAGCGAACAGCACCTCCTCTCGCCGCTGCTAACGCCGATTGCTTCTGGTTCCGTTAGTCTGCGTCAATACGACACAAGCGGCAGGTTGCAGCGCAACTCGCCCGTGGTGGATCGCTTCAACTATCGAGCGCGGCACAGAACGGAACAAAAGCACGATACGACGGCAGGGAAGGCATCGTTACTATAATGCAATTGAATAAGGGCCCCAACGGGAGAACAGCCGTGGCGGGCATAGGCCATAGGGTCACTGGGACGTGACGTAACTGTGAAAAAACAGCCGGCTCGGGTGGAAATTCCCAAGCACACTCGCAGGCTGTCCCACGGCGACGGTAAGCGAGGGGGGAGGAGCTGAGGGGGACGCAGAAGCCATTAGTCAGCACTTCAACAGCAACGACCGGCGACAAGGGGGTAAGACCGGAGGGGGAGGGAAGATGGATACCGAAAGGGTGCTCAGCGAAACGCAGCGTGGCCCCATTCCGACGACGTCGCTCGCGGATGGGTTGCCTGCACGAAAAGACTGAAGCAAAGGAAAAAAAAAATGTTCCTGGGGCTCTTTTTCCGTAATTCGTTGTAGATTATTTTAGTTTGTTGCCGGCTTCCTTCCGAGTTATTCCTTCACTCTGTGCACTGAAATATTAGAGCGCGAGCCTGTGCACCGCGCGCCTCGAAAGGCCTGCGGGGGCATCGAGACCCGGAAAGCGCCAAGTGCACGTTCGGGGGCGCGCAGAGCGAGGGCAGCGTTAACACGGACCTGGGTTAAAACGAAACTATCTGCACGCGCTGTGAACTCGAGTCGCCAGTGTAGCGTCCGTGTTCTTGTAATGATATAAGACAGATGCCTCCTAATCTCGACGACTACAGATGCGAGAAAACCACTGGAAACACACAAGGTTGACTGTGGTTCTCGGACCATGGCCTATATTCGAGATGAGTTCAAAGTACGGGATTGACTGGCGCTCGCTGAAACCTTATGCAAGCGCGTTGTAGAAATTTCGCGACGTGCACTTTTCGGGGAGTACGGAGTTAAACAGTTGAGCAGAGAGAGGGAAAATTGAAGAGGGGGTATTCTGGGTGTGTGTCTGGAATACGTTCTTTGCGGAACCTGTAAAGCCGTATTGTGCGCACCGCCTACCTGGCCTAACGCGGAGAAATTCCGCGTAGAGTCTTTCAACTAGTAGTGCAATATAAACTATATCCCTTCAACTCAAGTTGTGGTCGCACGCGTACCGCGAGAGGGGAGCCAAACGTGCTCACAAATTTTACCATTTTTGCTTGCCGTTAGTTTTTTGCGGGTCCCGCGCTTCGAGCAACACAAATCCTTGCTAGTCGCTGGCTTCACTTTGCGCCATTTCCTTTAGCGGCGCTTCAACACTATGTCCACGTCACAGCCAGAGGCAAAGCGGAAAGCAGGGCCCCGCAGCCGAGCCAAGCCAATGCAAGCCAAGCGCGACCGCGCGTGCGTTATGTGTGCGTGTGACGCGGGGCGTAAGCAGAGGAGTCCCCCAGGTCCAAACCAAAACAAGTCTGGGTCAGAGGGGACGCCTTGGACGGCTTCCAGCGGCGTCCAAAATAAACGCACCTTCGTCGGGGGTGGAGGGAGCGGCGCAAAACAAAACACGATCCAGGTCATTAGTCAGTGAGGGGAACACCTTGGGGATCGCCCCGGCGTTTTCCGCGGCGGAAGCGAGGAATGAACCGGACAGCTGGGCTTGCCGTCGCTGGCAGCAGCCGCTGGCGAGAAGCTGTAATGCGCGCGCCGTCGTCAAAACATGGGCGAAACACGGGAGCTGCTTGCAATCATAGTATGCGTCCATTAACTACGTGAAGGGCCACACTGAGAGGATAAGTACACTGATTGAACCGTGATTCGTTCCCGTTAGAGCGTAATAAGCGGAAGCAGGGAAGGTAGAAAGTGAATAGGAAGGCGCCATGTGCCCGAGAAGGAATGCTTCACTTTGTGTGTCACGCGAAGGCAACAAAGGGGCCAGCCTGGCGCGGTGCCGTTCGCACAGCGAACAGTATGTGCTAGAGAGGCGACAGAATTAGCTGAAACACGCGGCCGCGCGCATGACACTCTGCCAGAAGAGAAGGCGAGTGTTGCCGGGACGGTGCTTGTGGCGCCCGTAGCTTCCTGGCCCGCGGTTGCGTCATACAAGACCGAGGCGCGTTAACTTCGTCGAGGCATTCGAGGCTCGGGGTGCTTATATAATCACCGGGCCACCGGCTAAGAATGTAACGGGCGCGCCTCTGAGCGAGGGGCGCTTAAAGGAGCCATGAAGAGAAAATACAACTTTGTTTAATTTGAAAGAACTATGATTCAGTACCTCACTCAGCTCCATTACTGCCCGAAAAGATGTTTTTTTAACGAAAAAAAAGCAAGAAGTATTTAAAAACTTTCAAATTTTGCGCCACAGTGACGTGTTATGAGCAAGAATGACGTCACATGGGCCAACAATAAAACATAATTTTCAGTGCGTTAACTGCACGTTAGCATTCAAGTGATGCGGTCAAATGGAACTAAAGGCCCCATTACAGACGTCCAGTCATGTGTCTTCGCGACAGGTCAGTTAGGCGGCCGCCAATCGCACAAACAAGGTTCCGTGACGTCATAGAAAAGTTGCGGGAAATTGGCTAGGGGGTCGCGACTGCTTCACACGTTTTCTTTCATGTCTCCGTTATTTGTTCGAAGATTGCGATGATATTGGTATCATTGTTATCGGGACTAAGCAGTCTTTCTAATAAACCCAACTTGTATTTTGTCTTCATGGCTCCTTTAAGCCAGCACGGATTTACTGTAGGAAAATCTGCTGTTTGACGAAAATACTGCGCCAAAGTTTGTAGTTTGGTCACGAGCGAAACAAACGAGTTAGTAGTGATATTTTGTTCGACGTTTTTGTGCCCTGGCTGGGTTCAGTTGTTGGGCGACTATCGCGGATAACTGATATATTCGTTTGCGTTCTCCATTCGCGAATAAAAGTTCGTCCGTGTGTACACTAGCAGAAACGGCGTACAAAGTTTTAAGAGCCCGAAAAAGAAAAGAAAGTACACCTTACTTAATCGGGCGTGTTAATATATTAAACTTTTTTAGCGAATGGGTTAATTTGCTTTGTCTATAGCATTTACTAATCGATGAGTTAGCTGGCTCATTGATGCCTGCAACACGAATGCAAGACTTCCAGCATTTTACTAAGCTTACCTACAATGACGTCCAGTTTGGATTGGATTGGATTGGATTGGAAAACGTTTTTTATTGCATGGAGCGTGACCGTAAGCGTTTTTCAACGTACATTATTTAGAGGAATGTTTTATCTTTGTGTCATTGATGCAAATTGTCTGTTTGCCTGTGTATGACAGCTTTGTGGCGTTGCTTTGAGTGTGCTTTTTCCGCATGTGTTCTCTTGCATCCAGCTACGAACACGCCGCGCGCAGAGCTTAACCGCAATCACCTGCGTGATTTTAACTAACACACGCCTTCCTTTCCCCCCTCCTCTCTCTTTTGATCTGCGCAGCACAAATCGAGATTATCCCATGCAAAGTTTGCGGCGACAAGTCCTCTGGAGTCCACTATGGTGTTATTACATGTGAAGGGTGCAAGGTGAGCTCATCTTTTTTCACTGCTTCGGCTTCATTGTTTGATTGTGAATGGAAACTGTGGTGCGGCCGAATGGCTAAGTGGCGTAAAGTTTTGACTAGCCTTGTTTCGCTTGACGTATTTCCGGCTACTCTTCACAATGCTCTTGTCTTTCAACGACGGTACTTAGCCGTCTCGTCCCTGTGTACGGACCGGTGTGAGTGCTTCACCTTGCACACTGGAGCGTTGCGGTGAGCCCGCTTTCGGGGGGCTGTCGACGTTAGCATCGCCACATTGCTATATAACGGCTCATCATCTGAGTCTACCGAAAAGATCGAGCTGGGGGGTACGCGTAGCGTACTCGAGAATGGCCTCTGAAGTTTGTCAGCTGCGCAGCCGCATCTGCTACCAGTGTGACATCTGGTGCTGAGAAAAAAGAAAAGAAAAGAAAGCAGTTTCTTGCATCATTGGGATTACTTGTCCGCACAGCATTGGAAGTGTAATTTGAAGGAGAGTTCAGACTTTACGTATAATTGAGTTTGCTCAGAGGCAAGTTAGATGTTGCTGAGCGAGCTTGGGCCGACCCTGATCAATTGCGGCATGGAGATTGAATGCGGAGAGAACGGAAATCATTGAAGACTGGGTGGAAAATGTTTCCGGAATTAGAGACAAATGGGTAGCTAAAATTTCGTTCATCATTCACGACATGCAGTATTCAGTAGCGAGTTAGTTGGAGCAATTTCTGTAAGTCTTTTAAAACTCTTTTACGAAGTACAGCTTTTTCGATGATCCGTAATCTCGTTATGGTGCCCCTGTTCTGTCAGCCTCTTAGTTTAGGTTGAGGTAAAGCTCTGTGACGCTGACCGCCCTCGCTTGCCCTCCCTTCTCCCTTTTTCTTTGCGTGCATTTGCAGGGTTTCTTCAGGAGAAGCCAGTCCAGCGTGGTGAACTACCAGTGCCCCCGGCAAAAGAACTGCGTGGTTGACCGTGTGAACAGGAACCGATGCCAGTACTGCCGGCTACAAAAGTGCCTCGCGCTAGGAATGTCCCGAGACGGTAGGTGCCAGCCCTATCTCTCTCTCCTTAACTGACTTGGGAGGGAAGCTATTGCAAGTAAGGGTGATTGTTGCAAAGTTGACAATAACAGCAAAACACTATGCAGTGTGATAGAATCCTTTTAGGGTTGAAAAGAGAAGGGGGTGAGAGAAATTAGCGGCAGCGACGCACTGTGCTCCTGTGACCGGACATCTCCCTCGTTGTTGTGGTCGCAGCGGTCAAGTTCGGCCGCATGTCGAAGAAGCAGCGCGAGAAGGTGGAGGACGAGGTCCGCTTCCACCGGGCGCAGCTGGTGCGGCCCCAAGGCGCCGCGGCCGCCGCGGCCAGCTCGACGCAGCCGGCGCAGCAGGCCACCGAGACGTCGCCCGACAGCTCCGTCTTCGACCAGCAGCAGACGCCCTCCTCCTCGAACCAGGTCGTGCCCTTCCTCAACGGAGGGTAAGCGGGGCGGGCGAGGGAGGTCATTCGTGGACAGTGGACAGGGCTTGAAGCGCGACCGCCGTTGCTCGCAGGTACCCGTACTCTGAGGAGCTGGCCTCGTACACGCCCAACGGGTACGCGTACGCGGCCACGCCCACCATCACGTTCGAGATGAACACCGACTTCGTGGACAGCACCACCTTCGAGCAGCGCCAGCAGCTCGACTCCACGGCGGACACCAATGGTCTGCTCTCCACCACCACTCCTGTCGCGGTGCCTGCCTCCTCGCTCGCCTCGCACCTCGGTCAGTCCGCCCTCCTCTTCCTCCTCCTCTCCCTCCTCCTCCTCCCACCCGGGGTGTCTGTTCTTCCGGTGCAACTCTCGCGCCTTTGTCGATACTGGTGGCGGTGGTGGTGGCGGCTGTGGTGGTGGTGGCGGTTATCATATGGGGGCGCTGCAATCCCGCGCACCCCCAGTGATGTCATTAGAGCCATCGGTGTTGTTACCAGTGATTCCTGCAGGCGGTGTCACAAACGACAGCTTACCGCTGCTAGAACCTTTAATGCGAATACACGCAATACTGTCACTCTGCTTCAAAATGAGGTGTAAAAGTATCGGGAAACTCTGCTCAAAAAGCCCTGTTCTAGCAATTTCAGGGCCCTTCAGATTAGACATGCAATGATTGCATTTGCTACACGTTCATAAAGTTGCAGCGCTTTTTGTTCTGTGAGCAGCCCTTGCTACAAGCTTGCACAAGGCGCCTCCGTATTACGTTTGTCGTTAACGGTCAATCCTACCTGGAGCGCAAGTCCCTATAGACCGGATTTAACTGCTGGCTGTGCTGCGTGCCTTTGTCACCTTTATGCTTTTCGTGTAAGTGGTGTCGGAGGTTTGGGGGGAAGCGATGTCTGTAGTCAGACATCATGCGAGACTTGTCTTCTAATTTAAATGGAGAAAAACAACGCCAATGAAAGACGGTTATCTCGTGTTGCAGTATTCTCCTTTTGGTCGCATGCCGTTAACTAACAAGGGTCTCGGGCATGCTTTCTCCGGTCTAATCGGCGTGCCTCGGGGGTGCGTCACCGTCGAGAGCATAGAATTCAGCCGTTTTAGTGCAAAAGCCAATGCTAAAGCTAATGATTTATTGAGCGACCGTTGTTGGTGTCAGAAGGCGTGACACGGCTCCCTGGGAAGCGTTCCATAGCGTGAGATTAAACACGGCGTTGCAGAATTGTGGTCGTCTACTACGGCGCACCGGAAATGAAGTAAGGGACCAGAAGAACGCAGGCAGACGAACGAATAGACAAGCAGCAAAATTCACTTCTGTCGTCAACTATGCGACGGCAGGAACGAGCAGCGGTGAAACTCGTAGGAAACAGATCGAAGCCATTCGAAAGCGTTAAGGCGGATCGCGAGGCAAAGCGTCTCAAACGATAAAATTACGAAGCTTTCAGACAAGGCGAGGCGGGAACGAGGTGTCTCGGGCGTTCAACTGGGCATTCATGCTTTCACATTCACAGCCAATAAAAAGTGCTTAGACATCACCGTACTTCTAGCTTAGGTCCGTTAGAACTGCCCCATTACAGTGGCTTAATAATTGAAGAGGAAGCCAAATAACGTTGTAACGTATCCAAGCTAAGTGTTTTTGCGTTCACTCAATGCCCAAAGGCGTATTTTCAACTTCAGCTTACCAAACTGATCGCTCGCTGCTGCATAAAAATAAACATTGAGGTCTAGCCCTTTCTCGAAAAAAAAAAGCGGTATTAGTTTGAGAACCGAGTGTAGCGTAAACGTAAAAAAAAAGTTGAGAAATTAGGTCGTCTAGCTGGGAAGAACAACGAAAGTCGTCGGCAGCTCCAGCGCGCTTAAAAATATTCCTACCTACTCGAGCGTAAAGCTGCGTTTACCAGTCATGAAAAATTGCCATTTTCCCTGTTAAGATGTTTCCCTTTCCTGTTTGAAGGAGCAGAAACTGACGGATGAGCAGGCAGCGCTACTAAAGACCCGCGCTCTTTGAACGAACCGAACGTAACACTTGAAGACTTGAAGACAGTCCTTGTTGCTCTCCGACGTGACCTGCCCCTTAAAGGCACGCCAGCGCCTGGCATGCAACGAGATGTAACAGCGCATCGAGCTTGACTAACCGTTCCGGGTCAGTCGTTCCCCACTGTCCTGTCCCGCTGCATGGCTCGCAAGTGCGGCACTAACAGCCCGTCCGTTCGTGGTTGTGGCCGTGTTCACCGTTGTCTGAGCGTTCCTCTCGCCCAGGTCCCGACAAGTGCGCCCTGGCTAATCTGCTTGTGTCTCTTTTGCCTTTTCACGCGGATCCACAGAAGATTCAGATTTGAAATCGGCCTCCCAAGAAGGTTAGTGTTGACGAGCACCCACGCGTTCTCTCTGCGCTGGTGTGGGCACCGTATACCCCAGATTTTTTTTTTTCGTTCCTTTTTTCTTTCTGGACATGCGATGGGTTGAACGTACGGTTTTGTCAGCACATGAACTGTTTCCTGCTGTCGATTACCAAGCAATAAAGCTGTGATAGACCCGAAGAGTGACACCCAGGAAAAGCGGGACGGATGTGGGACGTTTATAACGTGGCCTCTTTTAATCGCCGCTTAATCGCTAGTTGGGTGAACGTTTTGTCTTTAGGCATTACTGCTGCGAGATTATGGTTGCTGCGGTCAACGCTAAGGCGCTAGCGGTGTCTGCCGAACAACAGTTTCTTATTGACCAGTTCAGCCTGTGGCACGAGCCACCCGACGGGGCCTACTACGCGAGATGAATGGTGACAGCGATTAAACATTGAAGGAGATGATTATCTGCACCCGTTCTTTCAGGTCGCTAGTGCTGCCATAGTTGGCTTGGGGCCGATGTAGTGTGAGGGCGATAGCTGTTTTGCTCCATGCCGCCGTTTATTCGTCACTTGCTGCCTGTTTTGATTTTTTTTCCCTCTCTCTTCTTCCTCCTTTTGTGTCCGCTCCCACGCTGCTTTGCAAGGATTGAGAGGTAAAGTCCCCCTGCCCGCTGCCGTATCGCCTCCCGTTTGAATTACGTGTGTCCCGTGCCCGGTGTGTGGCCCTGTGTTGCGCGTCAACTCCGCATGAGGACGTTCGCGTCGCTTGTTTGCCAGCTCGCTTGCCGTGAAAGGAGAGGGTTCCACTTTCGAGAGCGGAGAGGCGCGTAGTTGCTTACGGCTACGCTCGCATTTTTGCCAAAAATTCCCTGGTTAAAAAAAAAAATCTGTTCTCAGTGGGGAAGCGAAAGGAAAAAAAAAGTAATGAAATTTCCAACAAAATTGTATCGCTCGCTAGGTTGACATAAATAGCTACAACATACTTGTGTTTGGGTTCTTGTAGTGGCTAGTACTGCCACCTCGTGGAAAAAGAAAAATGTGCTGGTGGTTTTAGATACCTTTATCTGTGGCCTGTAAAGTTACCTTCCTTCCTTAGCAGCGAAGCTGGAGGGGTAAGCACGCGTGGAAACACAAGTAGGACCTGTTGTTTTCAAGCGCTCTTTGAGCGCCCAAAAGCTCACTTAAAAAAAAAACGCCGTGCGGGAAAGCTAACTTTAAAGGTCACAGCAGAGGTCAGGGAGGGCGAGGTGGTTACAAAACCGAGGTCGAGCCGCGCGCACGCTACCGGGCTGTTCCTGGAACTGTCTCAGAGCGCCGTAAGTTGCGGCGGTGCATGAACCGTATAGTTTTGTTGTGTTCCCTTAAGAGGCCACATCGAGTTGAATGTGACGCCACTTCGTTCGGCCTGTTCGGATTGTAAGTTGAGAAAAGGTAAGTCGACGCACCAGCGCCTCGCCGTGGCCTGGTTTCGTTTGCTCCAATGCGCGGCATGGAAGCGCTCCTGCGCGTGGCGGCGCATGCGCAGGTGGCTCTCGGTATGGGAAGACAATGACGCGCATGAAAGCGGGAGAATCGGGTTAAAATTCGACTTGTTTTTACATGTGTTGTGTATGTGTACACTGCGCAGCACACTTGTCTAAAACAGCGAGTTCAATTTCAACTAGTTACCTCTGAAACTTTTTGCAAAAAAGCGTTTACAAAACGGGTGTTTAAGTTCTGAACGCCGTGGTAGTTTTCTTCTAACCCTTTTCGGGCGACGAAGGACAAGGCTAGAAGTACCAAAGCTGTGTTATAGACAAGTGTGTTGCCCTTTGTACGTTACCATTTGTAAGCAGTGTCGCTTTTTTCAGGATTGATTTGATTGATTGATTGTGGGGTTTAACGAGCCGACGCAACGCAGGCGATGAGGCGCGCCGTAGTGGGCTCCGGATTAATTTTGACCACCTGGGGATCTTTAACGTGCGCCGAAATCTCGTACACACGGGCGTTTTTGCTTTTCACCTCCATCAGAAAAGCGGCCGCCGCGGCCGGGAATCGAGCCCGCGACCTCGTGCTCAGCAGCGTAACGCCTTAACCACTGAGCCACCGCGGCGGGCCTTTTTTCAGGAGCAATGTTTTAATGACGTCAGAAATTCTTTCCACAATAACAGAAAGTTCGCTTCTATGCCAGCCACTGCGAGCACATGTTGCGGCGGACGGCGATTAGTCAGCGTGGTGTTTTTTTTTTTTTTTTTTTTTTTTGCTGCGCGTTTATCAGTGAGGTGGCCCGCTACGGCATTCGCGAAGCTTTGCTGCCGTTCTTACTGCCGGTTAAATTGTGGTAGTACCGGTAGGAATATGTGCCTCATTACTCAGTGTTGTTCTTACTATCTACGTGTAAGGCCGGGTTCAGACTGTTGCCGCAACTGTCGTAACAACTTTAAAGAATGACGTCATTTCACGTCTCAGCCAACCGAACTGCGCGACACGACGTTTTTTGCGTCCATAGATCACTATATACCTTTTGCGTGGGTAGCCTAACGAGCAGGTACAAGGTTACATTCGAACGGGATGAGTCAGCGAAATTGCCTGCTCCAGAATGAATTCTGAGCTTGGTCGAAAAAAAAAAAAAAAAACTGGCTGCATTATTATGTTGTGTGCTTGAGCGCACTGTTAAGAAAAACTGACAAATATGTGTCTAAATTTGGCGCTGCAAGTTCCGCTATTCCTCGACTGCAGAAGTCGGCGTTTGAGCGGCAGTATTTCTGCCCACATGGCGTCCTGTTTCTTTAAGTGGGCCGACTAAAATTTCTTCCGCTTTTAGCCCGAGTTTAGCCCAGTTGACCCGACTGCAAAGCAGCCAATTAATCTCTTGTGTGCGCATGCAAGAAAACTTAAAGTTGACCATGCTTGCGTAATGTCAGTTACCGTTTGGTCTCGAAAATGAGCCGCCCGGCCCCGGATTACTTTTTTTTTTTCGAATTCTGAAGTTCATTTTTTCGCGAATTGGTCTGCTGCACAAGAGAGCATGTGTAGTTGCGTAGTTAATTGTTGTCATATCGTGAAAGTTTTCGATAAATATTTACAAAGCCGTGGTACTGCTGCAGAAATCTAGAAAGATGTGAACGAAGTTTGTAGTGAGGCCAACTGACAATATGGACGTCTGCTTCAGATTTGTTTAAGTAATTTCCGCCGCAGGCAACCCTACACAGTAACAAACACGACACTGTGCTTGGTCTAGGTTGTCCTGTAAACATTTGAAGTCTTGGTGCTACGTGGTTAGGATAAAGGGCCGGTAATTTTGCCACGTGCAGGGAATAAGGCGACCATTCGTAAAAATAAAACTAAACACGTTTTCATTCTGTGAGAATGCAGTGTAATAAGCATTTGAGCGTGGAAAACGTTGATCGACGTGCAGTGCCTGCCTTTTCTTTGAGAAATGTGACGTCACGCAGGCAAACAGAAGTAGCGATTGCACGGCCGAAGATAGGGGCCGTTAGTCGAAGACACGTCCGGAATTGTGTGAAATTTTTGGCACGCCTTTGAAAAGTTCCGTCAGGTTATATTGCGCCCGAACGAGCACGAAAGAATTCGTAAAATGTTTTTCCGGTCTCGAAGGCGTTTAAAGCAAGAAATAAAAATGAACAAAAACAAAGAGGGTGTGACGCAAGTCAGCGCATGCGCGCATCCGCGAGCGGAGCAGCCGACTCGGCTCTCGCTCGCGGCTGACACCCCCGTTATCTTCAAAAGTGCTAAATGTGATTGTTCCGAGCGCTTTTACTTCGTTGCTATACGTACGTGGCGTAATGCACGAATATCTCCCGAATTACGCGAGCGCGAACCGATTTACAATACTAGCGCATCTCAGTATGTGGAGCGTTTTGCCTTCCTTGTTTTCAAGCAAGGCACTGAGGGGGAGAAGGGTGGGTAAGATTGGTCAAGGGAAGTCAGTGTTCTATGAACGGCTCTATGATCGTTCGGGAAAGTAATTGTTACTTTTTTTGCTGGGAAAATAAATGCAAGGACTGCCGTCAAGCGTCGGGTTTACCGTACGGTCCTATATAAATGTTTTAAGCATAAAACAAAGAAAGCGTCTGAAGCGAAACCCAAGCCAACTAGCTTCTTAAGGATTTTTTACAGCGACCCCTAGTTTACGTGCCGCGCCTACTCTCGTCAGGCACGCAGTTCGTCACGGAGGAATAAAAAAAAAAAAAAAGAGGCATGCTCACGACTATGTGAAAACGAGCTTGCACCTTTGTTTGTTGTTTTACCGTCGCGATGCCTTGTTCGCTTTTTCTTTCCACTGGAAATGCTCACACTCAAACAGTTGTCCTTGCGTTTGTTCGCTATTGAATAAGTAAAATGAATTTCCTCCGAAAACAATAACAAGTGAAGTCGGAAAAGTAATGAAGCGGAATAAAGGGGTGTAATATGGGCGAACAAGGGTGGGCAACTGCGATTGTGTACACATAAACAAGAAAGTCGTTCTTAACGCTCCACCTTCCCCCTGTCACCTGTGCACGAGATACTTTTGCTTGTGTACGGGGGAGCGTGCTGACCTCGGGGTGGCGTGCTGCCGCCGCCACTGTGTTGTGTGCGCAGATCTGCTTGCGAAGACTGTTTCGGACGCGCACAACCGCACCTGCCTCTACAGCACGGAACAGATTCAGGACCTGATGAGGAAACCGCTCGACATCTCGCGCGTCATGCTCTACAAAAACATGGTGCGATTTTGTCTCTCCTTCTCTTCCTCCTCCTCCTCCTCCTTCCCGCAGGATCGCCATCCGCCGCTGGGACGTAAGAACGTGTCTATCCTGCAGGTTTTCGCATCTGCAAAGCCTTTCGACCTGTATCACGCGAACTCAAGCTTCGTGAGGTTGTAAATTGAAACCATCGAGCACAGACCAAAAAATAGGTTGCTTTAGGTGTGGAGACCTGACTGGCCTCTTTCTCTGCTATTACCGCTTCCGTTTTCTTTTCTTTTTTTTTTTGTTACTCTAGGATTTCTGCATTTTGTTTGCTTCTTGGACAGACGTGCGCCATTACATGTGGCGGCAAAATTTTGCTAAAAAAATGTTGTAAAGGTGGCTTCTTTGCGTAGCTCGAACACTTAGTGGCGAAGCTTGATTTTATTTAGTTCCGACAAGAATGTCGAAAGGCTGGCTTCCTCTCACAGCTTAGTTGCGTAGTGGCGAAGCTTAATTTTATCCCGTTCTAACAAAAATGCCGGAAGGCTGGCTTCTTCGCATAGCTCAATCGCTTAATGGCGAAGCTTGATTCATTTTAATGAAAGTAGCCACAGAACAAAAATAATACCGTTGATTGCTTCAAATGCAGTGCGATATGAATTCGGCGAAAAGAAGATGCGAAAAGTGGCGTAAGCTATTTTCTTGGCTTACTTCCACCATCTGACCGTGTCGCAGAGCGATGTTCTTTTTGCATCGGTCACCCAGTGGTGTTATTGACATTAGGGGTCATGTTATGGGTGACCGATTGCTGTCATGTTACTTTTGCATCGGCCACCTAGTGATGTCATAGACGCCTTCGCGCAGGCCTTAATTTATTTGTGTACATGAAAGGATTGCTGTCAGAGGTCGAAAAGAGTGAGGCATACAAAAAAAGCTGCTACAAAAAAAGCTCTGGCTGTCGCAATTTTTATGGCAACGTGCGTTGGTGTTCAGCTTATGCTTACATTGGTCATCTTTAGGTTTCTTCAAGGTCGTTTTTTTTTTTTCGTAAGCGTCGTTCCGGTGTCCGCCCCCTAGGCGAGACAATTTACGCCTGTTGGTGGATCTCCCTTTCCTAAGAACAATGAATACATACATACATACCATGAATTTTGCTGGGAATTCTGAACTTGCAACAATAGAGGAATCCGCCCTCAAGTGGAGAGAGAACACTGACACGCAACGTGTTGTCAGGGCGATACTCGTGGTCCGTAAAAGAGTTTTGGGACCGCGTTTTCTGTGTGCAAAATTCCCGCCCAACTGCGGTGCTGTGCAAAAAAGCCGACCCAACGGCGCCCTTTATGCAGTGAAGCCAGAAGCATGTGCAAGGTGTGCGGCAAAGCCAACTTTTGGCAGGGAAAGGCTAGAGCAGGTTGTTTCCGAACGTTGTGGGGAAGCATTCACAAAATGATGGGGTATGCGTGGTCTGCGGTAAAGAAACAGAAACTATGCGGCACATAGCGTTAGAATGCGAGGGTGTTCTTCCAAATCTACATGAGGGAAATATTCGGCTTCCAGAAGCCCTAGGATTTAAGGGCTTCTGGAACTTCAAGGCTGCCGAGGCTACGAAAAGAAGATTAGAATGTTGGTGGACGAAAAGCAGAGAGGGGAATATTGCCTAGGACAGTTACCACCTATAACAGGAAAAAAAAAAGTATTTTGTGCCTAATAAGTTTTTTTTTTTTTTTGCCTGCCCTAAGCAGCGCTAGTATTAAACCAAGAGTATAAGACATGGATATATTAGTCTTTTTTGGTGCGATGACACGTCATCACCCCGCTACAAAGGGGAAACCAATAGCAATCATCATCATCATCATCAAAAGGTGGAGGACACCTGCTACATTTCTTTCGCGGGCCTTTTAGTGGCCGGAAAAATCCTCGGTTGAAAAACTGCCTCGCTATGCAACATGTCAAAAAAAAAAAAAAAAAAAAGCCAGGCGTAGTTGAAACAAGCGAATGCAGTCCCACCGTGTTCTTGTGCTTACAACTGGATTTTTCATTGTCTAGGCCCACGAGGAGCTGTGGCTCGACTGCGCGCAGAAACTGACACAGATCATCCAGCAGATAATCGAGTTCGCCAAGATGGTCCCTGGGTTCATGAAGCTTTCCCAAGATGACCAAATTGTGCTGCTGAAAGCAGGTACGTGACCATTTATTTTGTTCTGGACGCCATGCGAGTTACTTTATATCTAGCTTGATCCGCATGACACTTTTTGTGTAGATGTGAGCTGAAGGACTACCGCGCGGTCTTGTCTTAGCCATTGTGGGTAAATTCTCGATTCCGTTCCTGTCACAATATGCGGGGAGGCGAATTGCCCACTCTGCTACTATTGTTGAGCTCAAGCAGTGGCTGACGGTGAGGTACCTAAGCAGAAGCTACTGACACTTTATCTTGCTAGAGGTTGTACAGTTTGAAGAAGTTGCATAATTTGACTTAAGCAAATGCCTCTGTTTGGCCTTCATGGTAAATTATCTCGTCTGCACTGATCCTGGCACCTTTGCTGAGGGTAAAACTTGGTGTATTGTTAGTTTTAATGTGCAGTGCCATGCACAGTGAGTTAGTGTAGTGTAGCATGTCTTGTTTGCACCGTGTGTGATTTAAGACCGCATGGAAATTAAATGAACTCAAAAACACCTTAGGATACAGGTATTACATCTTGCATAAGAAGTAATGTCCTTTACTGCTTTATTTTTAGGCATTAGAACTTTTCACACAAGCATCAGTACCTAAAATGCCCCCAAATAAAAAATAAAGTGCTGCGAGACAAATTTTCTAGGTTGCGTAAGAGTGTCATGCTTGTAAATGTTTGGTGTCCATCTGCATTCATTTCGAGCTGTTTTCTTTGCTATCTTTTTCCAAGTGTTTATGTTTTATGTGCGTGTATGACATGTTTTTTTATGTCTTATCCCCTTTATTGCTTTCTTGTTGCCTTTTTCTAACAAATCCCTATTTCCTAGCTTACTAAAAATTTCAGTTCAGAACACCGTCAGTAGCCGGGCTGAAATTCACTACCAGTTTATATTTATTGCGTTCTATCTCCTTAGCTTTCCTTCTTTCTTGTTCATTTTTTCTGTTTTCTTTGGGAAACGTTGGCACTGCATGACCTTGCCGCAAGTTCTTTTCAAACACCTCGTCGTAAAGGTGCTTTCCCACACATCGGCCCTGCTTGAGGCGAAGCATGCTTTCCGTTCCAAATTGCGTCGTGTAATTTTTTTGTGTCTGAGGGCCCCTTCTACGCTACGGCGACCCTTATACGAACCCGGAGGAACCAGCGAGAAGGAAACGCGGGAAGGAAGATGAAAGATGAGCAGAACAGCTCCTCCAGTGACTGCTGAACCGAGGCTGACCGTTGTCCACTTGTTTCTTTTTTGCAGGGAGCTTTGAGTTGTGCATACTGAGGATGAGCAGGTACTTTGACGTCGCAACGGGTTCTGTGCTTTACAACGACAGTCTCCTCCCCATGGACGCCTTCATCACGCAAGGTGAGCAATTGTTGTTGCAGAGACTGTTTCTTCGGTGCTTAAACTGAGGACATGCAAGCGCATGCCTTTCTTTTGGGTGCATCCTTAAGGTTTCTTACTGATGTATACTGGAGGGAAAAAAAAGCAAAAAAACTGTTACTCCAGTGCCATCATCTGACAATGTTCCATTCTTACTTGGTCTGGATTGCGGCATGGCTTCTTGTCGTGCCTGACGACAAAGCATTGACAGCAGCAACATTTTTTTTTGTTCATCTTGCATGCAGTTTTTAAGAAATTTCTGACAAATAACTCTTTCGTGAGTTTTAATTTGTATTGATAAAACAACTCTAAAACAGTTTTATAACAACAAAGTTATGATTTCTGTAGCCACAGGCATCTTTTGAGCTTGTTCATGAGCCATGCCCGGTAAACATGGAAAACTTCTCGGTGGTTCATAATGTCACCCTTGTCGACGTGCGGCTAGACGCTGGAACCAGATTTTCCGCTGCTATATATGGCCACTGCACCTTTTATGGGTGTGACTACGCTGTTTAACAAGGTCTGTGAAGGAAAACGCAAGAGGCGTGCATGGTCTCAATGTTCGAAACGTCGAGGTGTGAACTGGAAATGTGTAGTTCAGTGAAAGGTCAGTGGAACTGCAAGTTCCTCGACTACCGAAAATGATGGGTTAGCTGCGCACTTTTCATTGGGCAAGTGCCTTCGTTTGCTAAGGTGCTGAAGAAAAGGTTACGCACTGCATCCTGTTTCAACAATGCCCAGCCTTGTTGAAACAGCCCAGCCCAACACATTTGTGATTCAATGTCATGCTGGCTGCGTGCCTCACAAAGTATTATTAAAACAGTGAAATAATAGAGGCACAGGGAAATTTCCACTACTGCTCCTGCACACTTAAATTTAAATTGTAGGTGCACGCAAGCATCTCATTGGTGAACACTTGCATCTTGTCAGACACTTGTAGCTAATGGGACTTCTGCCATGTTGCATTCTGCCCCGATATCATCAATGTCATAGGCTTGCAATAAAGCTCACAATTGTGCTCCATGCCAGGTGGCTTCCCTGGACTAATTCCTGCGGAGTTGAATTTGGTGGCGCCTGCTGAGGATTTGCAGATTTGTCACTACACCAGGAGTGGTTCAGTGCTAAAACACACGGAATTTTGTTTTAAAAAACAGGCTGCTTCTCTGGCCTGTCCTCCCTGACCCACCTTTTTTTTTTTGTTTTTTCCGGGTTACTACAGCCTCTGTCAGCCGTGGTCAGAGTTGTCATGGAAATTTTTGAGCACTTAACTGGCCTTTCTCTGATTGAAATGACATGATTTGAGGCAACCACCAAAATATTTGCTTTCAGGAACATGCCTAGACATGAAGCGCCACTGCTCCGGTTGTAGGAGTAATTTAGATCCTCCCAAAACTACTGCCTGAAACTTCGGAAGCCTTCAGTTGGTTCTACTACTGCAACATCTACCGCTGAGGAGAGTTTGCACATACAAAGCGTAAAATGCCCGTCTTTGATTTGGGAGTCAGTCACGATTTGATGACTTTTCGGCCACTGCCGCAACATAACTGCAGTCTTTGTGAATGGTGAGACCTGACAAAACTATGGCTTTGTCAGGTGAAGAACTACAGCATGAAGAACTGCAGGAATAGCATTCAAATTTTTGTGCAAAGTAAATTGGGTGCAGACTGGGTAAACTGCTAAACAGGTGCTCCTTTATCTTTGCGTGCAGAAACCCAGGAGATCAAGCTTGTAAATAATGCCTTCAACTTTGTGCGGAGCATAGCCGAGATGAAGCTCACCGAAACAGAGCTGGCGCTCTACTCTGCCTACGTGCTGCTGGCTCCAGGTGAGTGTAGCTTTCACACGAAGAAAACCAGGCGTCCTTGCCACGTATTGCTTCTTGAAAAAAACTGTTGGATGGCAGCAGGTATCAAGACCAAAAATTGAAGTGTCACGTGTGAACTAATCCGTTTGCAAATGAACTAAGAGACGCGTGTGTAATCTGCTTCTAAAAGCTTACTCAGCTAAGTGTCAGCTGAACTTTGGGTCAGAACAGGCTGGGGCTGCTTTGACCGTCAAAAGTTATTGTTGAAATTAATTCGTGGCCAGAAGATTAGTACTCATCTCTGCAACATAATAGTCCGTTTAATTAAAAAAACGAAAGTAGAGTTTAATGTTCTAGATGTCCTGGCAAATATGTTTAAAGAAGAGAATCTTGAAAGTTCATTGTAACTCTTGCCTTTTTAGTGATTCATAACAATGCATGGCTTGTGGGAGGCTGTGATAGAAAAACAATGTGCTTAGTATGCAAATATCACGTGCAAAGCAGGAAAGGGAATAAAGGGTTGCCAAAGCTGACCTGTAATAGACACGCACTTATGTGTCCTGGTCTGAGCAGATGAACGAAATTTCTGCAGAATTTCATCCCTGATCTTAGATTATGTTAGAGAGTGGGAGGTTTTCTTTACACTTCAGTTAGTGTGCCCTGATTGTCTATGACAAACATAATTAAAGTGCGCAGTTTTGATTATGACGAGCAACCTCCTTTGATTGCAATTGCAACCCATGTGCACCCACTTCCTGGCCAAGAAGAGACTGTTCTCCAGGGGACGGGCGGGGGAGGTGGGGTGGGTTAGCCGCGTCTTGCCTCTGGTGAAAATGTGCCCTGATTACTGTATTTCCCCTTGGACTAAGTCACATAGATGATAGTGATGATGAACCTACTCCTCTAACTTTTTCTCCATTTTGCTAAATCTTATATCACCATTCAGCTGTGGTCATAAAATTAAACCTCCCAACATGCCTAGTAAACGGCTGTCACTTCACTGTCTGCCTATTACGATGGGACGCTGCTAATCTGTTCTTCTCATTTGAATCTTCCTGAAAGCTCAGCACCACTGTGCCTCTACATTGCAATACATATTTCAATGATACGTTTCTTTTAATCGACCGTGCGTGTGGGGTCCGAGGTCGGCAGTGCTGTGGGCAAGCGTGTCAGTGAGGGCTGTTCCCTTCTTCACTGCATGCCCCTGTCCTGCAGACCGGCCGGGCCTGAAGGGCGTCTCGGAGATCCAGCGGCTGAACGCGGCCATCCTCAAGTCGCTGCGCTACGAGCTGGGCAAGACGCACGAGCAGCCGTACAAGGGCGACGTGAGCGCTTTCGACTGCCTGCTCGCCAAGCTGCCCAGCCTGCGCGAGGTCAGCCTGCTCCACATAGATGCCCTGGCCAAGTTCCGGCGCACCGTGCCCCACCTCGAGTTCCCCGCCCTCCACAAGGAGCTATTCTCCGTCGACGTCTGAGCCACTGACCCCACCCAACACCCTCCACCCTTCGCAATGCCACAAGGACCCCTCGACCCCGGCGGCGCCACGAGTAATCACCACGTCTTAGTCCTCCGGATCTGAGTGCCGCAACTGTGCCAGCTGGCCTCTTGTTTGATAGCCGATTGGATGTAGCGAGGCTTATCGGTTGTGCTTGATAACACCTTGGTGCTGGTGACAGTGGAGGCCGAGGCAGCCTCCGCGCAGTGTGGTCCGGCGAAAGCGAACGTGTCTTCTCCGGGACGCATTCATTCTTGCGCATGGTTCATTTGAGGAAGATTCGCGGTTCGGTGCTGCTGCCTTGTGCGGATGCTTCTCAGTTAAGGACAGGTTCCTTTCGGGGACCCGATTGGCACTCTCAGTTTCCAGCACGTCCATCTGGCCTGTTAAGGCACCTGCCTCTTTTTTTTTTTTTTCAGTAGTGCTTTTGCTGTTCTGATGCCTTTTGCCGCTGCCGACCTCAATGCAGTTGAGTGCTATTTACATGCACGAACACTACGGTCACGACGGGAACAAAATGGTACTCTTGACGGGTGTCAATATTTGTTGAATTTCATGGGTACTGACGGGTACCTCCTGGCACCTAGTAACTGAATCCAGCTGCTCTATGCACTGGCAGTCAGCATTTCAGGGGCCTTTTCTTGCATTATGTCGCTGATAAGCAGTTCTGATAGCCAGTGCTATTAACGTTAGCAGTAATGGGGCACTGATTAGTAAGGCACCTGGTGCATGTATAGGTACCACTTGCAGAATCACCACAGGCCATTAATTCCTTGCGGCAAAGGCTTCTCACGAGCCAGTCCTATCTCAGATTCCCTTTCATAGTGAACATCACTTTTAGGGAGTGTCAGCGCCCACAGCAGTGCTGTTTTGCTTTTGGCATGGCACCACATTTTGGCGTCATTGTACTGGGTCTGTTCAGTCTTCTCTATGGTGGAAACACAATGGGAAGATTATTGACAAGCTGTCTTGTGTTTTCAACGGAAGCCGGACTTTTGCGATGTTTAATCGTGCTTGAAGGAAACCACCGGAGAAGACACGTCGTTGCGGAGACATTTCATTTTTTTTTCTCTGCCACATTTTGAAAAAAAAAACAGGTCAGTAGTTGTTTTTTTGGTCATTTGCCCTGAAGGGAAGGTAACTTCACTTTTTTGGAAGGATGGTCCAAGATGCGAAGCCTTGCTGGGAGCGAGCGTTGTATCTTGTGGGAAAAGACTACAGCTAATCGTTCGGGCAGACTGTGGAAACATCCAAGGTCATTGGGTTGTCCGTGGTGTTATTTGCTCAGTGCTTGTGTGATTGCCTTTTTTATTATTTACTGCGATGAGGATAGTGTTCGTAAATGCATTTTTCTTTTCATCATTCGCTGCCGACGTGTTTTTGAGTGTACAAACAGAGTATATCTGGAACAGCTGTACCTTTATGCCTTTGTTGTGCCGAGATGTACATGTTAACTAGAGAAGAGTGGTTAATGCATCAATATGATATCCAAGCTGGGGGTTGTACCCGTACAATGTCAAAGGAAGAATCATTCATTTCTTCACGGAGGTAATGCAAGTTCTTTGTGCACTTTGTTAATAGCTCTTTCATTTGCACTACCTGTCTCTGTAAGAGAGTGTCTACGCAGACATGCAGCTCAAGAACGAACTGAGGCTATAGGCGACATACACCAGGTGTCACTGGAGAACACTGAAGGAGGTTGATTCACCATCAGATCATGTTCACCTGCCTTGCACAACTTATTGCAATTTTTTTTTTCATGTCCTTTCATAGCTTCTGAAATCGACATCACTGCCATCTCTTTTACTGGTCGATTACGGGGGCTTCCCTTGCAATTTGTAGCTATCGCAAAACTAAAAATCGGTGCTTTGTGACGTCAGCTGATGCGCGGCGGTCCGAGGGAAACAACAGGCGACGACGTCACGGCGGCTTGTCGGGAGACGAAGGTGGTTGTCTGTTATTAATGCACACGACGAGTCGAGAAACATTTCAGGTCATTTTGCGCGCCAAGGTCAACGTCTTCTCAGTCGCAGAGGTTGAGGGTCGCGCGGCATGCGGGGAAGTTGAGGCGTGAACAAAGCACCCGCCACGACTGGTTCGGGTCTCATTTGTCCCCGCGCAAGTTGTTGAGATTATTGACTCTTTCTTACTTGTTCTTTTTCTGTCCCACTTTCTATCGCGCAGATGTTGTTTGGTGTCGGGCGTTTTCCTGTTGAGCCATTCATGTTTTTACGAGCCCTTGTTCTCTCGTCCTTTTGCTTGACGAGGAAGTGCAAAAAAAAGTTTTAATCGCGTCGTAGAGCGCGAAAATAAAGTTCAGAAGCACACACGCACACACAGACAGATGAAAACTTACACACCCGCGCACACCACCACTAAGCTGAAGAGAGAAAAAAAAAAAACATCAAGTTGTACATAACCCTTCATTCAGCGGGTAGAGCCGTACTGAAACTCAACCCAGAAAGTTTTCCTTTTTGTATTATCTCTCGTCTTCAGGAGTAAGCAAGCGTTTAGAAACATGTGCTGTGGTAATTCATACCCGGAGAAAGGGAGGTTAAAAAAAAAAAGGAAAGGACAGAGAGAAGCAATAATGTGATATCTACAAGACAACACCCATGTATACAGACAAAACACGAGAGGAGAGTTCTGGGCTGCCCCTTGTACATATTCTGCACCTGTGCGACCGGTCGATCTCCATAGATGTGTAATTACTACCATTATTATTATTATCATAATATTATATTATATTATTGTTCTCGACGCGGCAGAATACTAACTACATTTCTCCCCCCTCCCCGCACCCTTGTTTCGGCAGCGTCAACACCATTTCTCTGTTCCCTGTTCTCGCATTGTTTCTGTTGTCTGTTTCCTTTGTTCCTCTTTTGCGTTGCTGTCTGATCGTGGGCAAAGTGGAGGCCAGAGGGCGGCGTGTGGCAGCCAGCTTGTTATGCATGTTCATGAACGATCCTGTTAAGCGGTGCATGCTTGTCACCTGTTGAGAAATGTAGCGCGTCCGTGTAACAACGGCGCGTTGTGAGTGGTGCTACCAAGCGGCAGATGTTTGCGCGGGCTTCGCGCCTGTCGGCGGAGTGGACTGTGCAGATCACTTAGACGTCTTTAATGTGCCTTGCTTCGTCTGAAGTGGTGTCATTGAGTGTGCAGTGTCAGTTCCCCCTCGCCCCCCTTTTTTTGACGAGGAGGAGGAGTAGTTAGTAACAGCACGTTGAAGTTGCAGAGCTATTGTTTTTGCCATAGTTGAAGGCTTTCCTGCGGACAGGCACGCACACTTGTGGCTGGAGCGGATGTCACAAGTGTCGCAAAATCTCTCAGGTATCTACATCATTCGCACGTTTCCGCGTTAGCTGCAAGCGTTGTGTTCGTGCTTGCTCTTTAAATGGCCGGACAACTTAAGAGCGACATTGGCCCAAATGTGTGAGAAGCAGGTTCGCACTATGCAGGCAAGGAAAAATAGCTGGTAGGAGGCGCAAGTTTCCTTTCAGGTTGAGTCTCTTACACTGGCTCGCACTGAAGTGCGGGTAACTTAATGTGATCTGTCTGTTCCCAAACGTTAGCTCCGCATTGCTAGACATAAATTCAAGTCTCTTAGCAGGCTCTGTTCGTCAATCACAGAAGTGCTTCTCCCAGCCATTTTCAATTGCATGTGTCGCAGACATGGGATCGCTGTTACGTGAGAAAGTTTGTATGCATCTCCAGCGCCTATACATTTTATTTTCCACGTAAGCGAGAAGTCCGCGTGACGTCTGTCGCTGATATCATTAGCGTGGACTGGGTAATTTTTATGCGTCACTGTTCTGGACTGTTGTCAGAAAGCCGCCCCAAAACTGTTTCTTCCTCTTTTCACCTCATGTTGAGGGAGCGACATCGGTGTTCGTCTAGCGAGATGTGCAACTGAGGTATCCATTTGCAGAGGTATGAGAAATGACATGCATTCTCGAGACTACTGCCAAGCTCCGTTTGCTGTACAATGCATCCTTCCTCACCCCTTTCTTTTATGAATTACGTTGTCTTTGGTGAAAGGTTTAGATGTTTTTAGACTGCCTATGGAGTGATGTGTCCTTTTTTAATGTTATACGCTCACTTATTTATGAAGCACAAACGTGAATGTTTGTTTTTTGACATGACATGAGGTGAATAAATGTACATTGTATGCTGTCCTACTTTTCTTTCATACGTTTCAATCGTTTCATTTCACCTTCTTTCTAACCGTACACCTCGCTGTTGCCACGCAAGCCCGTCTCTTCCCGCACCCAATTTCACCTTCGCTGTGGTGCTCCCTGCCAGCAGCCATTGGCGCATTTGTTAAAGCTTCTGCCAGCTCTGGATGCTGCATTCAACTTGCTGTGCTGTTGTTTAAAGCTTTCAATGCTGCAAAGTTTAGCCACAACTGCGAGAAATGAAGCGAAATTTGATTCTGAAGAAGGGGCTTGCACTTGTACAAAGAGAACAGTGACCTTGCAGCTATTTTTTCTCTCAGCTTCTTGCTGCGCGTTTCTTGGCGTGAATGTGTGCGTTCCCTCCCATGCCCCCCCCACCTCTATCCTGCGTGCGTTGCTTTTCATGTTCGTGCTTGTGCACTGTTGCTAACTGCCGCGGCAAGTCTTAGCATTGCCACACAGGCCCACCCAAAGTGGGCGCCACTGTGCTCCTATGTGTCGGGACATTGCGTGTCTCTAGTAATATGTCGGTATGCTGGTACAAACATGCCGCCTTTTCAGAGGAGGCGAGAGAGTGAACGTGTTCTTTGCTTCAGTGTGGGTGTTGTGTTCCGTGTTTTCATTTCCAGCATGCATCATCGGACAATTGCGCAGTAGGTAGGCGGCGCGCGCGTGTAGCCGCGTTTCATTCACCATCGGCACGCTCTAGCAGGCCCTCACCACGCTTTTGTCACGAACATCTCATCGTCACCAGCGGAACATGGGGAAAAGTGACAGGGAAAGGAGAGTTCATGCGTTTCCAAAACATTACCGTACCTCCCACTCTTGCAGAGTTGTTTTATAAATGCCTGGATACATGCATACATAGATATACTATATGTACACCACATACCATGAGCAACCATTTTGCACCGCATTCGGGGCTTAACAGCAGCCGGACGAAATGAGTGTGCCGGACCCGGGAGGTTCCTTATACATATATATAGAGTTGTTTCATCACATCGTCGCTTGTTATTGCCAGCTTTGTCGGCGGAAGTGTCTTAGAACTTCTCTCTGCTTCCTCACCGCTTGCGTCCTGTGCCTGAGCCTGTAATCGCTTGCTTCACCGTCTTTTTCACAAAATGCATCGAGAATCCAAAGGAGCAGTCTTCTAGGTGTCGCATGACCTTGCCTGAGAGCTGAAGATAAGTTTGTAAAGACACAGTATTATTGGCGGGACAATCCTTGAGCGCCAGGATGTGACTGAGGATGGCTGAGTTAACCTAGGGAAAATTGGAAAGCTTGTCGTTATGCGTGAATAGGTTTGCACGCATGGGTTTGACTAGCTGTAGTGGCACCACCAGGGCCACAATGCAGTGAGGTGCCGTTAATGCGCAGCTAACTAAACTTCCAGACTGGCAATGTCGATTTCACCGTCTGAATATGCATGTCTCGTTGGATGCGTATTTGTTTGTTAAAAATGCTAAATGTGCACCTAGATTCTCATGCAAAGTTTTTAATGCGAAATTGCAAGCTGTTTTATTTCCAGAATCCTTGCGCAACTCGTTCAATCAAAGCCACAGGTGCTCGCTTTATCGCGTGTACCATTGTTTAAATTGACCTGAATATCTTTGGGGCAGCAGAAATGAATAGCATGGGAAAAATAACTCGTGTGACAGTGCTTAACTTGTGTTCTTTTACGTATGCCCCATTTCTTAGCACCGCTTCAAAAAATTGTGAGGCGTATGGCATCTCGACAGCCATGGACTTTGCTAGCTCTGCTTGCCTTATCAAGATTAAGTCAGTGCGCTTCACTTCAGCTGCGCCATTTCGCATAACCCCCACTCCGGAGACATGGCAGAGTTGAAATAAATTATCTTAAAACATCCTTCTGGCTAAATTCTACAATATGGTTTTAAGTGTAAACTCTTGATGGTGTCCGTTTAGCACTATGTGCAGGCAGATCACCCATCAGTGTATTAGATTTCAGTCCAGAGAAAACAGATACCCACCATCTGGGCCAAAAATAAATAGCAAAGAATTCGAATCCTGTCCATGAAGTAAAAAAATATCTTTCTACTGCTAAATGTTTTTCATATGTACACAGTACATGATATGAAGAGGCTCTAAACCTTCCAAAACATGCCACTAAACACGTTTTTATGCTGCATGCACAAGTTTTCTGTGGTGCAATATGGAAACAATTATTTTCACAAATTCCTCAGATAGGCAGCAATTCATTGAAAGTTGGGTGGAAAAAAAAGAAGGAAAGATAAATTCAGTATTCTCAGTAAATTGTGATACGACGCACAAGCTTGCTCTTATACCCCCAAAAGCATCAAATCAATTCTACGTGCCGAGTTAGCTCTCCTATCATGAGTTTCCACCCTCTGAAATTTACCCTGGGTTATCATGGAAGTCACTGAGAATACTTAGTGTGTAAAGAAAAAAGAAAATGGAGAGAATTAAAGCTTGAGGCCAGAAGGAATGCAATGTGTAACAGCACGTTGAAGCCAGAACGATCAGAACTGGATGTCAGAACAGTTGTTGCCGTTTTAAAGAGCATTACCTCGTGGTGCCATAGAGCAAGAATAGCCTACCCCGCGCTTTTGTTTCCAGCACACCTCACAAGGGCAGTGGCGCGTTCTCGCAGACTTTTCAAAGTTCCGTTTCCCCCCTTCTTCGCAGGTCTGCTTCCTTCCCCTTTTCGCCGACTGTTGCGCAGTTTGCTCGTTTTTGAAACTTCGCCAAGCGCGGAAGACAAAATGAAGGTAGAGTAGCCGGGGACAGTGCCACGCTCACCTTCGCAGCAGGGGCCGACTAATCGGCAAAAAGCACGAGCGCAAATCACTACACACTCAGAGAACCTAACTATATTCGCAACATAATATATTATTATATTATAGAGAGTGCCTTCATTTTCACCGTGCTCGCGCTACACACACACACACTACTATATACTGTTGTTCCGATCACGCCAGCCAGCAAGCCATCCCCGCCAGCTTCATTCAGCGTCGCGTATAGCTTCAACGGCTGGTGGTGGAATACGTCTTGCCTCCCCCTGTTTTGTCCCTTTCCCTTCACTCCTCGTCTTTCTCTATCTCACACACGCGGTGCACAAAGCGTCACGCAAAACAACCCTGCTCTGTAGATACATCTCTCCATACCAGTTTTTTTTTTTTCTTCTCAACAGCAGCACCAATCGTTTCGACTTCGCCTCTTAGCTTGTACACTGCCATCGCAGCTGCGAGTGATAGGCCGCACTGATAATTTTATTTCCTTGTTGTTCTTTCCTGCTCGTGTAAGTCGGTCGTAGTCGCCAAGCATTCTGTGAATCTCTCGTCGTACCCTCGCCCAACACCACTGCAGCTCCTTTGCGCACTGAGGAGAAACAAAAACATCCATTTTTCCGGCCTGTTGCTGGCAGTAATGCACTAACGAGAAAGTCGGTACCCTCCCCCTCAGCGTGCAGATCAGCTGCAGAGTGTGTGGGTGAAGGGCTGCACCCTCCCTTTGCTCCCATTGTACGTCCCACTAATCACTGTTCTCGTTCCGCTGCTGTACAATGTGTTCGCTAATGTAAAGTTATTTTTGTGAGTGTGTTCACTGTCGTTAATTGAGTGTCGTTTTTCTTATTGCCGCCCCCTCTCTTCCCTCCTGTGTGTGTCGCTCGGAACTCTTTGGGATGGAACTTATTATTTCGACGGTGTAATATATATTGAAAACAAATAAATAAATAAAGGAAGAGACGTTTCATGTGACACGAAATAAAGTGTATCATTCGAGGTTTTCCTGTGTTGCTGCCCCCTCTCTCTTTCTCTCTTGCTGTTGTTGGCAAGGCACCGCTCGTTTCCCAGGCATTGTCATCTGAGACAGGACAGCACAAAAGCGGTGTAATTTACCTATGTAAGTACAAACCCGAAGAGTTGAAGAAAAGGAAAAACAATGTGGAAAGAAGCCCTGCAACAGCCTTTGCAGCTATCTTGCTTTAAACTGATAAGATTACTACGAGCGCTGGAATTGGAAAGCTGGATCCGCCGGTACATTGTTCGACAAAAACAAAAAAAAAGACGTCACAAGGAGTAAACTGAAATGTGATTAACAAAAATAGACAGGTTGGAATGCGCATTCCAGGCAGTAGCTGCATTGCAGAAGTGAAACAAAAACTTGTGTGGTTGCAATTTTACTGTCTTCATTTTACTCTTTACTGTTCCTCTGAGTACATCTTTTCCCCTTTGCTGATGGTACATATCTTGTGTTGCAATACCTTGCATCGTAAAATACAATAGCCAGTTTTACTGGAAGCCAAACGTTTACGGTGTGTTTACAAAGAGAGTCATATTAGGTCAGTCTTGTTACCTAGACGCGACTAAAGTGTGGAAACCAACTAATCGGCTGGAAGCACGCCTTTCTGCATGCCAAAGAAATGCAGAAAAAGAAATTCCAGCACATAACCTGATCTCATGAGAAACAGTGCGTCCATGCTGTTTTATATGAGTGATAATGCTGTTTGAAAGCTTTGGTCGTTCAGATGAAGTGGGGTTTCAAATCACCTAGTTCGCACATGCACAAAAAAATAACATATATAAGGATTTACATTGCTTTCAGAACGTTTTTGCACCAAGTGGCCTGAAAAAATCCCCAAAATCAGTGTGGTAGAAATGATGGGGCCTGTTGCGACGTCATCCCACAGCTGACAACCTGTTGCTGCACGTAGCTGCGCTGAACCAGCTGAACGCAGTCGCATCATCGCTGATCGCAAGTGCGAACACCGCCTCATGGCCTCATCGTGCGACGCGCGCTGTCGCGCGACGAGGCCACAGAACAGGGAGGATCGCCAGTGGGAATGTGCCTTTACAGCTCAATTCCAGTAGCTCAACTTACCAATTTCGCGCTTGGCGCCGGTGCCCACCGGAAGTGTCGACTATCCAAGGAGTGTCTACCGGAAGCGACTCTATGGCCACTGCGATGACTGCGATCGCCGTAAAACTTGAACTACAAATAAGCAATAGAAATAAATTTAAATGCAAGTACAAAGCAATTGTAACAATTACAGCAACAATCAACCAGCAGCAATCAATAAATTTGCATTCTTCTAGCGCCCTTCATTGCTATTTTGCTTGTTTCGGTCCTTTTGTGGCGCCAAAGCTGGCCAAAGAAGCCATAGCAGCGGCGGCAGCTGCAGGCTTTGCTGCGGTTGCTTTCGGTTGGGTTGGATATGTCGCATCGTGATAGCAGAGAAAGCAAAGGTAAGTCGGTGCAGCCCAGAATTGTTGCTTTCCAGCAAGAGCCGCTAAATTGACTTATGCGTTATATTTATAATTTCCTCAGATAAAACAAACTTCGCCTCGTGCTTGTTGATCCTTGAGCTGTTACTTTTTGTTCACTGAAAGAATCTTGTGGCGTCGATGATTACTGGAGCCTTTGTTTATATAAATCGCCTTAAGCATTTATTTAAGTTCCTGCAGCATGTACGTGTGCATTTGAAGCATCTAATAAAAGTCGTGTTTGTGCGTCGGCTCGTGTTCAGGGCGCATACGCTCGTACGACTTGGGTGCGGTGAGTGCGCGCCGGGTCGACTCGCATGCGTGCAGCACCCCGTTAGTTCTGTTTCCAAGCGCTCTCTGTATGGTATGCCACCTTTCTGTCAACGAGGTTGAAGACTGTGATCTGCGTGCACTTAAAAATATCTCTGGCTACTGGCTCCTGTGCATTTCGGGGACTTGGTGGTTGCGATTACGTGCTTATTCCTCCCCGCCTCCTCCTCTTCCTCTCCCTCCCCTCCCTGCCCTGCCGTTTTCGTATACTACCCGTATATATTTCAACTCACTTGCTTGCTGCTGTTCCATAGTGGGGCTGTTCGATTTATCGGTATCACCGCGGATAGTCCGCGGATTCCCCGAAGCATGGGAAAATCGAACGCCGGACTGCTTCTCGGGGAGTCCGCGGTGAGTCCGAGACTGTAAATCGAAGAGCCCCACCGTCTACCAACCAGTCCTCTGGAAATTTTGAGTCTAGAAAAATCGGGGAAGTTTTGGGAAGTTTGAGACCTTTGGTAGCAATAAGAGAAAATGAATATTACATCTTTTGAATAAGCGAGACATGTGCTGACGGGTATACAAGACATTCGGTTGGCAAGATATTAAAAGGGCTAATATATGTCATGATCAGCGAATGTCCCACCTAATATCAGAAAAGCTAGTGTGATTTCATGCGGAGTTGACTTATCTTTTTGGGGAGTTCACTTTCACTGCAGTGGGGGAACTGCTGCACCGTTTATGTCAACTGCACCAAGAGCCACACCCTGCTCTGTGATGCTCCCAGAGGCGGTTTTTGTAAATAATTGCTCCAACGATCACTTGCCTAAAGGCAGGGAAAAGTTGCTGCTTCTTGGGAAAGGGAACAGGAAACCGAATCGAATTGATTTGAATTGCAATATGATACTGTAATGTAGATATTGATATAGTCGAGCAATCCCCTTGTTGATGTGTGTACCGTGCATTGGGGAATGTCGGCAATCAGCCCCCGTGCTTTGTGCAATCTGCCCATGAAAGATTCGAGCCTTCTATCACGGTCGCCCACAGCCCGAAAAGAATGGCGCCTTCACACTCGTGTGCCTGATCAGGCTGCAATATTTTGAGCATTGCCGTCCAAGCGCCCATGTTGCGTGTCTCTCCTATGGGAGTTCTGCCCAATAACTAAGTTCACCACCAGCCCACAGATTGCATCTGCATATATTGAGGCGCAACAATACAAATTCTGGCACATACACTGCACTAAGTTTCATCTGCTTCGGACTCAACCTCACATCTTGTGGTGAGGGCTTCGTTTGCAGGAGTGTCTAACTCATCCTAATAAATTTAGTTGTTAAATCACACCATATCTGACCACTAACAGAGTTTCATTCCCGCACCAAGTTTCATTCATTCACTACATTAGGTACGTAGCAATTGCAGCTTTAATGCGGGTGATGTGATACTTCCACACTTTTTGAGTGGCATGAGCAGGTCAGAGATCTGTAGAATGAGTTATAATGTGAACTTTCATAAACAAATTACTGCATGTTTTTATATTAAGACTATGTGATAACCTAGAATGTGTATTTGCACTTATTACCTCAAATATTCTAAATATCACTTCCAATATTATCATCACTCTACACCTCGGGCATCTGTATGGTGTGATCATGGCTTCGTGCTCTGATCGTTTTCATCCACATAGCACGTGCGTGTAGCTTACACTGTCACCCTCTCGCACATTGAGGGTAAAGAGGGTTGAATTTTTTACCTTTCCAATAAAAAGGGAAACAATTTTTCACACATCAAAAGTGAATTCTAATCCTTGTTGTACAAGGCACCTCTGCAGGCACACCCTTCTCCAGCTTCTTCAAGTGCAACCTCGTTGCCTGATCGGATTCAATGCAGCTGCATGCCTTTTAAAGGCACCATGAAGGCAGCATACAACTTTGCTTTGTCCTAAAGATTGGGTTGCCCATACCCCACTACAAGTTTTTTTGATTGGAAATGTTGCTGCCGTCACTGGGGAATTAGTGTTTAAAAGGAGGTGGCAGAAGCCCTATGATGTACTTGAGGAAACAGCTAAAAACAGGCAGCCAGTACAGTGACTCTGCGCCGTTGTGAATGAACTGCAAGCTTGGAACCACTGACTAAAGCTAAGAAATTGTAGCAAGGCATTCCAGTGTCTAATGACCAGTAATAACAGTGTAGCCATAGACTTTGTCCTTTCCTCGGACGTTAGATGTGACTAGAATTTGACGATTTAAGCCTACTTGAACCTTTAGCGTTTCAAGAGGAAATAGCAGGTGCAATTCGTTCTTAATTCTTTGGCTTCAAAAGCTATTACACTGTTGCGAGAACCATCGAAGGGATGGCACAATGTCGCCACGCCTCATAGAGCTTCTCTAATAGAGGAGCTTTCGTGCTTTGTAAAACTGTTTTGTAGTGTTCACCTCCAATTCAATTTGGTTTCCTTTGCGTTACTTCACTGTAGCCGTTTGTTAATTGCATTACCACTGCGAAACAACGTTGGGAGCTCCAGGTGCAATCCCACAAAGCTATTTCAATAATCGGTTAATTTGGTCATCATCAGCCCTTTGTACAAAATGGACATTGGGTCGCGAGTGCAGAAAAGTAGCTGGTAAAATTATTTGAAGTTCATCATAAAGCTGGCATAAGTGTTATTTCAAAGAGGCAATACTTTGATTGGAGTGAGTTGATGTCATGTTGTCTTGATGGCCCCCTGAAGCAGTAACAGTGAGTTTGGAAAGAAGATACCTAACTGCACTTTCAGGAAAACTTGATTTAGGCAAGCTGGTTTCTCGTTCCTGTTGGTCTGCTGCCAGCCAGAAAAGCAAATCTTGGTGTGTGAAACAAAATGCTTGCCACATTGTAAATTTTTCAGTCAGGAAGAAAGGTGCCAAATTAACATCATTGTGTAAAAATTACGATAATTAAATGAATAAATACTATAGGCGAAAGACACTGCCGAATGTTTTTTACACCTTCAGTTACACAGGCTTATGCATGCTGAGGGAAAATCAGGAACAATTGGTCAATTCTGAAATGACAGTTTGGTGTTTCTGTGACCCTGTGTTTCTTGCTCAGATTGAGGCCGTTCTTGAAGTATGTCTTATACTTCACCTACAATCTTTTATAAATGAAAGACCAATGATGGAGTGCCCTGTTGTAACGCACAGCAGTTCTTGTGAACATATGACTGCATGATTGTGATCTTGTTTTTCCTAGTTGTGTACAACCTGTTAGGCGGTAGCTTGGTCCCATTGATGACCACCCACCATTGACTGGCGCTGTAACCATGAGACCAGGGGCATATAGAGTGCCAGGATTTTAGAGCTTCCACTCCCCCAGAAAAGTAGACGCCACATTTTCAGGCAGGGAAGTTTATGAAAAACCTAACGTAGATCCACCTCTTTTTTCCATTTCAGTTACAGTGCCAGGGCACAGGAGTTGCAAAATTTTAAAACCCACTGTTGATTATATATGTGCAGAAATTCCCTAAGCTCCCCCCCCCCTCCCCTTTGTGCCCCTTTCCTTGAATGCAATTCTTAGCTATCCTGCTGCATGCGAAGCAGAAATAAGAACAAAACATGGTAGATGATCCACATTATGTTCTGTCCTTTTCTCTTCCGTTTCAGGGGAGACCAGCAGTATGGATGTGAGCCGAATAAGCCCCGAGTGGAAGAAGCGAGTGCGCTCAGAGTACATGCGCCTCAGGCAAATCAAGCGCTTCAAGAGGCACGATGAGGTCATGGTATGCTGAAGAATTCGTTTCCTGGTAGCACACGCCTTGATGGCTTAGTGCCAGAGCTATTGTGGCACTTAGGCTGCATAGTTAGTAGCACTCGCCTTGATGGCTTGGTGCCTGAGGCATTGTGGCACTTATGGTCCAAGTTATTGGCCTTGCTTCTGGCCAGGCTAGGGAACTTTTGATGGAGGGGTGCAAGATTTCGTCAAGAATGCCAGGGGGGAAAGCTTAGTTCCTGTCCTCCCACTGCTGTCTGCCTTATAGGCAGTGTTTGGTTGACGAGGGAAATCTTAAATTTAGATTTTGATTCTTGGCGAGAGTAGTTAGCTGCATTTTTGTTTTTGTGTGGGAAAAAATTGTAGAGGCCTGTACTGAACTTCTGGCGTTTAGTACACTTAACGCTTGTATCGATCGAAGTAAGCATTTTGTTTTGACATCATGTTGGAGCTCCTCTAGCTGCTGGTTCTCAAAGAGGTTGTGTTCAGTTGCCTGCATCCAGTTGAGAAACATGTGCCACTCATGTGTATCTACAGAACCAAGCAAAAGTTCTACACTGTGCAATTCCCTTAAAGGAGTAGTGACACGAAATTTCAAAGCTGAGATAACTATGTAAAATGCCTCCATTTTATCAGGAGATATCTCCCAGCAAATTTCAACTGTAACCACTCAGTCTAACATATTTTACATCCATTTTAATCTTTGCCCGCACGAGAAAGCCCAGAGTGGGCCCGCATGGCATCATCTGCTCCTTGCCCCGAACTGCCGACGTCGGGGCTCCCGTGACGTAGCCGACGCGCTGGCTGCGGTTGGCACGCCTGCTATGCCGTGTGTACGCGTCATGGTTTCGGGACTGACGTCATGCTGCCCGGGCACGTGGCAATGGTGAAGAACTCGGCAGGTCTGGGCGTGTGCATGCGCTCTCTCGCGCATGCGCGTCCAGATCGGCAGCGGTGCGAGAGTTGTGACGTAAGGGGCGTCCTCCTGTCATGGCAGCCGCTCAGTGTTCGTTTTGTTGAAACCGAAACAGACACGAATAAACAACGCCGCAAATGATTTTTTACTCTGCAATCGACCCTCTAATGTGCCATTCTATGATTAGTGGGCTGGTGGGCACCCATAGCAGCAAAAATATGTAACACGAAAATTTCATGTCAGTACTCCTTTAAGGCATAGAAGGGATGGATGGATGGATGCTTGCGTGTTGCTTCAGCCTACCACAAATTTCTTGTTCCTCCCTCTTCTTGTAGGCTGCGTACATGACCAACAGGCGTTTCATCATTGAGACGGCAGCTCTCCTGCAAAAACAGCAGACTGACACCAAGCCCGTCGCCATGTTTCCTTCAACCCCGCCATTGCACAAACCGGCCATGAAAAAGGTGCTACTCCTCTTCTCTTCGAGAGGTAATTTGAGTGCCATTTGTCGCTTGCCTAACCCTTTTGCTCCCCTCCTCTGTTGAAGTGTGAAGTGGAGCTGGGAGATGGGACAAAACAGGCGTCACCGATGCGTGTCATGTACGCCGTCAATCCCATACCAACCATGTACACGTGGGCACCGACTCAGAGGAATTACCTGGTACGGCACTATTTCACTTGGTGGTTACATTATCTAGCGAGTGTGCTCCTACTCGTAGGCACTATATTTTGTTGCTGCTTTGTGGTGGGTTTTTAATTATTTATGTTTATTTTCATCACTTTTCCCGCAGGTGGAAGATGAGACAGTGCTGCACAACATTCCCTACATGGGAGACGAGATCCTGGACCAGGACGGGAAGTTCATTGAAGAACTTCTCAAGAACTATGATGGCAAGGTGCACGGTGACCGGGATGCCGGGTCCGTGAACGACGAGCTCTTCCTGGATCTGGTTCACGCGCTGATGGCCTATGATGATGAGCCAGGAGGCAGCTGCCCAGGTAAAGCGGCAGGCGCACTCACTTGACTCCTGAAGGGCACACATCTTCTCCAGTTGCAAACGTAATAACTATTGTATAACCTTATTGGGCTGCACTGGTAGCATGCTGGTTAGTGGTCCCTGAGATGCTTTTTGAGCTAAGTTGGGGTGCACTGGTTGCTTGTAGTGCAAGCGTGGCGGTGCTGTGTAGTAAGAGAAACCAGTGCCGCCTTTTGGAAAGAGTTTGGCTACACTGGTTGCTTGTAGTGCAAGCGTGGCGGTGCTGTGTAGTAAGAGAAACCAGTGCCGCCTTTTGGAAAGAGTTTGGCTATTCTTCTATCTTGCGATGCATCGCTGGTGCCGCACCTTGCTATCTAGCTGCCCAGATATTGCCCCTCTGCGGTCGGCGAAACCCGGAAACAGCCATATGTTGACCATCTTCCTGATCTTCTGCTCCTGCTCGGAGCGTTTCCTGGGGGTGCATCCATGAGACTGTTCAAAATATGGTGGAGCATGCTATATCGGTAGCGTGCTAGATCGATAGTGCAGGTTCTGCTGTGGTGTTGCAATGACCTGTCATATGCCACTATCCCATTGATCGCGTCTATTCATTAAACTTCTGCAACTAGATGGCTCTGAAGAGAACTACGGGCAAATTTTTTCCCGGTCTGTGTTATCAGTGGGACATGCATCCACTTGCTCTTATCCTGCCTTACTCAACTTAATTTTTTGCCGCCAAGTATTCTTCCCCAGGAGCTGCGGTTTTGTCTGTTGCTCTTTGTGTTACGTGTCTGCCACGTTGTGCATCTTAATTTGAGCTGAGGCATCTTCCTTGCTATCGGATCCATGGTGCATGATTTTTACCCCTAAACTTGATGATCTCTGTGGAAGTTCAGGTTTCTTGAAAATTTGTGAAGTTTCTTCGCATTGTGTAATTTTTATTTGAGGGACAGGGTTAAGCCACACTTAATCATTTGGAAGTTCTTTCTGAATACACCCTTGTGCATACCAGTTCCTTGCCCAGTTTGTTTGGGTTTCAACTGAAATATCTGTTTTTTTCTTTCTTGCGTGAGTTACTGTACAATGGTTACTTTTAAGGGTATTGTTGCCTCTGCTGCTTGTTCTAAAATCGTGGAAGCTTCTTGATATGGGCACTTTTTTTTTCTTTTCCAGACAAATATGATGACCAGGGGGCGCCATCGGAGTTCATTTTCACAGCCATATGCTCGGTGTTCCCTGACAAAAGATCTCCGCAAGAAATGAAAGAGCGGTATGTATTGCTGTCAGTGTCAATTTTCAATGCGGCAAGCAATTTTATGCTGAAGTTGGCAAATGTCTTGATGGTGTGTGCATCAGTGTGTGTGCATATCCAGCTTGAGTGAGGAACAGGACTATGGTGTTGCTTCTAATTTCACTTCTCCGGGCACTTCATCCATCTCCCGTACTAACCTGAAAAGTCTTGTAATAAGCCACGGGCCCCCACGCCGAAGTACATCATCCCTTGTTCACCAAACACTCCTGCAGTGCTTCCAGCTTTGGGTGGTCATATACAGTTGAACATCAATTTAGCGAAGTCACCGGGACCCGCAAATCATTTTGTAATATTGGGAACTTCGTAAATTCGAGAGAATGATAAATTTATTGCCTAGTGAATGAGCTCATGATATTCGCCTGCACGCACTTCGTGAGCAGCGGGAGCACACACTTCTCATAGCTGGCCAGTGAAGTAAAAGCGTCCTCAGCACCCTTGTGTGCCGAGGGTGCCTGGTGGAACTGATTTAAAGCCTGGAAAGAAATGCGCAGTCGGTTGTTCTGTGCAGTTTCGATTTGTAGTTTCGTACGAACCAAAATGAGAATGCCTCCGTTGCATTGATTGTACTGCTCCTACACTGGCAGCACACTGCCAGACATTCTAGACGCCATAAATTTGGAAAAACCTCTTTTTCTATACAACTTTTTTTCCTAAATGCTTAGTTAAATTGGGTTTGGTGGGGAAGTTTGTTTCGTTATTTCGAGTTCATAAAAGCATTAAGCCTATGGGCAACTGCGGGGGAATCCGAATTTGTTTGTTAAATTGAGAAATCCGTAAAATCAGGTTTTGTAAAATCGAGTTTCAACTGTATAAGGTGTTGCAACATTACCTTAGCTGCATTAAAAACAAATTTTTGTTGAGCAACGCGATCACTCCGTTGCATTCAAAGTTTGCACAAAGGTCTCATTCTACGGTCCAATTTGTTTGGTGCCAATGAGATTGGCAGCTGCACTAACTTGGTTATTTATAAGCTACATTAAAAGTATTCACCGGTGGCAGTCCCTTCAGAAGTAGTAAATGCATACATGGAACGTAGGTGCCACACACACCGGTGGCAAAACACCACCCTTGGTGTTGCTTCATGGCAAATGGAGCATTTCGTTGCAGCCAGGTTCTACGAGCTACATTCACCTGACCCTGTGAGTGGGGCTTCCATGGGAGATAATTGCTTTTATTTGACATACAAGTTCAGTCCCAGTGGGCCAAAGGGTGTGGCAGGCTGTTGTTTTGCCGAGTGATTAGGGTACCCACCCCACCTCAGTGGTCAGTCCCAAGCCTGGGTAGAACGCAGGAGTGTACCTAGGCTTGGATTGCGGCCTGATTTGTTAAAAATCGCATCATCGAATGCCAGTGATGCCGACCCTGATAGGTGCAACCATACCAGGAAGGCTCCCACGACACAAACGGGGCCCCCTCAGCAGAGCAGGATCTGGCTACACTGGCTCATTTTGGCCTAGCCTACTCGTAATGATATATGAGAGGCCTCTGTGCTACATTAGACACAAAAAGGCTGATAATAATGGTAAGACAGCCAGCGAATAACCAGTGTGACAGAATGGTGGCTGGGAGACATCACAAGGAGTGGGGGAAGACAGGTGGCTCGATGAAGGGATGAGTCAAGAAAATTTGGAGTCAAGGAGTAATTTCCGACTGTGCAGGTTACGAGTGTTTGAAAATCTACGGAAGTGGCCTTGGTTCTGCAGTGGACATAAATAGCCTGTCGATGATGGGTCTGAATTTGGAATGTTCGGGCCTTGCGTGACGTGACCCTGGTGCTGAATGTGCTCTGTGCATGCTGTTTGTACGGCCACATTTTGTGCAAAGAGCCATTGGCAGGGCAGTGCTGACGAAGAGGCCCCCTCGCACCCACTCTTGCCGGCAGGTACAAGGAGCTGATGGAGAAGGAGAACCCGCCCCCGCTGCCGCTGGAGTGCACGCCCAACATAGACGGGCCGTTTGCACAGTCGGTGGCTCGGGAGAAGAGCATGCACTCCTTCCGCACCCTCTTCTGCCGGCGCTGCTTCAAGTATGACTGCTTCTTGCACAGTGAGTGGGGAGTCTGAATGCGGGGGTCACTTTAACCGCTCGATGGGGGTTTTTAAGTGCGGAGCACTTAAAGGCTCGCCTTGCCGTCGTAGCTCACTGTAACACTCGATGTCAAGCGACTGCTGGAATCAGGCGGCGCAGCGAGATAACGGACCCAAGTAGAGCCCTGCGTACCTGTCGTGGGGCGTCTCGCAGAGGCTTCGAAAACCAAGCTGTTTAAATAGTCATAACCGTTCCAAACTCGTGAAACGCTGGCACTTGTCATACATCTCCCCATTGTTTAGCGCGAAAAAAACTGAAGGTACATTTGAGACAAAATATACGTAATTAACCGGCAGCGCCCGCGTTCATTTAGTTAGGAACGCTCGTTGGGTTGGTTTTTACGATAGTAAGAAAAAAAAGTGGCAGGCAACGCCGGCATGTGCGGGAGGAAAAGCAAGCACAAAAAGAACAGAACTCTCGCTGGCACAGTTTCAGGCAGGGGGCACGCAATCACTGCGGAGGTGGGAAATTTGAATTGCATTTGGTAATAGCAGTGAGCGGATTATGGCGCTACAACCCATTATGGCGAATCACTGCTCCGCACTTCCGACAGCTTTCATGTTGAGTGGAATAGCTTTTTTTAACGCGCGCTCGGATTCTCCACATTGGTATTGACAGGCTATATAAGTAGCATACACGAAACACGTAAGCAAAATGAAAACCACCAAGCACAAGCACTGACTTGCCATTAGCATGGTTACTTAAAAAATTCGTACACACCTAAGACTTTTTGTGTGTTATAATGCGAAAGCATTACATGGTTTTTAAGGCGAGGCGATGATGAAAATATTATCATGATTTGTTGTTCAGAGTCCATTGCAGTAGACACAGCACCGATGAAAGTATTTCGTTCTGTCATTATTATCGTCATTATCCCTTTCCCTCCGGGTCGTATTCTTTTTTTTTGAGTAAATTAATTACAGGCATGGCCAATATCGCTAGTTATCCTGCGTAAACACTGTTTGTGTAAATGTGCTTTCTTACTTGTGTAATTAGCATGCACAGATTATTCCTATAAGCCTCAGTGCATGTCTCCGACACGTTTTTAAATTGATGGCCGCAGCTTATTAACCTGGTCTGCCTTTTGTCCGCTGCAACCAGGGTTCAGTTATGGTGCAAAGGATGCATGTTAGTCTTGCATTCCGAAGGCCCCTGGTTCGAATACCACACCACCAAATTTTCTTTTAGGGCCATATTTTTAGGCCCATATTTCGAATGCGGTGACGATCGGTGCTGATTTTTCGTTTAATGCTTTCTCATTAAAGTGACTTCAGTAGTCCTAGCAGCTGCTTGACTGTGCCAGGTTGGGGTATGGCTGAATAGCCAATAGCTGGTATTACAAGGCCTACTATTGGGAGCTACTGGTGCCGAATGGGGATTGTTTCCAGAAAATGGGTTTAGAACGTCACCTTGGCTGTTGCTGAGCAAGGGTGCCACGTTTGGCCACTTTCGTTTGTCTAATTAGGTGGTGTGCTGCTAATGGGTTCACGCATTTAGTTGAGCCCACTTGACTGCTTTCAGCATTTCGTTCCCCACCGAGCAAATACAAGCGGAAGAGCTGTGACATGAAGCTGGACACGGAGCCGTGTGGGTCGCACTGCTACCTGCATCTGGTGAGGCAAAAAGAAACAGAACAACATGGCAATTACGTCATTTCACACTTTTGACATTGGGAATCATGGGGACATGGTGCTTGATATGTCGCATTGGGGCAGTGCAGCATTGTGACAGCCTGAAATAGTAAACTAAATTGCGTCCATAGCTTTCATTATGGCTCCAGTCTTTGTTTGCAGTAGATGGAATGTGCCAATGCACTTTAATGTGAATTTGATGTACTGGCCTAGCATTGGGTTTGATTGATGGCAGCTTAGCACAATGTGGTTTACCAAAGAGAGAGCATGGCAAGTCAGGTCAGACGAATGTGGGAGCATGAGTCCTATGAATTGTGTTCCAGTTGTCCATCTATCTTGCACCTTTTTTGTCTAACAGTAGTTTTCTAAATGAGGGTTTCGTTTATCTCCCAAGCCAGTGGCAGTCAAGCTGTTCAATTGAACCTGTTCAACTGCGGTATTCCAAAACACAGGTGAAATATACTTGAGGCAGGCTGTGTTCATATAATTCCTTTCAAGAGATTTTGCCACTAATATTAGAAAGCATGAAGCGCATTGACCTGCTTTGAAGTGAGGTTTCTCTTATCTCTGAAACAGACTCTCTGGTGCCACACATTAGCGAAATATTGATGGTCCAGTAGCGCACATTTTATGTGAGCAACTCCTTACAGAGAGCAGTTCTCGTTCCTTGCTTTAGCCATGCTCAGTAGTGCGACCTTCAAGACACTTTTGTGCATTGCACACCATGTTAAGTTTCCTTTCTTTTTGCTTAGGACTCGGTGAAGGTTTCACTGCAAGCAAAGCTGAGGGCAGAGAGGGAGTCATCTGAGCAACGCACCATGCATAAGCACGTCGCCGTAGACAGCGGCAACGAAACGAGCGGGGAAGACAGCAACGACAGCACGCGTGCCAACAGCAAAAAGAGCGACAGCTCTGAGAAGGACCAGGACAAGCCGGCACAGATGACCGTCAACAGCTTGGCAGGTGGGCCTGTTTGCACTTGTGAAGACCGCTTGTTTAGTGAAACAAATACACTGAATAGCCTGTTCACTTGTAAGGGGCATACAGCCCGCTCCTGTGGCGGTGAAGAAGGCAAGATTCTAGCGGCGCTCTAACTGAGTCAGAGCAGTCGGAGGTTGACGTGGTGAGGCGACCAACCGAACATACTTTGAGCACTCGATTTTGACCACCCTAACACTCAAGTGCTTTCCAGAGTACTCCAGAGCGCTCTAAAGCGACGTACTGAATACACCGTAGTTTTACTACTAGTTTTCAGCCTGTGCTTGCTGACATTGGCCCTGTGTTTATTCTTTCGCTACTAATTGCCATTTATGCGAAAATTTCAAAATTTTTCAAAACATCAAGATTTTTTTCAACAACTATTGTTTCTCTTCACTGCTTTTATTTACCACTGTGAAGAAAATGTAGCATGAAAAAAAAGAAAGTGTGGCATTTTTTAAAAACCAATTGAAGTTGTTGCTTGTTCTGGCTCTTGCACGGCCGTAAGCGTAATTCTCCCTACTAAAGATTGCAGCTGTACTTGCCTTGAGCATGGACTTTGTTACTGAACTGTGGTACGGTGGCGCCACTGCGCTGCCATTTCCCTCAAAAACTCTGCCTACCTAGCTTTCTGTGAGTAGTATTGAAATGTGGTGCAGCCTACAAAGAAAAGATGTAAGTGCCTACACATCAAACGGGGACCTGTGGACATAGTTAACATGGTCAAATAGTGGTTGGTTCCACCGCATATTTCGAGGCGTGGAATGTGTGGGCAAAAACAGAAGGGCGTTCGGTCAGTCAGTCGGTCGGTCAATCAGTCGGTCCCAGCTGCATGGTTCACATAGCAGTCATACAGACTCATTTCAACAAATGAGACAAACTGTTGGTCCCAGCCGGTATTTTTAAAGGGGGACGTGGCAAGTAAAACTATTTTTGTTAATTATGGACTAAATTTAGTCAAATTAGGAAATTTTATGTACTTAACTAACCTAACAACAAAACTTAAATCAGTTTAAAAATCTTCTTCTTCTATACTTCTATACTTTTCTTCTTCTTCTATATCTTCTATACTTTTTGAGTTACCAGACTAATTGCCTTTGCAGAGCTGTCCCAAGTTTAATTAACTAATTAGGCAAGAACTCAACAAGATTTTTATGTCAGTATCACCAGGAAGGTCTATTCTGTGCAAGGAAGCTATTTGATTATTGCTTTATTTCCTTTACGTATCCAAAAAGAAAGACAGAAGTTTCACTTTCTTTATGACAAGAAACTATTTCTAATTTTGAAAGGAAGGTAAAACTTTTTTTGTTCTTTTTTTATGTCTAAAGGATATATCGCAATAATCTATCTTCCTTGCACAGAATAGACCTTCCTGGTGATGCCGACATAGGAATATTGTTGACTTCTTGCCTAATTAGTTAATTATGCCGAATGCAAGTTTCAGGTAATTAGTCTTCTTACTTAAAAAGTATAGAAGGTATCTTTAATCTGATTTCAGTTTTTTTTTTGTTAGAATGGTTAGCTACATAAATGCTCCTAATTTGATTAAATTTGGTCCATAAATAAAAAAGTCTTACTTGCCACCAAGTACGGGCTTTGTATTGCCTGAGCAATCCCTCAGAGGAATTCTTGGCTAGTCTTTTTGCGCAGCTTGTTTTAACTTTTCATTAGCTGTAATGATATTTGAACCTAAGTCAGTGATTTCGGATTTAGCAAACTAACGATTTCAGCACTGACTCCCTCTTTTGCGTAGTAGTACGAAGTGGTTGTTGTAGGTGACTATATGCGTATAAATTTGTTTAGGCACTGACTCTTGGATTCTTGTAGCAACCATGATGGTGAAGGGAGCAAAATGTTTTGAGAAACGTTGGGCTGTAGCGGGCATTGAAGTCGACAGTCAACTAGTAGCCAGTTTCAGCTTTTCAGTGATCGTTTGTTCGCCTTCCCCCCACAGGGAAGTCGTTTGCGGGCAAGGCTGCTCACCTGCTGGCCTCCCTTGAGCCGGTGGTGCAGCCATCACAGGAGGAGCTCCAGGAAGAGTGGACGGGCGCAGAGCAGTCCCTCTTCCGCGTCCTGCGGGGCGTGTTCTACGGCAACTACTGCGCGCTCGCCACGCTCATCCTCACCAAGACTTGTGCCCAGGCGAGCCACAGCTCTCTCCCTCTCCTCCTTGCCTGGCTGGAATTTTGCTCGAAAGCATTGCCATCAACCAAAGGCTTACAAGGTTGAGCCCAGATGTATTGAATTGCTAGGAGATTGTGAAATATTGCCAGCATAAGCTTTGAGGAAACATCTACTCCTGGTAACTTTACGGTACAGCAGCACACGGCTGCAGCGAAATTTCACGGGGCCTGCAGAAAAATTTGGTGGAGCAACTTTGTAGCTGGGAATATGAAAAACTGAAATTAAACCTGGAGAAAATGTGGAAGCCATACTTGCTAGTAATCACTCTGCGCAGGCTGTTTCCCCTTTGACAGCAGCACCGCTAAAGGTGTTCACCCAGAGGTGAAAATCCATCCCTTTCCCTCACCACACTGTGTATCACGTGACTGCCTGTCACACCTTTGTGCATAAGCATAGACAGGCAGGTTGTAGAAGCTTGGTAGATCCCTTCATGCACAGGGGTCATGTGTTGGGTACGCTGTTGTAAATTTTGTTACGTTTCCCAATGCCCGTGGTTGGCTGTGCAATGACTTGGCACTTTTGCAGCAGCCACCCAATACCACACAGAAGACTAGGCCCGGCATGCTCACTGCATCTGTCATCAGCGGCACTTCAGTTTCTTCTTCTTTTTAGCACCAATGGGTTTTGAGGAGGGCAGTGAGCAGTCGCTGCATGTTCTCACTGTGTTAGTCCACTCCCTCCTACTTCTTCTAATAAGCTCCCACAAGACTCTAGCATTCTCATAAAGCAAAAGTTACTCAGTTCTAGCTCCACATCTGAACATTCGGCATCTACAGGATGGAACAGTCCAGCAGATGGTTAGGTTGGTTGTTATGTGTTGCTCCAACTAACATGTGTATGAATGGCCACTAGCACCACTCTTGTTTGTGTTGGAGGTTGCCATGCCTGACAGCGCTGTGCGACCCCTCAGTTGTTTTTTCCTGTGCGAGTGGCTGCGCTGTTGCTCTCATGTGATGGTCAAGTAAAAAACTTGCACAAAGTCGCACAAGGCTTGAATCATAGTGCAGCTGGAAGATTTCTTACTATGTAAGCACTGAAGGACGCACTACCACGCATTGCATTAGGTTTGAAATTGTTTATTTACACATTCCAGCATCACTTTTCACTGTGTTAGTAGTAGTCATCGTCATATCAATCTATATCATCGTCTTCCTCATGCATGACTGGCGGGCTTGAATCATTTTGTCCGCAGGCTTTCACGTTTCTCCCAAAGTGGAACGCATCAGCATGCCCTAGAACTGGTGGCAACCAGCTTCGTGAACTGTGCGTCTGTAGCGTGAGCTGTCATGTGCTCCCCCCCTTGAGCTGTGGACTAACGTGGACTGTTTTCTTGGTATTTTTTTACGAGCGCCACACGCAAGCCTAGACGACGACAAGTGCTCCTCGTGAGGCGCGTGCTCACGTGTGCAGTAAACAGCGGGGTTTACTAGTACCCGGGGTGTTCTGATAATGCTGCACATATTATGGCCAGCAACAACAGCTCCGCTGTTAAAAAATCAACTGCCCCTCTTCAATCTTTCTTCACTTCACCCACTATCATCATCATCATTACAGAAGGTTTGCTTTCCTGCAGTGTGTTTTGGGTGGACTGGAGAGACTGAAAGCTTTGCATTAACAACAGTTGATCTCAAAAGATGCAGCATTACATACCTGGGCTTCCATTCCAGAATCTCGCTAACGTTGATGGCATTCGTGGTGACCTGGACCTTGCACCAGGTCACACCGACCGTACTGCCAAGAGAGGCCAATCATTGGCAGGCCAGGAAAGGAATGTGGCACTACTTTCCAAATTGTAATAATCACTTGACGTGGGGCTAGAAACAGTGTATGCACTAGTATTGCGTGCCATGAAATTGGCACCTTGTCTAGAGTTTTGGTGTTCCCAGCTATTCTTGAAGTTCCTGTTCCAAGGTTGGGCGTTTCCGTGCTGCATTGTTGCAGGTGTACGCTTTTGCCCAGAGGGAGCTGGCCGACCTCCCGCCAGAGGAGCCAGTCCATGACAGCACCCCGCCCCGGAAGAAGAAGAAGAAGCACCGCCTCTGGTCCATGCACTGCCGCAAGATCCAGCTGAAGAAGGACAGCTCCTCCAACCACGTCTACAACTACGTACCCTGCTACCACAAGGATCAGCCGTGCGACCAGAACTGCTCCTGCGTGGAGCGGCAGAACTTCTGCGAAAAGTTCTGCCTCTGCAACTCTGACTGTACGTCGTTTTGGTGTCTGCCTTACCACCACATCTTCCTTAAATCTGAAAAATCAACTTCTCTTGCTCAAAAAGTATGCGCAGTGGAGCCCACTCATGAATCGAACGGTGTAATAACAAAATATCAGATGTAGTGAGCAGTTCTTAAAAATTTGTCTATGCCCACGTTTATTGCATGAAATAGGATTTTCAGTCCACTTTAAGTAAAGGACAGCAGGTCTGTGCATAACAAATGGCACATTACTAAAATTTCTCAAATTCTGTACATTTAGCTGAAATTAACGTTGTCATGTATGGACCTTGCTTTGTGTGAGGGATTGCTGTGGTGAGGTTGGCACCATTTGGGGTCAGAGGGTGCTTTTCTGAAGAAGAAAAAAAAAAAAAAGGAGGGGGAGACAGAGGGAAAGAGAAAAAAAGAAGAAATGTAACTGAAAAAAAAAAAGCTTCATTGTGTTCGGATGGCGTTATTGATTTTTTTTTTATGGCCTTTCAGCCTGCAGAGCAAGATCAGCTGTAACCGCCAGGTGTATGGTATCCCTCAGTGCCCACTTCTCCGAAGGGCAGTCAGATAGCTGTAAAGAACAATAACAGAGTAGTACAGTAAGTGACTGGTTTTTCGGACCTGGAGGAGAACAAAAAATAGTCCGAAGAAAAAAGCAGTCCAAAAAATCGGCGAGTCATTACTCCTATAATACTACTGGCAGTTCCTCGTGAAAGTCCGAAATATCCAGCAAGTCCAAAAGAAACTGTCGGCTTCTGTACTTGAAGGTTGCATACTGTTTCCATTGGCATTATTTGTAGTAATGTAATAAAGCCTTGCACGTTGGTGGCCTTTTGTTCGCTGGCTTAGGGCACTGATGGTGTGGCATACTTTGCAGGCCAGCAGAGGTTCCCAGGCTGCAGGTGCAAGGGGCAGTGCAACACCAAGCAGTGCCCGTGTTACCTGGCTGTGCGCGAGTGTGATCCCGATTTGTGCCAGACTTGCGGAGCCGGTGCGTCTTCCATCTCTTCTTACCCACTTTGTGACGGCCAGGCCCTTGCTGTGCCAAGCATGATCTGCTGGAGTTAAACCCCTGCCACATGGCAAATTTAATGTCATTCCCGTCGAATGCCATTCGTTCAAGATGACATTTGTTTGCTGCCACGCGAGAAAATGTAATCACATTCGATCAAAATTCGATCGAAATTCGAAAATGTAATGACATTTGATCAATTATTTTTGCATGCGTATAATTTTTAGTCATTTATTTACTCATATGAAACAAGCCAAATAGAGTTCTAAAAAATAAAACTGCTAGTCTCGCTACCAGGCCAGCCTCAGCCGGTGTGGTGGGTGCCAGCTTAAAGTGCATTCTTAAAGTGCATTCCTGAGAGCAGTAAAGGTGTTTAAGGTCTTTTCACTCAGTTTTCGCAAATATTGAAGCGCTTGCTAAAGTATTTTCTCTACGCAAGTTTTTACCCATCGCAACTGCCATCATTTATTTGCAAATGGCATTAATTTTGGCCATGTAGCAGCACGTTGAGAAAATGACATTAAGTCGAACGAATGACATTCTATAGGAATGACATTAAATTTGCTGTGTGGCAGGGGTTTTAGTGTTTTGCTAGATCTCAAAAGCTAGTTGTTTTTGTCACAAGCACGTAGATTTGATGGCACTAACTTTTGGTAGGGTACAGTGTTTTTCTCCACATGCCACGATTGAGTGAGGTGAAAAACAAAAATGCCCGTGTCAAGATTTCGTAGCATGTTATAAAGATCCTATGGAGGCATAAATTAATTCACTGTCCTCTACTTTGCGTGCTTCATGGCACAGGTGTATCTTTGACACGTAAAACCTGTATTTCAAAAGGATTTTGTGTCTGTATTGTCACGAAGCAAGAACAATGCAGGGTTGTTCCAGTAAACAGGGTTTATTAGAGCGAACTTGTGCTCCGGAAAGCAGTTACAAAGAGAAAACAAGCATCACAGAAGCACTCAGCAATATGATGTGTGCAGGAGCTTCGGCAAAAAATAATGCAGCGGTGTTTGCCCTGCAAGCATTTCTCTCTTCGCGTTAATCTTTCTAGAATCATCGAATTACATCAGGAACACTGACAATCAGAGCCGAATGTTCCAGTCTAGTGGTGACAGGGCGAAACTCTCTCCCTATCAAATAAGATAGCCCATGCGGTATACGAAAGGAAGGGAGAGGAACACATGCTTCATTCTGAACACAGATAAGACAGCCGGGTGCGGTCACACGCTGGCAACAAAACACAGAAGTAAGCAGTAGAGAAGGCATCGTTTGTGCCTATATAATAGAGAATGAATACACTTTTATTGGAGCAAACAGCAGTGGTTAAGATGTCACTCGGTGGGATGGGTTGGCTATTCCTAAATTATAGGTGTTTCCCTTTCAAAGCAGCAATACATGCCTTTTAGGAGATGGGACAGCTCCATTAGTTTGGACCCCATTTCAGTTCAGAGTTTGCCTTGTTCTGGGGTTTATTAGTGATTTACTATGCTTTTGTGTGTGCATTCCAAGTAAAGATTTTTTAGCGTGGGCACTTTCCTTTTAATTTATAAGTACCTGGCTGAGCTTTCGACGAGGTTATGTGATGAGCACTTTGCCTGATAGTTGCAGTCTTAACTAAGTAATGCACTGACATTAGGAAATAGCCAATAGCTCTCGATGCATTCTACCCAGAAGTAAGCGCAAGTGGTGCTTCAGCAGTGTTGCTTGGTGGCGTGCGTGCATACAGTAGCCCCATTTCTTTTTCATTGCAGATCAATTCGACGTTCAGAACATTTCCTGCAAAAATGTGAGCGTGCAGCGAGGCCTTCGAAAGGTAAGTTAGAGTCACGTAGGGCTTAAAGAGTGCTGTTTAACAATTATCTTTTTCACCCTTCCTTGTTATTATTTTATTTTTATTTTTTTTTCAGCATCTCTTGCTGGCGCCATCTGACGTTGCTGGCTGGGGCATATTCCTCAAGGACACAGCTCAGAAAAATGAGTTCATATCTGAGTATTGTGGCGAGGCAAGTAATATTTGTGCTGTCCTGCCACAACAAGATGTGGACGGTGGCTACAAATGAGCCGAAATTGATAATTTTCACTACATACCGACGCAGCTAAAGTAACATTAGCATGCATAGCAAACTTGCAAACAGACTGAACACAGTTCCAGGAGGGCACATCAAGTAATGGCGTGACGATCTTGCGCTTACTGCAACCAAGCTGCTTTCTTTTACATACAGTTGTATTGTGTGTGCCTTACCTTAGACCCGTTACTCTACTCTAGATCATTTCACAAGATGAAGCTGATCGCCGAGGAAAGGTGTACGACAAGTACATGTGCAGCTTCCTCTTCAACCTCAACAACGGTGGGTGGAGAAAGACTGTCCCACAATTCCTTTGTTTCAGATGGGAAAATGCATTAACCACTCCTGCTCTCTTCGTCTACAGAGTTTGTCGTGGACGCCACCCGCAAGGGCAACAAGATTCGCTTTGCCAACCACTCCATCAACCCAAACTGCTATGCCAAAGTGCTCATGGTGAATGGGGATCATCGCATCGGCATTTTTGCCAAACGACACATCCAGTCTGGCGAGGAGCTGTTCTTTGACTACAGGTAAGCTCCTGTGTGTGAAAGCGAGTTAGCTTCCTTTAAGCTATATATATATTCCTGTGAGCACAAACACGTGCAATTTGTGACCTCGCCAATTGCGAGTGAGGAGTGACACGGAGTCGGGGTAGCTTTGCTAAGCATTCTTTCGAAATGGACAGCTAGGTGGAGGCACGTAAATCAGTGTATGTGGGAACTTCTATTTTTTAAGACATTAAATTTTTAAGCATTTTATTAAAGGCCAACTGCACTCAAAATTTCGACCTCTTGAAAACACTATTTCCATATAGTCTGCTGAAAAGGAAAGCAAGATGCAAAATGCAACAGCTGAAATATGCGCATGGACGCCGCAAGCAGTCAGCAAAAATTGGCGATTGTGAAACCAAAATCGAGAAGAGCGCAGCCATTGCAGTGACGTTGCAGCCGTCCAGCAAGCGGCCGGACGGTCAGCAGGTCGGGAACAAGCCTGCGCGCAAGCTCTACGCGCGCACGGGGCAGCAATGGGTGAAGCATTCGCAGCAGAACTCGACCGGTTCTCCGGCTGCGTGGCTGGCCAAAGGAAGAAGCCCTGGACGTCCGTAGCGCCACAGGTGCATCATGGCTGTTTGTGCACTCCGCCGGCAGGTGCAGCGTGGTCTGCAGCGGAGCTTTTTTAAACGCTTCTGACTGATTGACCAGGCGTTTCACAGGGCTACCACTTGTGTCCCAGCTGATTTGGTGGTGCTTTACACATTAAAAACAAATTTGGTCGAAGTGAAATTTGAGTGCAGTTGGCCTTTAAGTGGGTTCTCCCACTGCAACTAGCGGCAAGATTTCTTTCAGCTGCGATTTTGGTCAAATGTTCTGCCTTGGCAGAAAAGTACAGTTGAAAAGGTTATGTGGACGAATGTGAGAGCTGTCATACGCCCTGCATCAAGTGTGTGCATTCTAGGGATGCACATACCCCTGCCTTCCGTTGCATGCACAGGTATTAGTTCTGCAAGTGCCAGTGGCAAAGTTTTCAGTAAAAATAGCTCCTGCTCTAGTGCATGTATTTGTTGCTGCATTTTAGTTTTAAAATACCACATTTTTTCTTTGCAGATACGGGCCTACTGAACAGTTGAAGTTTGTGGGCATCGAGCGAGAATTGGAATTTCTGTAGCCATCCAGTGGCGCAGTTTCTATGGCAGAGAACGCCGTGTGGGTCCACTGTAAATTACCACAAAAGCATAATCACAAGTTCTGTATTATTAAACTTTTCATGTGCCATTTTCCAGCTGGGTACTCATAACCGTTAACAGCCTTAGACTGGCTGTTTTTGTACTGCAAGATTGACAGTGCTGCGCACAGCTCTGCCAGAGTTTTTTTTTTTTAATAAACGATATTTACCTCGGCTTTCATGCTTACTTTCCTTGTGTACGGGGGTAAAGGAATCGCACCGAATTTGGGTTAATTGCTCCTGGGAGTCCATGCTAGCCCCAAAACTCTTAAGTGTGTTGCTTACCTGTAATTATAGTGCCACTTATGTCATCAGTGTCTGCGTCCGAGAGGTTAGGAGCAGATGTTGGGGCAGCTAATTGTAAGTCACTTTTTTTCCCCTAGCAACAGCACCCGAGAGCAGTTTTCATGATTGCCTATAGCCTGCTTCCCACCAGCTCAGTTTAAAGGATTAATCCTGCCGCTCTATTTTGGTGCAAGTGAGCCAAGAAATCTTTCTAAAACAAGCTTGAGGCAGTGATGGTTGGGCCCAGGAAGAGTCCTCATCTAAGCCAGGAAGCCCTTGCCCGCTTTTGCAGTCTGGGCCCTGTCTACCAGGCTATGCCAGGCCAAGAGGCCTGTTGGCATGCCCACTGTTCATAAGGGGAAGGATCCTCTTCTTCCATGCTTATGATCACAAACAAAGCATGTGTTCTGGGCTAAATATTTTTAAGAAGTGAGCGTATGTTAATGCCTAAATTGTTAGTCTGAATGACAGTGTGCACTACTGTAGGAATCACAGTTGCTGAATATGTATCACAATTTTGTTAGTGCAGTACAAGCCAACAGGGTCGGGCACCGCAGTGGTCTGGACACCAACGGCAGACTTGATGGTGTGAATGCATGCCAAGGCTGCAGTACAAAATTCAGGGCAAGCAAGCGCAGAAGTCGTCGACAAGTGAATTCGAACACTTGGACAACTTTTAAACTGGAGAAGCAGAGCGAAAAAAAAATTTTTTTTAAGCACCGAAATGTTAACCTCTTATGACCAGTTGTCGCAATTTCGCAACACGCCAGTTGTAAGCCGCGCAACCAGAAGAAAGAATCGGTAGCTGCAACCCCCGCGCTCAGACGGAATCTACACTTTGATGGCAACATATAGAACAAGTGGCATCAGTTACCTCGCTTTTAGTAAAGTGCCGACTGCTTCCATTCCTCCAGCTTATGCCAACGATCACCGTTCCTCACTGGCCGTCCATTTACATGTGTATCTACTAAAGGAACGCAAGTATTTTGATTGCAATAAAAATCTCGCTACATTAGGTATTTTGTTAAAAAAGACACGGTGAGAGAGAGAGAGATAAAACATTTTTATTGAGCTTTATGTGGCTCGGGGCGGTGGTGGCCGCTGGCTTGTGCCGGACGGCGACATCGGCATCTCTGGTGACCAAGGAGGTTTGTACTTCTAGGTCTGAGGAGCTGCTGGAAATAATTTGTTTCTGAAGAAATTTACCATAGACTGGTCTATTATGACCTGATGTTTTGTTTTTGTGCCATAGCCGTAACTTTCTTCCAAAAACCCCGGCATGCGTAAAAGTTCTTCTGCAGCTTCCTTATAAGCAGACAAGCAAAAGCAACAGCAAAAATATTTTTTTCGGCCTTACGGCAAATTCAGGCTAGAAGCAGCTATGGGTGGGGCCCTTGGTCCAGGGATCTAGTCTCCTGCTCCTTTCCAGACCCGTAGTGTCTGATTTCTCTGGATGCCAAGGTTGAAGCTGGCCAGAGCTGCGTCCCATAGCTCATGTTGCTTGCTGAAGGCCGTGTAAGGCAACATCCTTAGGTAGTGTGGTAGAAGTTGGATGGCATTCCATGTTTCGTTGTTGCAGTCTTTGCTGAGTTGATGTGGATGCACCTTGGCTAGTCCAGTTTTTCTAGGGAAAACATTTGTAGTTGCCGCAGCATTGGGGTCTCAACAGCCAATAGGCTTTTGCCAGGCTTGGGGTGTCAGGCTTTTAGAGTCGTAAGCCTATCCCCAAAGCCAGTCATAAATGGTAATTCCGGCTCACACGCCACTTCGCCAGCGAAGGGAAAACAAAGTACACAGCACAACCAGAAATCTGGTTTGCAGAGATGGATGGGTTACTATGAATGCCACATAGGACAGGAAAAGGGAAGCTGGACTGCAATTTAAATACCACAAGATAATAAAGGAAAGTGGAAGCAGCTTTATTTAGGCAAAAATGACAACGTACACAGAAAAGACGAAAATGTGCTATGCACGTACGTGCATAGATGTATGTGTATGTCATGAGATGTGTGTGACCCTTATGAAGGAACAGTCTGAGCAGGTTATGACAGCAAAAAGGAAGAACTATCTCCGTTTGCACATATTCCAGACGTGCTCACTTTCTCCGTCCTGAAAATATTGTACATACTTGAGGCAATATTTTGGTTGAAGCGGGGGCGGGGGGAGAGAACAGTTCCTTCTGACGGTTGCAAAGCACCAATTCTTTGTTCGTTTAGCCACGAGCGAGGTAGTTCTGGTGTGTTCCACCTGTCCTGTTCACGGCACTAGGCTGACAGTTCATTTCGACGGCTGAAAAGCACCAATTCTTTGTTCGTTTAGCCAAGAGCGAGGTAGTTCAGGCGCGTTCCGTTTGTCCTGTTCACTGCACTGGGCTGCCGGGAGCAGCAGCCTTCCGTTGTAACACCCAGTTCTGAAAGACGTCCCTGCAGTGTGCGACAAGACACTCGCTGCTGCAGTACTCGTTGTCCCACACGCGTGACTCGGCGGCTGGGTTGGGACAGCCGCTGCGGATGCATCGCTCACGCCCGCCGGGCTCGTGCTGTACATCGGCGTTTCCATCAACGGAGACTGCAGTGGCAGGCGGCGACCCAGCGGAGGGGACAGCGGAAGGGAGGTTAGAAACGTGAGGCGGCGACGAATGCTGCGTCAGGTCGCGATGGGTGGTGCCCATGGCGTGCTGCTGTTGTCCGATTTTGCTGCTTTGTAGTAAGCGCCCTTGAACGAGCGAAATCGGCACTGCGCTCTCGCGCTATGCGGGTGGGGGAGTTCAACTGGTTGGCGGGACTGTCGGAGAATCGTCCGGCTCACCTTAGTAGCTCGTGTGCGATGTTTAGAGACACCCGCAGTTACTTGGATCTCGGCGAGAATGCTCCGACATCCCTCCTTGGCACTTCCAAGCTTCTTTTCGTAGGACTTCGTGTCCTCTTGCGGTGTAGGAATGGTGAATTTCCCGGGGTTGGTTTTCGGGCTGTCAGTGACTTTCTACCGTTCTTACCTCGATCATGGGGGCCGCCATGACAATGAATCATTTGCATTCTTATTTGCCCTGGCTTGCAACGTGACTTCTGGCCACTTCTGACAATTAAAAACAAACACAGAAGCAACATTTTTTTCGTTATGTATAAAGCGTCTCTAAAATAGCCAAGAAATAAATCTGTCATCGCTGATGCAACTAATTATTTTTAACAATATAATTGCTTTGCAGTCACAGCCAACTTTCAAGCTTGCCGACTAGCCACGCCAAGTAAATTCTATGAGCTCGCGTAGCGCGCGGGAATTTGAAAGGGCGAGGGAATATACGCGTCCTTTCACGCTCTGTCGATCACGTCGCGCACATCCCTTAGCGGATTCCACTGTGTGAATGAATACCCCTTACATGGAAGACAGCAGCTAGAACTGGGTACGTTCTGATAAAGTACGCAGCTGGCGAGAAGGTCATGTAGATCCAGCTCACTAGCTGCCTCGTAAATACAACATGCAACTAAGCTTTCTTCAACAGATTTGGTAGCTCGTACTTCCTAAAGATTTCTTCGACGAAAAATGTTGCTCCCATTCCGCAATAATTAGTGTTAAATTGGCGGATTGAAATGGAGCCGTACGCCGTAATTGCAGGGGCAGCCAGAAACGAAAAGTCGTTCAGAAACCGGAAGTTTGGAGCGGCCGATCAACCAATGCAGAGCATCCCATGGTGGGTCATACGGCGCTTAACGGCGTAGCCGTGGGCTTTGTTCTTGATTTGGGCGATGAATGTGACCATAATTGGGTTATTTGGACGCCCCAGCGCCTCTCTTAAAAGCGCGCCCAGCGTGATTTATTCGTTTACGAGCTGTTTGATCTTGGCCTCCACTCAAGAGATGGCGCAGCGCCAGCGCCACTTGTAGGGCGCCTCGGTGTCCTGAACGGAGGAGCACACCTTTCGTACAATAATGAGCACGCCACTCCTTGCATTACGTAGTTTTTAAACGACGAGCCTTTCTTAGACTACCTGAACGCGAAAGTTTTGGTCCGTCAAAAAGGAATTTTTATAGAAGTCTTTCATACGCAAAAACGCGTCGCACTTGGCTCACATATTGTCATGGACGTCGGCAGGACTTTGTGTTGAAGGGGCAAACCAACACCACCGAGACTTTCTAGGTGGTGTTGGGAAAACCCGATCCCGGGGGGCAAGTGTTGGTGTGGCTTGGGGGGGTGGGGGGTGGGCAAGTGCCCCTTTTGTAGTTTTGTTATGTTATGTTATGAATAACATTTTTCACTAGCACGCGAAAAATTCACCGTCGCTGAGGGAACTCCAGTGGAGCTGTACCGGACAAGAACTTGCCGAATTTGCAACCAACGGCAACCGCAGTTGAAATTCTCAGGTGCTAAGCTCAGGTATATACGTGCCTCAGCAGAGTGGTTGATTGATTGTTGGGTAGAACGCGCCGACGCCACACATGAGGCGCGCCGTAATGGAGGGCTCTGTATTAATTTTGACCGCGTGGAGGAGCAGGAGGAATAAATGTTTATTTCACGAGCGCTGGTGCTGCTGTTAGGGCACCCGCCCGGTGGGGGGCGTCCTTAGTCCGGGATGCCCTGGCCTTGGCTAGCAGTCCAGGCCCTCTTCACCAGTTCCATATTCCGGACTTCTCAGGCAGGCCACCCACTGCTCGTAAGAGGGGGAAAGGTTGGGGGGTAGGCGTGGGGTTTGTCCGAACTTTCATACTTGATGGTATAGGGTGCCGGGTAAGGGACAGAAATGGCAGGTGGCCGGGTATATGGTGGGGTAGATAGCATGAAGAAGGGTGCGATGGGGATATGAGTTGGTTTGTATTCTTCTCAGGCTGGTGGGTTCTTGTCTTGATAACTAGGGATGTGGAGCCGGGAATATTCTTCTGCTTTGGCGATAGTGGGCCAGAATATCTCCATATTTTACGAGAGTTCTGTCTTGGGAGCAGCAGGCGATGTCCCGGCCCGGTGTACATGCGCGCGGGCAGCGGCATGGGCCGACTCATTACCGACGAGGGATGTGTGTCCGGGTACCCAGACAATTTCTATCTCGGTTAGCTGACCCTTCGTTTCGAGGATGCGGAGGGCTGTTTTGGAGATTCGTCCCCGTAGATAACTGCGGAACGCTGTTTGCGAATACGTAAGCACTGCAATGGCCTCCTTAAGTCGTTGCGGCTAGTGCAATAACCACTTCCTCTGCGATTTCCGTCTGCGTTGTACGGACGGTGAGGCAGGTCATTTCTTGCCCTGTTGAATTGGTGACGCATACCGCGTGGTCTGGCCACTGAAGATAAGAAGGCGCGTCAGTGTACCGTGTAGCCGGGTTTTCGCCGTACTTTATGTTCATGACCCTGACTCGTGCGATTCGGCGAGCTTGATTGTAAATTGGGTGCATGTGGCGTGGTAGTGGCGTTACCCCGATGTTCTGTCTGATTAGTAGGAGAATCTTAACCTTGTGGTCTTGTGTTGGTGGCGTTGTATAATTTAATGTTTTTAGTGTGGCTCGTCCGGTTGGCGTTAGTTTGAGGCGTTCTGAGAGGTATGATGGGCTTCCTCTATCTCTTCCCAGGTATTGTTCAATCCGAAGTTGAAGTCATTTCTTTGTCGACGTCTTGGAGGGCAATCCTGTGGCGGTCTTATAGGCTTGGAAGTCTTTAGCGTGCGCTGAAATCCCGGCACACAAGCGTGTTCACTTTTCGCCTCCATCAGAAAAGCAACCACGCGGCCGGTATCGGACCAGCGTCCTTGGCCTCAGCAGCACAACGCCTTAGCCACGAGCCACCCCGGCGTCCGCTCGCTTCGGCAGAGATTACACAAGGCGAAGACGTCACTTCGTCCAGTCAATGCAGTCATCATCCTGAACCAAAGAGTACATCATGCGTAAGTATACCTTGCTACTAACACCGTGTATACCTTGCTACTAACACCTTGCTACTATACCTTGCTACTTCTCCGTGTCGTCTCTGTTAACTTCCAAGACAAAAGACAGCACATGACATTAGTACAGCCGGCTAGTTAACGCTCCGGTGGAGCGTAAGCCATGGATGGGAGTGCAACTTAAAATGCACTCGCCCATTTAGCACCTCCGTAGGGCCATTCATTCAAGGATTTCTCATCCCCCAGAAATTACTGCTGCTTTCATTATATCCTTCGCTGGATTCAAGCAAGTGCCAAAAATTGACCGCCTATTTGCTTTCTTCGCTGCAAATTAACTGTTGCCGCGGCTCGTACACGTCTGCATGATTCAGTGCAAAGGAATTTCCTCCCTCCGGCATAAGTACATAACCGAGAGTACCAGCATTTATTATGAATACACGTTGGATTGGCTTTTAGGATAACAACTAAATGACATAAAACAAAGTTACAAATAACGGGTTAAAAACGGCGTCGAACAGGGGCGAGATGATAAAAACTAACACCAAAACAAAACTTTTCGGCTCGTGCTGTTTGAAGCGTAGCACCCCCCACCCCTCTTCCCCCAAGAAGACAGGCGCTGTTCCAACAGATGGCACGCAAGCAGTGCGAAGGCGGGAAAAGTGAATTGAATTCAACAAACGCTTGCTGCATTCCTCTTGGAGGGAGCAAGAGAGGGAGGGGGGGGGGGAGAGTGGGAGGGGGGAGGGGGTAGAGAGGAAAGGGATTTACGGGACAGGGGTGGCGGCAGATTATCGTGTGTCCTTCCGCGACATTTGCAGCGACGCAAACAGATACCTTACATTCATTCATATCGCTCGTGTCTCTCGCATCCGATGTCTCCGATTCATGTTGGTCGCTCTAGTATTATTTCACTGTAGCTGTTCGTTCATCGCTTTCTAGAACACTGTGGACACGCGTTGGTGACGTACATACACTCTCGCAGCATCGGCGAGGAATGCACACACGCCAAGTGAGAGGGAGCAGGGGGGAGGGGGGGGGGGAACGTTGCGCACAAAGAACGGCGCCGAAGTCCGCCCGCTGCTGTGGTATGCATAGGCGTGCATGCGGCCAACGCTGCGGGAGATCAGGCCCGCGACGCCGAGCGCAAGCGTCAACTTTGGCCCGGCCCTGCAGCCCGTCCTTTGATGGTGGTTCGGGAAGCCGCACGGTGGAATTTGAATAAACATTGTATTAACTCAAGGCAAGCAATGTTCGTGTCCGCACTGTTCGGCATAAACGAGGCGCGTAAAGTAACACATGATTGTGTAGCACAGTGCAGAAACAATTTAATATACCAACGTGTATACCCGCGCGATACAGCTTCAAATAAACACCGTGGCCACCTCTTTTCAGCTTCGCTGGTCGATCATCTCCACGGGGTGTAAGAGCCGAACATTCTTTTATTTACTGTTTACAGCGACGGATATTTTCTGTACTGGACAACAACTACAACACCAACGTCGGTTTTTCGCTTAATGGGGAGCTTAAAGAAGTACTGACAAGAAATTTTCGTGATGTTTTTTTCGCTGCTATGAGTGCCACCAGCCCACTAATCATAGAATGGCACATTAGACGCTCGATAGCAGCATAAATAATTATTTACAGCCTCGTTCATTCATGTAAGTTCCGGTTTCAACTAAACCGAAACCGGCCGCCATGACAGCAGGGCGCTCGTGACGTCACCGTTCTCGTCGCGCCACTGCCGGTGCGCACGCGCGCACAGACCGGCCGTGCTCTCCACTGCAGTGAACTAGAATATTCTCCACCATCTCCACGCCCCGGGCAGCATGACGACGTCAGTCCCAAAACCGTGGCGTGTACACACAGCGTAACAGCGCGCGCCAACCGCAGCCAGCGCATTGGCGACGTCACGGAAACCCTCACGTCGGCAGTTTGGGGCCAGGAGGAGCAGATGGCAGATGGCACCATGCTAATACTGATTGCGAAAGGGTATGCTTTCTGAGCTTTCTTGTGCGCGCAAAGATTAACATGAATTTAAAATATGTATGTTATACTGAACGGTTATTGTTGAAACTTGCTGCGAGATATCCCCATATACAAAGGAAGCCTTTTACATAGTTATCCCAGCTTTGAAATTTCGCGTCAGTACTCTTTTAAGGCTTTCTTCGCCTGAATACACTGGGTTACCAAAGTGGAGCAGCGGCGATTCACTCAATAAGCGAAACAAGAAGAACGAACACTATCGTGCGCGCTCTACAATATAGTCCCACAGCGATTTCTTCAGTTGCGTAGCATTACTGCTCTAGGGCTTAGCATTAGCATTACTGCTCTAGGGCACCCCTTTCTTTTTCCTCGAGGAAAAAGAAAGGGGTGCCACATTTTGTTTAGTGTTCCCTACACGTTCCCGAAAAGTACGCCCGCGTCCCAAATTGCTGATCATGAGAAGCAAGAGTTCTCTATCCATTCCTGATTTCTCTTTCTCTCTCTTTGCGTATGTTCTGATGCACTTTTTAAAACGTTTGTCTTGTTTTTGCATCTGGCAATCGAGAAGCCCATCTGTTAGACTAATCACCCCGCTCAACGCGCGCATCTCACTAGTCCAGCCGTAATAAAGATATGCCGCTTCCTCAGGCTTCGCACCTATCGCCTGAGATGAACGCCACCTTGAGAAAGAAAAAAAAAAGTAAATCTGAAAGCTTTCCCTGCGCGTATAAATAATGCATCTACGAGAACTACTTTATTGTTTTTTTTTTGTTTCTCAGAAGCCTAGTTATTCCTTCGCTTTGCAGCGGAGAAAAGTTGCATATTCCAACCTTTCTTCACTACTTGCTCAAGCTAAATCACGCAACCGAGCTAAATAAAACTACAAAAACAAAACACTGCTGAACTCTATTGACAGGCGGATCCCGTTAACATAAATTAACGGAAACCCACCGAACTGCTCGCAAGGTCGTTTGAAGCGAATGCATCTTAAAAACCTCCCTTATGCGTTGACGTCAACACTCCCGCCGCAGCGGTTGTAGTGGATGGGCCTCGGTCGCGTATAGTGCCAGAAGGAGCCTGGCAGCAAGTTTTCTGAAACTTGCTTCGCGATCAACAACAGTCCGGGTTTTAAGAGGCCATCTGTTCCATCTGCTTTGGAGACGTTTGCCTTGGCCGTGCGCGGAAAGCCGAACTTCTTCCCAAGCACACTGGGTGATCAAATAGATGAAAAATAAAGCAAACAGAAGCAGTACAGCTTTCGCTTTGGACTGTTTTATATTAATTACAGAGGGTGGTGCCGCTGATATCCCCCTTTTCTTAGCCCTGCGGTTGTTATTGCGTTCTCGCTGCTGATACGCCTGACGAGGAGCTAAAAATGGCGCTGTTAACTCCAAGGTGGAGGGAACACCTGAGCACGCATATGGATTTTAAAGACGATAGTGTTTCTTGGGCTACTTAACCCCAGAAATTTTGGTCTGTCTGTATGTCTGTCTGTCTGTGGCTCGATTCAGCCACCCGGGTAAAGTGAAACGATGTCTGCGCAATAGTCTTATATACTCACAGCGAAATCTAAATATTTAAGTCCGGTTTATATGTTCATACTTGTCAGCATTGCTGAACAAGAACAAGACATTACGCGCATAAAGTGAGCACTTCGGGCGGCGATATCTTCCAGTCCATGCTGCTCGCGGGAAAGGCAGCAGCAACTACTACGCTCAAGCTACCGGCCCACTTCCCAGCACCAGACCTCAAGCTCATGAACTTGTGTGCCGCACGGCGGAGGGCTGAACGTCAGCTAACACGACACAAAAATGACGCTTCACTTAAAAGACATGTTTCAACAGGTTAAATTCGGCCATTAGGCGGTACACAAAGAAGTTATGGAGATCTCAATGGGCTGCATTTTACGAATCTCTAAGCGTCTTCACCCCGGCAACACGCATTTGGAGCGTTGTCAATGGGCTTTCCGGAAACCAACGGTCGCACAAGCCGTTCATCGCTCTAGCCCTACGGAATAACACGACCCTTGAAGTCTTGGCTCGGGATTTTGCGGACAGCTTTTCTGTGAATTCAAAGAGCCCGGCCTGCCCATTACCTTCTCTGCGTTCGTCTGTCATGGATGTTCCCTTCACCTTCCGGGAGCTACTGACCGCCATGCACAGTTTGCGCCGACGATGCGCAGCGGGTCCTGATAGGATAAGCAATTAAATGCTTGTCAATTTGCCTTTAGAGCGCAAAAAAGACTTGCTGCTGCACTTTAATGAGGTATGGGATACAGGAAATATACCCGCTTTGTGGAAGCTTACATGGGTAGCACCGCTTCCAAAGCCCAGCAAAGACCAGGCAGACATCGCCTCTTATCAGCCCGTTTCACTCACGTCGTGTGTCGCTAAACTTATGGAAAAGCTGGTGAATGCTAGGCTGATGTGGTGGCTTGAAAGTAAGAGAAAGCTTCCGGCATGCATGACTGGCTCCAGGCAACGATTATGCGCACAAGACAGCGTCCTCGATCTTGTTAGTCATGTGGAACACCAGCGATCCTATAGACTGTCAACACTGGCGCTATTTTTTGACGTGTCCAAAGTCTACGACAATGTCGTACAAAGCGGCATCATCACAAAGCTGTCACAAATGGGCGTGACAGGAAATCTTCACCGCTTCGTGCACGCTTTCATCACAGGTCGCTCCATGCAGGTGCGATTAGGGAACGTTTTAAGTAGCACAAGAAGTGTATCGCGCGGTGTGCCACAGGGAAGTGTTCTGTCTCCTACACTTTTCAATGTGGCTATGGCGGGCCTCCCTCGAGCCGTAAAAAAAGGACTGCAAGTCAGTGCACTTATCAATATATGCCGACGACATATGCATCTGGATTTCAGGTTATCAACACAAGCGGTTGGCTATGATTGCTCAAGGAGTGATTCGTGCGGTACAAGCATATCTCTCGTCGGTGGGACTAACAGTCTCCGCGGAAAAGTCTTGCTTTATTTTGTTTCCCGGAAAGAAACGGAAAGCGACGCGCCTCAAGTTAACTTTAGGTGGCTTGCCAATCCGGCAAGCTACTCGTGTGAAGTTTCTCGGCGTCACCATCGACTATAAATTATTCTGGAGGCTGGCCGTGTATTCTCTAGTCACGTCCATGGTTCCCCGCTTAAATGTGCTTCGACGAATTGCTGGATCTAACTGGGGGAGTCACCCATCATCTATGCTTAGTCTTCACTCGGCGCTCATCTTGAATCGGATTCTTTACCAACTACCTGTTTTGTCTCCCTCGGAGTCCCAGTATGCTCGTCTGGAAGCGCTGCACCGACAGGGCGTTAAGATATCCCCAGGGGTTCCCCAGGCGGCGTCTCAGCGGTTGCTTTTGCAGCTTGTCCGGCTGGGAGAGCCCGCAGCCGGAAAGGCCTTCCTCAGGCGGCTCCGCCTAAGGGTATAATCTCGCATACACGCGGTACTCAACACTCTCAGCATTCTCTACCCGCAACGGCGGAAGAACCAACATCAATTGGAGCCACCGTGGTCTTTCGAGAGTTTGGAGTGTCAGCTCACCATCCCGGGCATCCGCTCGAAGAGATATACACCAGTGGTGGAAGCGAGAATGTTAGCACTTGAGCACTTGGACCGGTCGTACAGAGATTGTGTTCATGTGTTTACGGACGGATCTGTCGACAGAGAAGCAGATACCAGCGCATCGGCCTTTGTGATTCCCGGCATGAAAGTTTCCTGGGCGGCTCGCATTGACCAGCTGACGTCATCAACAACGGGAGAGTGCATAGCGATCGAGGCGGCCTTGAAAAAGATCAAATCGCTTCGGGTGCAGCATGCGGTAAGTCTCACGGATTCCAAGTCGGCCCTACAACTCTTGCAGCTTGGATTTCCCGCAGATAAAACTTGCCAACGCTCCCTGCGTCTTCTTCAGCAGATAAAGGAAAACCGACTTAGCGTTCGCTTACAGTGGGTCTCTTCCCACGTAGGAGTGCTTGGAAACGAAGCTGCGGACCAGTTGGCTCGTGAAGCGACATCGTGCACTCGTCTTCTGAAGGTGGCCCCAGATGAACGGCGCATTTTAAAAACAATCATACAAGATTATTTCCGCTCTCTTTGGCGACCACAACATCGATCTTGTGTTACCAAAGGAATGAAGAGGACAGAGGCAACCTTACTGTTCCGCATCCGGACCAACTCAGCGCGGACACCCGCGTGGCTTCATAAGCTGAACATAATCTCTTCGCCTCTGTGCGGAACGCGTGGGGCTACAGGCGACATCGGTCATTTTATTATGAACTGCCGAGAGCATGCGGAGGAGAGGTTAGCTTTGTTTAAAGAACCGCGAAGGAAAGCCGCTCCGCATGCCTCTTTGAACGATTTAATTTTCCCGGAAGGCCATTGGATCACGAGGAGGGACATCTTTCGTTTGATCCTGCAATTTTTAAGGGTCACAAGCCTCAGCGAATCATGGCGAATTCCCGCGCATAGCGGTAAAAGGTGCTGATTGCCGGCATACCAATTGCCGGCATACCACGCAAGGCTAGGTCCACCCGTCAATAAACATCACCACCACCACCAATATAAGACAGAAAATTAATACGCAATGGATATTTACAGTGTTACTTTATAAAAACTGGTTGATTCCTCGGTAAAACACGAAAGTGAAGCGTGCAGCAAAATTTGCAGCTAAGCATGATTTGCGGGTCGACGGCTGTTTTGTGGGTGGGCTTGGCGGGTGACGCCCTGCTGGCGGGTCGCTTCGGCTAAGGTGTACTGGCGTCATTCCCGTGACGGATATGACGTCAGTCAAATCTTAGTGTATCGCGGCATAAAACACTTTCGTGTTAAAATATAAAACCTGAAAACGAACCCTAAGCATAACGTACTCTTTAGTACTAAAGGTTGCTTCCCCGCAAGAATGCCCTGTGTGCAGGGGTGCACCCTTTACAGGCCGTTTGCTTCGCTGTACTGGCGTCACTTCCGTGACGGATATGACGTAAGAGAAATCTTCGTGAATCCCGGAATAAAACCCTTTCGTGATAAAAAATTCATAGATGCTTGATTATCGCAAAATGAAATGCTACATCTACTCCAGAAAAAAATTCACTCCGTCGCCTGCTGTCGCCCGCTCCACTATACGCCTCGAGCTTCGCGATCGCTGCGCCGCCTGCCGCCGCTTCACCGCGGCGTTGACGGGATTTGCGCTGCGAGGCTGATTGGGGCTCGTGCAGTGTTTTGGTTCTGTTTCGCTTCTTTTCGCCTTTCCGCGCCCTAAAAGAACTTGTTATTTCGACGTCTATAGGCAAGGAGTACGTTTAGGTCACTTAAAAAGTAGCTGCGTCTTCGTAGAGTACGCGATCGCCTGCAAGAGCTACCCTGGGACGCGGTTCTGCGCGCTTCGTCGCCGCTCTTCCGGGAGTCGCCGACGGCAGCAACATATCACCCATGTCACCTCCAAAACACCAGGCACAAATGAATTCTACTGTCGCCTCGTTTAGACCTGATACTGGCACAATGAGACGTTGGCTTCATTTTGCAGCGGGACAACGAACGCGGCTTCGTTTCGAATATGTACGTTGCAGAAAAATGTGTTTCGGGGACGTGATTACCCAATCCCGGACAATAACAGCCTTTTATAAGAATATAAACCATATGCTAAAATGTTAAGTAAATTCCAAGCCTGTGCGTCGTTAGATATGTGCCCACACACGCCATATAGCAAGAACCAAGGCAAGTTAATGAAACCACGGGAAAAAAACGCTGTGCAAGTGCGGAATTAAGAAACATAAAGCACTAACAGAAATGAAAAAAAAAAAACATTGCAGCTTCTGACATGCTAAAGACGTTCGTCGAAACTTAAGCCAGGTAGGGTTCACTAGACCAACTATACGCGAAATGCACTGCTTTTCGCGGGACATCGGGGTGCGGGGGGGAGGAGGGAGACGCTGTGTACAAATGCGGAGCGGAATCAAGTAATGAACAGTATAGTAATCCCACACACAAATCTCGCGTTCACTTTCCTTGTGTTTTTCTATACTTCAACGAAGAGCTGATCGTACGGCGGACGCATTTTTGGAAGTATACTGCAGGGTAGGCTGTTCAACAATTAAGCGATGAAAGGTGTCGTTGGAAGAGTGTGGTATGCGATAAGGCCCTCTGATTTCAGTTTCTGCTTTATTTTGCAGGCTCCCTGTGCCATATGACGATATTTCGAAGAAGCATTTAGTCGCGGACGCGGATTATATTCTAAGCCCGTCTCCGCGCTGCTCGCAGAGGATATATGTAGCAGATGAATGTTGCCGGGCACTCACCTCACGACAAGACGACTTTGTCGTGTGCTGATCCCCGAGTATAATTGTGCATTGTCCATCGTGCTTTTGTTGAATATTCCCGAAATTAACACAGACTGGCTTTAAATGGTGGTGATTAATATCTGAGGTATAAATTGGCAAACGTAACTGGCGTGCTGTCAGGTATGAGTGCTCCGCTGATTATGTAAGCGCACAAAACCGATTCAAATCGTAGTGTATAGCCGTAGCATGAACATCTGAGGAGCCGGTGGTTACGGAGGCACGGCTAGTAAATTCAGGTCAGTGTAACTACAATCGGCTCCATCATACGCCGGTTCCGCGAAGCTGGCCTGTGACACACTCCGGGCGCTTATACAGACCGAATATACACTAATATCACATCAGAAACATTTACACTCTCGTAAACACACCCCATTTGCGAACAGAGTGACTGCTCCACATAAACATGTATTTCAAACGCCTGCAAACGGTAAATCTCAGTCGTGAACGTGCCGCAAAAGCAGCGGCGGCAATGGGGAGCGGGGCGCGGACTCCCGCGGCTGCTTTCGAAACGGGTCGCTAGGGGGATTTCAGTGGCGCCCCTACAGGCCGCGCTCGATGCGTATTGGCGGTGAGATCTTTGAGTGGCGCCCCCTGACTCTGACGTCGGCTTAGGGATTCGCGCCGCTGTCGTCTGCTACACTCCGCTTGTGAGGGGCAACAGTGCCTGGGCTAGAAATCGCCCGCTTCGTTGCTGTAGTGCGTTAAAAAGCGTATTTCTAGCAACTCAGTTATTTTGCCAGCTTCTGACGCATCTGGACAATTTGAAGCTGTATCCCCCACAAGTTTGCAACACACGAAGAGATAGAGAATAACTTTCTTCAGAGTATCGGTCAGAAGATCGTGTGTAATTCGTCCTTTCTTGCTTATTCGCGAGGATCAGCGATCAGAGCTTCTCGATAAGTATTCAAAATGCGTAGGCTTCCCTGCAGTATTTTTGAGATGCTGTTATGAAGACTCAACAGTCTAATACTACGTACCAAGCAGCGGCCTCTACACGCTCATCGCACAGCAGGAAATAAAGCGACTTTCTTCTGTTTCTTTCGTTGTTGTCTTGTATCGGATTAATGTTTCTTGCTTTTTTTTCTGCCCAACGCATTAATTTTTCTGTGCCGTCACCAACTCCTTATTAGGAGGTTTCGGGATGTTTGAGAGCCTCACAAAGGTCGTGTGGATATTTCCTTCACAAATTGGCTTTTATTACGGCTGCGTGCAAGAAGGTGCATATCCGCAGCGTGCTTTGTTTATTCACATGCAAATACAATGAGAAGGTTTGTGCTACGCCACCGCGATCGCTCCCTAAACAACGTGGTCCACAGTGCTCGAAAGCGGCTTTTGTGCTCCGAATTTCTATCGTAATTATATCATTATCATAACGAACTGACTCTCAACTCGAACAATGATGACATGATTACGGTGCTGAAGGCATGATATACTCGCTAACTAACGTAATAAATAGTATACCTGCATATATTACAAGACTCGAAACCGAAGAAGAATTCCAAGTAGCTCTTTATTGCTTTTCAAACCTTCCAGGCGCGAAGAACAAATACTATTCTACTCGGGATGGCGTTCTATGATTTGAAGAAAATTACTTTTACTCTCTTGTCCTGGACTGAGGACCCGGCCCACTAACCAGATCGATTTAATTGTTAAACAAAGTTTTCCCCTCCTTTCCTTACTCCTCCTCCTCCTCTTGAGTGCAGTTTTCCTATAACGCATATCCGAATATTGGGAAGATATGGCTGTGCAAAATGTTCCGAAATATCCCTCCAGGTCTTAACAAACATATATGTGTTACTATAAATTTAACGAAGACGTGTCTCGTTTTGCTCAATAAACCTCCATACTGGTTAGATGCCTGGCATAGAATCAGCACGCGCGTATATACACACTGGGTTATTTGTAACTCAACCTAAGGTTTTTGCAGTCTATATAGTGCATGTCGGCAAACTTTCATGCCTTGACAACGTAAAGTGATGTGACAAAACGCGTTCGAGCGTTCCGCAAGGTTGCAAAAACTGTTTTACCTAAGTTAATGATTACCTGGAATCGTGATGCCTTCTGCAAAAGCTGACAGCCTTGAAGGCCTAGAATTTGTTTTGGTCTTCCATTTTCGCTGTTGTCGGTTGGTTATTAGCAGCTGACTGTTCCTTTTGTTCGAATGCTTACATGAGAAGCTGACGCCTAGCTCCGACTCTTCGCGCTCCGCACAGGACCGGCTTCGCAAGAATGGGGTGGCGCCGGCAATGTTTCTCCGGTAGCCGTATCCAAAACTATACTTTAATTGACACCATGAGCTAGTGGATGCGATTTTAAGCCTATTATTATGATAAAAAGTTACCCACACGCCAATTCTGGTGCGGACAAGCATCAGACGTTGACCGAGCGCAAAGAAACAGCAGGGAGAGCGATCCTGAGTGAAGCAGACGACAAATGCGAGAATCCCTAAGCTGACGTCACGGAGGCGCGCTTCGCAGCGCCGCCTGTGTTCGCGCTCACCGCCAATAGCTTCTGGCGGCATTACACGAATTCAAGCGGCAACAGTTACGAAGGGTTCCACAAGATAGGTTCCACGTTCTGCTTGGAACGCATGTGGACTACGGCATGCGGTTGTTAAACGTTGAAGTAGGGCCCCTCGATTTAAGCGCGTTTCCGCCGTACGGCAGCGCTGGCATCGAGGCACCCGGCCTGGAGCAGTGGAACGCGGTGAATTTAAATTGACTTGAGCAAGCCTTTCGCGGGTTTGCCTTGAGAGGAGCGCGACGCCAGAAGGACAACATGAGAGGTGAGTGGGAAAGCGAAGGGAGGCATTTGCCTGCCAAATGTCGACAAAGACTATCGTATTTTGTCGACATTTGCGACGAAAGGAGCAGATACGCGGCCAATGTTTTTCGCGACTACAGTCACAACGGGTAGGGAATTATTTCTTCTCTCTCTCTTTCATATATATATATATATATATATATATATATATATATATATATATATATATATATATATACATATGTAGCGAATCAGAACGGCAAATGAGGGGCTCGTTGAAAATAATACAGAAATAAGGATTCACAGTCAAGAATGCCAAGGAAAGCGAAGGGGAGGATGTGGTAGGTAATCGAAACAGATAAAGAATTCGATTAAAAAAAAAGATAAAAGAAAGAAAAAAAAGAAACAGAAAAGAATAAAGAAAGAAAGAAAGTGGAGAAAAAATTCCCGCCGGGTGGGATTCGAGACCACGACCTCCAGAATACGCGTCTGGTGCGATGACCACTACGCTACCGGCGGGGCTGTTTTCCCGCTCCAATTTCTCGGGTATTTATGTTAAGGGGTTTGTTGTCGGCATTTAAAGGGGTCCTGAAATACCTTCCACCGATGCATGGATTTACATGCAACCAAATAAAGCAATGTATTAGCAATCTCCTCCCTCAAGAATTTTGTTAAAGTGACGAGTATTAGCCGAGAAATCGTAAATCGAAAACCGCGCATTATCGTCGCGCCACATTTTCTCCTCCTTTCAATTTTTTTTCCTCTGTTGACGGCGCGCGAGCCTTCCCTCCCATGATGCTGCGCTCCTCAGCGGTGACGTACTTCCGCTATTGCGTTCCTCAGACTGCCGTCTGCTACGGGCAAGCTCTTTTGGCATTTTCACATTTGTTGACACCATGGATCCCGCACTCCAATCAAGCCTGGAAAAGCGAACGGAAAACCTGGCCGCATGTGTGCGGCCTGGCCTTGCCCTTTCGCGGTGTACGTTGCTGCAGTTTCTATCGGCGGCACGTGACTTTTTATCGGCGGCGAACTCGCAGCCGCAAGGGGAGGATCGTGCGCTCGTTCCCTTTGATGCACCGCGGACTGTTTATCCAAAAAGCCCGTCTCAGATGTGGCCCCTATTTTGAGGCGGTGGTAATTCCTACCGGCGGCGTGTGAAAAAGACATTTTAAACTGATACAGAACCCGTGCACAAAACGCGGCGGTTCGGATCGCTTTGTCAGTGGCGATGAACGGGAAGGCGCAGAGCAAACCAGCGCCGCACTCGAGCAGCGTGCACCCACGTTCTGACAAGCTGTACCCATATCTTGTGAACGGTATGATAGAGGGTTTTAGAATAACGTACGCAGCCGTACGCAAACAGTTAGCGGTCGCTATTTCTTGCATCGTTTCGCACTGCGCATGCGCCGTACGTTAAGACGCTTCTGCGTTTAGCGGACGGAATAATAGCGGACGCTATTTCAGCAAAATAGCGTGCGTACGTGAGGCCGCTTGCGTTTCTAACATGGCAGCAAGTAGCGCGACAACCAACCACGGTTGCGCTCTTCTGTGGACAGTAATTTGCTTCCAATGAACCAAATTCTTTGCCCCTGTGTTTTTAAATACGCCGCGTTAACGGTTAGCACGTCGCCCTCACGCAGATCTGTATCATCGTAACATCGCTGACTGTCCGAACGAAGCTTGCAGCTAAGCCAAGCCAGCGACCGAAGCTGTGTTATAGCTGTGTGTGTGTGTGTGTGTGTGTGTGTGTGTGTGTGTGTGTGTGTGTGTGTGTGTGTGTGTGTGTGTGTGTGTGTGTGTGTGTGTGTGTGTGTGTGTGTTTGCGTCGCCTCCTGTATGCACATCAGCCCGGGCCGGCCAACAAATCCATCTCCTTAGGCTGGCCACTCTCCTCCAATCGGTAGCCTTCCCAGCGCTTCAATCATGCGACCAGTTCAGCTTGGGGCGACGCGGGGTGGAGAGCGGAAACGTTGCCTGGCTAAATACCTTCTCGGCTTGCGCGCCAGTGTGATTTGCTGTTCGTCTTCGCAAACCGCGCGCGAAGTGAGTGCAGAATTTACGACGGGCAGGAGGAGGCAACCGATCATCTGTCAATCGCGGTTCAGACTTGCAACGCATTTTGTGACGTTGTGATCGTCCGAAACGCATCTCTGGATTGTTTTGAAGTTGAATAAAATGTATGCGTCAAACCCGGGCATTCGGCTCAGGGCGTTCTCTGCGATTGCACGAAAGAAGTGCCACGGGTCTTCAACGCTTTCTTTATAGAACGTACTCAGGTAAGAGAATATCAATGTCGTGCTATGGCCGTGTTGGATTCAATACAAACGATTAAGCGTTTGTTTACACTTGTTTGGATAGTCGTAAAATCTCCAAGCACTCCGGCACTCCGCTGGCAGGTCAGCCGGCGAACCGACGCTGTGCAGACGACACATCTCTTTGCCGGAAATGCGTGAAAAACCCGCCCAATAGCAGGATGTCTACCTCATGACGTAGACCTGGGAATTGATGACGTAGACATGTGACGATGGCGGCGTCCAAAAAGACGCAGGGAATTCGGGTGAGAAAAGAACGACAAACATTGCAACAAAAGTGTGAGCTTTCCGCTTCGCGTAAAAGAGTAATACTTGGCACAGATGACGTTGACGACCCAATCTAATGATTGCGCTAGTTCATTTACTGTGCTCAAAACGCCTTCCAGAGCCCCTTTAAGGTTGGTAGCCAGCGCCACTCGGACTACTCGGGGTGAAGGGGACCTTTTTTACCCGCGGGTCGTGACTCGAGCGTCTACGACATGTCGAGAGTGGTCGACCAGCGTTGAACCCTCGTAAGCTACCTATGACACCAAGACTGCCAGAACAGGGACCCTCGCTATGCATGTAGCGAATCAGAATGGGAAATGAGAGGCTCGTTGAAAATAATACAGAAATAAGGATTGGCAGTTACGAATGCCAAGGAGAGCAAAGGGGAGGATGCGGTAATTATTGAAACAGATAAAGAATTTTTGGAAGAAAGTGGAGAAAAAATGCTCACCGGGTGGGAACCGAACCCACGACCTCCAGAATACGCGTCTGGTGCGATGACCACTACGCTATTTTGCTCCACTTTCTTTCTTTCTTCCAAAAATTCTTTGTTTCAATGACCTACTGCATCCTTCTCTTTGCTTTCCTTGACATTCTTGGCATATATATATATATATATATATATATATATATATATATATATATATATATATATATATATATATATATATATATATATATATATATATATATATATCCCTCTTCTCTTCCCATCTCTCTCAATTTCATATTTCCCGCCGTCTGAAAGTTGACAAGTTCGATCGCGCCGGCAGAGAAATTTGTTTTCGCTTTTTTTTTTTCTGGGAATAGCGCCTGAGAAGTCTCCTGCAGTGCCATTTCCGTTATTATACCCAGAGAAGAGGTAACTAGGGGTGCCTCATCATTTTATTCTCTCGATATGTCCTTACCGGCCCCAGCTGTTTATACTGCATGGTCCGGAGCCGGACGTTTGGTTGCCTGGTAGCTTCAAAGACCCTGCCAGGGCGTTCAAATTTAATGCGAAAGCATTAGTCAACTTGGTACGTCGAGAATCCGGCGTTCCTGGGGCACATACGGCACAGAAAATGAACTACGGGGTAAAAAAAATAAGAAAAGGAAATCAGACTAGATTCACCGAATTTACGTCGCAAACGCAAAGCTGCCTGGCGTTCCCTCATCGCAAGGGTAAGATTCATTGAACTTAAAGCCGATCGATTCGAGTTCGCGCCAATTCATTTTTGCCGTCTTCAACTGCTCACGCCACCTACTGGACCTTTTGTTACTCTTAAACTTGGAATAACGCCGCGAGGGGAGGGGGGGGGGGGGGGGGGGGGGGCGAGCGCTTTTGTTTCTTCGCATTATTTTTTTTTATATTGTAAAGATCAAGCAGCCATGTATTTTTAATTAAAAGAACGATGTAAATGTCACTTACGTATTGATGTCTTGCCTCAAGTAGTGCTTAGTGTTTTCTTTTCGCTCAACAATGTCGACAAGTACAAACATTGCCACCAGGTTTAGTAGTTTAGAAATTGGCTCTTGCTGTCCTCCCTCTCCACATCGCTGCGACCGCGTTACTCCATTTTGTCCCATGAACGCCTCGACCAAGAGCCGCTGCGCTGTTGGAACAGCGTGACAATCTCCACGTGTGCGTTTGAACAGGCCCCTCGGCTGCTGACAGGGACCGGAAGAAATACCGCGTGGAATTCTGCCAAGAACTCCGCCAGTGGGCTGGTGATCATTACCCGGGTAGCACAAAAGAGCTTAAATGAGTCTGCCATCGCGATCTTTTGGGGCGAAAGGAACGGCTTATATACATTACAGAGAACTTGATAAAGTATTCGCGCTTTTCTAGAGATGTTATAAACCGCGTCTGATGTCGTTAAGGTATTGGAAGCCTTGCTCTGCGTCGATTCTCAAATTCGCGTGGGATCCGAATATTATTTCTGGGCAAAACATTGTTTTTAACGCGTTCTTTTTATTTTCCACAGCAAAAATTAAGCCCAAGTCCATTTTTAATTAAAGAAACACTATTATATCAGCTATGCCTAAGGTTTTCTTTTTGCTGAGCAACGATGACAGCTATGAAGTTTAATCTGGAAAGGTCTTGCCAATGTAAAAGTCTTGCCCAAGAATTCTTCGAACTTTTGGCCTGTTGTCTTCATCGACGGACGAACGGACGGACGGACAGACAGACAGACAGACAGACAGACAGACAGACAGACAGACAGACAGACAGACAGACAGACAGACAGACAGACAGACAGACAGACAGACAGACCTGATCAAGTCCAACAGCGCCAGCGAAATGACAGGAATAGAACCAGGTAACGCAAATGTAAAAAAATGAATAAATACGCAGCGTAGATACTGATAAAGAGGACAGGCATCGCACTGGGGGGTATATTGGGTTTTGTCCGCTTCAGGTCTGTTTCAAAGAGCCAATTTTGAGTGGGCCCTGACTGGTTGAAGGTAGACGACAGGGTGTG